>NC_139615.1:16535963-16923940 GCF_964270895.1 Podarcis filfolensis | reverse complement strand
GGGCGATGGCACAGGCAGGGCACTTTCCTCCTGGGCTTTCTCCCCGAGGAGGGCATCGCGGGTGCAGGCGGACAGCAGGTGATTAAAAAAAACCCCAAAACCATCTCTCTCGCTCTTCTTTCTTTCACACGCGCCGCCAGCTGGGCTCCTGTCCCTTTAAACAGGGCAAAAACTCAACAGGTCAAGCCCGTCTCCAACTGCATCTTTAGCGGACGGAACTGCTCCACCTGCTGCTGCGTTTCTGCTAGTTGCCTGCTCCTAAAATTTTGCTATTTTGTTCCACCCGCCCCCGGCAAGGAACTCAGGAGGACTGGAATGCTCCTCCCTCCATTGCCCCTCCCTCGAAATTTTATTTATTTATTTGTTTAGATTTATATCCCACCTTCCCACTCCCCCCACCCCCCACCCCCAGGGGCTCAATATATCACACTTATCTCTCCAACAACCCTGTGAGGTGGGCTAGGATGAGAGACAGTGACTGGGCCAAGGTCACCCAGTGAAGCTCATGGCTGAGCAGACATTTCAACAATCCTGACTTCCAAAATCTTAGTCCAGTAGTCGCTAACCATTACACAGCATTGGCCTTAGAACGGCAACCTGGTGAGGTAGGTTAGTTTATTAAGCGTTGCATTTGCAAGCCTACCTTTTTTTCTGAGGATCTCAGGGTGGCATCCATGGACCCCCCCATTTTATCTACAAAACAACCCTGTGAGGTAGGTGACAGGTGAGGCTGAAAGTTACCACCCCAAGGTCACAATGGCTGTGTTGGGATTTGAACCCAGGTGTCCCTGGTCTCCACTCTTGCTGATACCCAACTCTGCGTCCCTAGGCCCAGGCACTCCCTTTAAAAGGTCTGTTGCTGGCTTCTCTAGATCCTAGTTGGAGATTTCTTCATCATTTCCCCTTTTTTCCTGTTTCCCCTCTTCTGAATATCCATGGGGCCTACCTCAGATTTGGGATTATACCTGCAAGGACTCCAAAGATGACACTCCTGGCTTCTGAACGATCCATGCTGATCCGAAGCAAATTCCGCTCCGGTAAGTAGGACCTGAGTAGGGCTTTAGGCACCTTGGTGCTATTAAGTTTTTAAAATAGACTTTTTGCAGGGTGGTAATTATGGCAGGCTAAGACAGAGGGACCTCAACGCCTACTGTTTCACCTTCCATTAAAAATAAATAAATCGTTCTCCTCAGGACCCTCCTGAAATATCCTGCTGTGTAAGGGACAGGCTGTGGCTCATGGAGTATATCATCTGCCTTGCATGCAGAAGGCCGCAGGTTCAATTCCCAGCCCCTCCAGGTGCAGCTGTGAGAGAAGACCCTGCACTGGAACCCTGCAGAGCTCTTGCCAGTCAGAGCTGACAGTGCTGAGCTAGGTGGACCAAAGTTCTGACTAAGCAGAAGGCACCTTCCTGTCCTCTTAAGAGAACAGCCCACGCTGCATTTTGTTGCTTGGAGTTATAAAAAAAATAAATCAAGGCAAGACACATTCTACAAGCAAGGTCATGTCAGTTCCCATGCATGCGTAAATCATAGGTATTCTGTGTAGTTTTACTGCTGCTTCTACAGTTTCTGCTGCAGTTTTCAAGACAGCTTGAATATCATTTTATGTTTTCCTTATCCTGTTTGCCGCTTTGGGGGGGGGGGAATCAACATAAGATATATACATAAGGAAAAAAATGATGCCGATGGGATAGAATTGGTAACAGATTTGCTTATTCTGAATGGTTTTCCCAGCTTTTGCTAGTTGCAGGAAAGGTCAATAAGCTAAGCAAAGTCTCTCATCTGCACAGGAGACCTTGCTGGTGGTGAATTGTGGCCCAAGGGACAGATTTGTGTCAGCACCATTTGAATGGCAATGCCCATCAACTTTAGGGAGGCTCAGCCCCCTCAAATATTTTGTGGGGGACACACACACACAAAGGGATCTTGGCTGCTATGAGTTGGCTCCTATGACTGATTGCATTTATATCCCGCCTTTTTTCCTCATTTAATCCCCACAACAACCCTGTGAGGTAGATTAGTCTGACAGAGAGTGGCCCAAGGTCACCCAGGGAGCTTCATGGCTGAGTGGGGATACAAATGCTAGTATCTCAGATCCTAGTCCAACACTTTAACCGCTGCACTGGCTCACCACACTGCATTGCGTGAAGCCACAACATAGGCCCAGTTCCCCCAAATCTTAACTTGAGCCAGGTTTTTGTGTTCAGGTCTTGCTCTAGGAGCAAGTAAAGAGGAGTTGTCTATAGGCATGTGCAGAGTGCTTTCCCATTGCCCCTTTGTAACAACAGTTCACCACTCCACTAGTTCGGGGACTGAATTAAGGGCACCGAGTGTCACTTCCCTCCGAAATAAGCCCTTCAGGGCGCTATCAGTGGGGATTTTAATGGAACACATCTCAGCCACGTTTCTGCAAGGCTGAAACAAACTCTGAAGTCAATGTGGTTGATGATATTCTCAATCCCAACGTCACCACACAGGTGCACAATGTGGGTCTTATACTAGAAGTTGCCAGCATGCCACCTTCGTATGCCAGTGTCTCTCCTGTGGCACCTACGAAAGGTCCCAGTAAATGTTCCCTCAGAAATTCATAGCCCATGAGAGACTGTTTGCTCTTCCTGCTCAGTTACTGTTTGCACCAGATACTTATTTGTGAATACATCTTCAGGCTTTCAATTTTTCATGTAGATTTGTGCGCTGGCTGAGTGAAGGAAGGGAAGTTCTGGCATATTCAATTTTCAAAAACCGCATCAGCTTTGACTGAGTGCCTCTGAACATGCGCAGAGTTTAATTCTGGCAACTTGACATTGCCTATTTATGTAAGTGGCGGTATCTAAGGCAGAACAGAGAGAGGACCAGCCCTGATTCTGAATATTTCTGGATTATCTTCAAATCTAAAGGGTTTTGGTTTTTTTAAGGAATGCATTTAAAGTTTCCCCCTGCCCAGCCAATAAATGTGTCACTTTACCACTCGCTTGACCAGACTGGGCAATGGGAAGCACAGAGCAGCACAGAGCAACCCCTCACAAAGCTATAATTCCCAGTACCCATAACGAACTACATTTCCCAGGATTCTTTGAGGAAAATTATTTGCTTTAAATGTATGGTGTGTGACAGCCATATGAGTCAGTTGTAAGGACCAGGGTCATGCTCTTCCTCACGACTACTTGTCACTTTTCGATTCCATTGGTACCTCATAACCTAACCCTGGCGTCCAGCAGCCATTTTGTTCAGGCCCAGCCAGTCCAAGTAATCAGTCAACGTGCCTGTGGCATCACAGGCATTCCTTGGTGGCAACTATGGTGTTTTTCTGAGCCTCACATGTTTCTTTCCTGTGACAAACCACCCTTCGTAATTTCTCCACACGTATAGCTCCCGCTTATGCAATTATGGACATATGAAAATCAGCATTGCTTTTAATTGGTAGGTTTGCTAAAGCTTTTGCAGGGACCATTTTTAATCAAGGAGGGCCCACTGAGCATTCAGGGACACTTGTTTCCTTGTGTATTAGTGGCTGTGTTGGTTCTGGTGCTAGGGAATAATAACAATAATGAAAAATATGATCTCTCCTGCCCCTAAATAATACTTACTACTACTACTACTACTACTACTACTACTACTACTACTGGCCCCTCACCAGCAGGTCCTAGGGTAGGTTGCAACAATTTAGAATTAGAAACAGTTAAAAACAGAGTACAGTCACAGGAATAATGTGTGACAACTTTTTTAAAAAATTGTTTTTATCAAAGATTTTCTTGAAGTACAGAAGTACACACCGTGCCTCAGTTTTCCATTCATAGAATCTTTTATGCAGATGAGTTATATTTGATAATATAGAAAGTATAAGGTTGGGGAAGAAGGAGAGAGAAGGCTGGGGTAGTAAACTTTCATTCTTTTACATAGTTTATGTGCAGTGGCAGCTTTTGTTTCTTAACTTGTAAATTATCCTGCTTCCTCCTGTTTCTCAAAAAGGCTCCTACAGTGAAGCACTGATGCAAAAATGTGTTTTACATTCAATCAGTGTATTGGTTACAGGCAACAACCGTTTTATGCGCGTTCAATATGTGCGTGACTGCAACGCAAACATCACACTGAACCCGGAAGTGACTAGAAAAGGGGCAAAACTGGCCCTAAAACAGCCCCCAGGATGCTTTAAGTACAGTATGTGGAGTGTACGCAGGTTCTCATATTGAGGGCCTGGAACTGGCTACAGTTCCCCAAAGCGGTGAAACACTCAACGCCCCCATGTCCTGCCCCTCATGTTGAGTATTTGCATACCCTCCAACATTTCTCCAAAGAAAATAGGGACATCCTGTTCCATAATATTGATGATAATAATAATACTCTGGGCGTATAAAGACATAATAAAAGTCTATAGGGCTGCCTTCATATGTCTTCTAAAAGTTGTATCATCTCCTTGGCTCTGAGGTCACATAACTCCATACCCTCCAACATTTCTCCGATGAAAATAGGAACATCCTAAGGAAAAGCGGGACCTGCAATCAAATAAAAAACTGGGATGGCTTCTGTAAATTTGGGGTGTCCATGGAAAATAGGGACACTTGGAGGGTCTGCAGTTTGGTGGTGGGTTCCCCGCAAGCAGTCCTTGCAGCCAGCCTCTGGCCTGGGAGTTTGGGGCATCTTGTGTTTCCAGCCTTTTAAATAAATAGCGAGTGGCGTCACCCCAGCTGCTGCTGACAACGGGACAAATGCCCAGGCAGGAGAGAAGCGGGCACAGGAATAGAAACGCTTGCAGCAGTCCCACCCTCCAAAGGTATGACGCGCCTGCTGTTTGACGGCAGAGCAAGGGGAGGGCTCACCCACTCAGCCATATCCCTTTGGTGTTCTTCCTTGGACAAGGTTATCCTTCCCAGCGATGTCCCCAGTGCAGCAGCATTTGAATTTCTGTGGGCTTATATACCGTATTTTTTGCTCTATAAGACTCACTTTTTCCCTCCTAAAAAGTAAGGGGAAATGTGTGTGCGTCTTATGGAGTGAATGCAGGCTGCGCAGCTATCCCAGAAGCCAGAACAGCAAGAGGGATTGCTGCTTTCACTGTGCAGTGATCCCTCTTGCTGTTCTGGCTTCTGGGATTCAGATTTTTTTTTCCTTGTTTTCCTCCTCCAAAAACTAGGTGCGTCTTGTGGTCTGGTGCATCTTATAGAGCGAAGAATACGGTACATGGCTTTTGCTTGTTTGTTTTTAAAGGGCCCTGAAAACTGCTTCTGTTCCAAGGTCGGGGATGGCAAGACTAATTTAAGTTTCCGGTGCATCTGGACTTATTTTATAGTAGTGCCTCTGTGCTGGTGACCCCGACAATCCCCATACAGAGCTACAATTATCAGAGTGGTTTAACAGTCAATCCCTCTTCACAGGGAGCTTTGGGAACTGTAGATCTGTGAAGGGAATAGGGGCCTCCCAATAACTTATCAGCACCCATAACAAACTACAGCTCCCAGAATTATTGGGGGGGGGACCATGATTGTTTCAGGTGATATGATATGTGTGGTGTGACTGTAGTCCAGGTCCGGCTTACCTGATTCACTTTCCATTTCAAATTGCCATGGCTCCCTTCCCAGTGAACAGTGGGAGCTGCAGTTTTCTAAGTATGCTGAGAATTCTGTCCCAACTTCCTGGCCTCTTTAGAGAATGAAAATGCTAAGGATTCTGGGTGGAGAAAGGGGCAGAATTATTACCAGTTAAATTAATTGACATTTGATGCATAGGACATAGCACTAAAGCAGGAATGGGGAAGCTCAGGTCTAGGGGCCAAATGTGGCCCTCCGGGCCTCTCATCTGGCCCTCAGGACTGTCTCCAGGCCACACACCCTTTCCCCAAGCCACACCCCTTACTGCCTTCACTTTGCACCCTTCTCAAATGTTTTCCCCTGGTTGGAATGTGTCCTTGAACAATGCCTCTTGCTTGGCTGTATGGAGAGGGGTATATGAGTGCGTGCTGAAACCAGCCTACTGTACACAGGCAAAATTTGCATTTCTTTCTCCACCTACTTTTGCCCCAGGTCCTGCCCACCACTTTGCATGTGGCCCCTGGAAGGTTGCCCAAAAGCAAATGTGACCGTTGGACTGAAGAATATTCCCTACACCTGCTTTAAAGGGTGTCAAGAAGCCTCCCAACTCGACCTGGTTCCCTGTGATGTGGGGGACACTTACAGAGAACTCTCAACGTCCATGCAAAAATTAAAATTCCCAGGTTCCCCCCCACCCTCTGTTTGTGCAGGGTATGTGAGAGAGCATGCCAATTAGACCAATTTGTCGTACAGTTATGCCTTCCATGTTTCCTTGGTGGATGCTTTTTGATTCACTTCTTTGTAATTATTATTACCCTCATCAAACATTTAGATTCCAAGCGATGCCCGGAAAAAATATTTTTGCCTATACCTTGTCAAACTGCCATGGTTAAGGATTTGCCCCATCGCTCATTCGATTGCCCTTTGTAAATGGACACTAGATAATAAATGGAGAACTCAAATACTGGAAAACATTAACTCTGTAATGCTAAGGGGCACGTATCCACTGTTGGGAGTAAAAGAGGCAGAGTCAACCAAGGAGGTTGCAGATTTGCTCTTGTCCTTGTCCAAATCAGAGCCTCCTAAGTTAATTCTATCTGGCTCTTCCTCGTTCGTTCCTCCTCCATGAATGTACAGAATCGCCTCGCCATTCCGTTCCATCTTGAGCATGTTGTTTCCACTGGGAACCAAACGGGTTCGTCATTGGATCACCTCATCACATTTTATTTCTGCCAAGGGGATGCACTTGATCCCTGGGAATCTATTCTGTACGGTGGGAAAGTCCACCTGTTGTCTTGCTTGGCAGACCAAATAGCTGGCCCTTCTACACTTGATATCATAGATGGCCTCGTATTGCGGCTCTTTTACACCAGTCCCCTGTCATGTCTCTCCCATGGCATATGGGAACAAAGAAACATTATGTGCGTATATCGTTCCACAGCTCTTTATGTACGAGTTAATGTTGTCATACTACATCGGCTAATGTTGTCAACCAACCATAGATATAACAGACTTCTACACCACACTATGTGGCATAGATCCACAGGAGGTTTCAGTGTCGAGTTGTAAATTTCTCCTTTAGCTTTCATTTTGCCGTTCATTGACAAGTAATTATGAATTTATTCCGTTAAGGCAGACCTTTCTTCTGATGCTTGGATTTGCCTCCAAAAGGGCAGGTTGTTGGTCAAACAAGATGTAATTCCCAGTTTTTCAATTTTTCAATTGTTTGTTTAAGTAGAGGCTTCTGGGCAGTACTTAATTTGCATCCATTTCATTTTTATATATTCATTTCCAGGCCAGTTTTGTGTGATTCTCCCCCCCCCCCCCAGTTTAATTTCCCCTTCCAATTCCACAGTATAATTACCCAGTATCATACAGCAGTCAGTAAAAGCCTGATGCATTTTGTTCTCAGTTTGTTTTATTGAAAAGCAATTCCAGAGCACATTGTGTTGCCTTACCTTGCCTCACGCCTTTGCAAACCTGGATACATCCTAGGTTGTTGAATAGGGTGATCTCTCCAATCCAGTTTCCCTCGATTTCTTCAAGTCAACAGACATCTTGCCCACTCCATTCCAATCTCATTCAATGCACTGTGGACAGTCTTGAGTTCCCCAGAATCAAATGTTGTGCCGCCTCCCTGCCTTCCTTCAGACCCCTCCTCAAAATGTACCTGTCCATAGACCTTTAACTTTTATCCTTAGTCCCAACTGCAGCACCCACATTTTTTTATCCCTGCCCTCATATCTCCCATTGTAAGTTTCTTGGGGCCAGCGATCTGTCTGTTTTTACCTGTGTAACATCATGTGTACTGTGATGCAGCATACATAAATACTGATGTTAGCAACAGGATTTGGGGGGCTTTGGGCATGGCGCCCTCACTGGTGGCCCCTAATCTGGAAGAGGCGGGAGATAAGAAAATTCTCTGGCTGCATCTGATCTTATTGGATATTCTCTGGAAATTGTAACAGTGTTAGGGCGTTGAGCCTTCTGCTGCTCTTTGGGCCCCAGCAAATGCCCAGCCTTGCCACTCTCTGGAGCAAGCCCTGAGTATGTAACAGTTGTCAAAGATAAAGCAAAGTAGCACCCAATATTTCAGTTGGTTGCTGGACTGAACATTTGAGACTCCTGAGCTTCTTGATCCTTGCTGGTTTGCAAGTTTGAAATCAGATTAAGACCACGAAGACCTTAATTCTATGGTGTAATCTGTTTTAGTTATTTCTGCCTGACATGTATTCATTAGCTTGCTTTTATTTGCCACTTTAAAATCTCAAACCACAATGAGTGCAAACTCCTTTCCCTTCACTTCAGGAGTGGATAATTTCACGTGTCCTTTGTGCACACTCAAAAAAGACCCCACCTTCATTTGTTTCCCAAGGGCTCCCTCCTGCCCTGTTAAGGGTTGTGTTGTGCATATTCACTTTTCTGCACTGCCCCCCTGGGAGCTATAGTTCTCAGCATCAGCTGTGGAGGAGAGCTGCTGGTAATCACAGGAAGTAGTTAAGGGTTTAACCGAGACGAAGTAGGCTGACAGCAAAGAAATGTTCCGCATGCGTCTACAAAGCTGCAGGCTTCAGTTGGTGGCAGTGGTGGCAGTAGTAGTAGTTATTATTTACTTTAATTTTTAGGCTGCTCGTCCACATGGACTTGCCAAAGCAGCTCACAACCAGATGAGAGCAGGGGGTGCATATCAAAGCACAACCACAGCGAACCATTCATGATCTTGGGATTTACAAACCCCTGAAGAATCTAATTACGCATTCTGAGCCAGAGAAGAACTTTTGGGGGAAACAGTGCTAGATTCATAATGCAGCTGGGCAAATAGGCCTGTTCACATTTGCACCATACATTTAAAGCACTGTGATCCTACTTTAAACAGGCTACTTTAAAAAAACCCCACCAACAAATTCTGAGTGCTGTAGTTTGTTAAGAGTACAGTGGTACCTCAGGTTAAGAACTTAATTCGTTCTGGAGGTCCATTCTTAACCTGAAACTGTTCTTAACCTGAGGTAACACTTTAGCTAATGGGGCCTCCTGCTGCCGCCACGCAGCCACACGATTTCTGTTCTCATCCTGAGGTAAAGTTCTTAACCCAAGGTACTATTTCCATTTTAGCAGAGTCTGTAACCTGAAGCGTCTGTAACCCGAGGTACCACTGTAGTGAGAGTTGTTAGCTCTCGGCGGGGAATAGGGATCTCCTAACAACTCTCAGCCCAAGTGATTACAAACTGTGTCAACATCAGTAATCTGGAGTTATATATCAATTGTTGGCTTCATTTTAGCTTTGTGGTGGGAGGGTGGGCAGTGCCGAATGATTTAAGAGTTGAATTTTTCACTGCTTTTTTTTTTACTGCTCGTTGGCCGAGATGAATAAAGTAATTACCGTTATTCATATATTGTCACCTCCCTTACAGTTCTGCAGCTGCGGATGGAACACCGGCGGTCCCAAGAGCAGCTCTCCAAACGCCACTTACTCCCAGGTGAGCCCCTCCCTCGCACCCCTTTGCAAAAAGTGAAGGGAGTCACATTGCGAAGGGGATTTCTGCATGGATGAAGGAGTGGGTGGGTGCTAAGGAAAGAAGAGCTGGTCTTCTAATCTTGAGAGAAGGTTGCCACTTTTCTTTTCTCTTTCTTTATGGACTAGCAACAACAGAGTGGCAGGCCAAAATCAGCAGGTAGGGCGGTTTCTTCTAGAGTTTGCTAACATGCTCCCCTTTATCATCCCTCCAGCACTCAACAAACCCCTTGCAAGTTTCTCGCAGCCCAATGGGACCCAGGGCCAGAACAGGGTGAGTACCAGCTGGGCTCAAGGCTTAGAACAATGTGTGGGAAGCAGCGCTATGAGTCACTCTGTGAGGGTCCACTGCTCACGGACTCTATTAAGCACCCGCCTCCCAGCGAGGAGCGACTTTTTTTTGCAGGAAGCAAGAGGCCACTGCTCTGGGTGCACCTGAGTGTGGTGTGCAAGCAGGAACGTGGTCCAGACCAAACTTTCAAATGCAAAAAAACCAACAAAAAACCCCACCATCATTTATTGTAATATAAAAAGACATAAAAATATATTAATCACAGTGTGGTATATGACTAATTTATGCACGGCAGCAGAAGCGTATCTAAATTGGCAGGTGCTTTTTAATTTATTTATTTACTGCATTTATATCCCACCACTGAAGGAAGAGAGCCACTGCTAGTGGTTCTTTTGCTCAGGCCTGGAGGCAGCCCAGCCCAAAAATAGAGAGGTGTGTGTGTGTGTGTGTGTGTGTGTGTGAGAGAGAGAGAGAGAGAGAGAGAGAGAGAGAGAGCAGAAGCAATGGAAGGCAGGCATTTTGGACTCTTATAAAAAAAATATGACATTTTGTAGGGTGTGGTGGTGCAGATTTTTGTTATCTTAGTCCCGCAAGCTGCAGCTACCAAAATTCCCTCTTCTATGCATTGGCCATGGGCGTGCATAGCTGAAAAATTAAATGTGGATTCCACGTTGCAGAGTTGCAATTCAAGTAGGGTCTTCCTGGGTATGAAAAAAGTTGGAAGGCATAACTCTGATTGGCGGTGGTTCTTCAGAGCCTAAGTGAGCAAAAGATGCCTCCTAGCTCTTCTACCTGAGCGCCTGGCTAAGGATGCTAAAAATTCCTCTGCTTCTTTCTCCTCAGGCCAATGAGATTGCCAAGCTGAAAGTCTCACCCCGGCCCCACAAGACCAGCACTGCTAAGGGCCAGCTGTCAGAAGGTAAGAAGCAACTTCTGCCTAGGAAGCATTTGATTTGGCTTATATTTTAATGTGAGCCTGCCTAATTCATCCAAATGCAGCTATTGTTTGAAATTCATACATGCATACATACATACACACATCATTTCATTTGTATGCCACCTTCCCACAAATCAAACCATGCTCACAACATGAAAAAAACACATAATTACAACAAAAATAGTCATAAACAATAAGTAAGACATCAAAAAATACACAAATACACAAAACAATTTCCACATAAATTATAATCAGGTCTAAAATAAAGATACAAAAAAATAGTATAAATAACAGCAAGAACAACCCCTAAGTAATACTGCAGCTCAAGAATCTGTTCTGCAGCCTCAACTTTCGTAGCTGGAGTCCGTCCCGGCTCTGTCCTCCCAGGCCTGGTGGGAAAGGGCAAGGGCAAGAAGCAGGGCAAGAAGCAGGCCTTCCAGGACTTCCAGCGCTTCTCTGAATTTTGCGGTGCAGATCGCAACCAAAAGGAGCAGATAAAATGCATGTCATTAGGAGGAAAGTGTGTGCAAAAACACACAAATTAGCGAAAAGAATGTGCAGAAATTACATTAGGGGAAATTGCTTGCAACATATTAGGCAAAATAGCATTTAAAAATGCACACATTAGGAGAAATATGCATATTATTTTTCTGCGGACTTCTTTTAAAAATAAAAAAATCACAAATTGATGTGGAAATAAGGCAAATGGACCTTGCAATTCCGACTGGATTTCCAGGTCACCCCAGGGGATGACTACATCCCTCAAACGTTGTTTGCGGAGTTTGTCCCAGGAATATCTGGCTGGCTCCTGTTGGGAGGTAGGATTCTGGACTGCAGGGTCCTCTTGCCTGATCCCACAAGCCTGCTCTTCTGATAGTTGCTCTTCTCACTGCAGTGTCTCCGGGGGACCCTTCTGAGCTGCAGGACAAAAAGGCTCGCCTGGCCGAAGACCTGAGCGAGAAGATCCTACACCGCCCTGGACCACTTGAGCTGGTGAAGAAAAACATCCTTTCCTTGGATCCAGGTATCAAGGATGCTATGGCAGGTAAGGACTTGACTTGGCATTCTCCTTACTGGGGAATCCTCCTGTCTCATGGAGTGGAAACGGGAATCCTGCCTGGGAGAGAGGAGGGATCCAGTGGCTGTTTATGGAGGGGCAGGTCCTAATGGAAAGCTCTTGGACTCTGGCGCAATCCCAGCAGGAGGGATTGTAACAGGATAGAGCAAATTCCAGTGAGGGCTAGGGAGCTGAATTTGGAAAAGTGGGTTTGAATCCTGCCTCTGTCCCAGGCTTGGCACGCAGCCTTTTGCCTTGTTCTCATCTGCAAAATGGGAATACTGACAGCGCGAGGTTGTTATGAGAAGAAACATGGTGGAAATTGGGGGAGCTTTTTGCAGAAGGTTTGCAAAAGGGCTGCCTAATTGGGACTTCTCAGCTCCTTGGATGGAATGTGTGCAGAGCAGGGTTCCAATTGCTGCTCTGTTAGCACCCATCAAATCACCCTCCTTCCCTCCTCAGGCAATGCATCAGCTAAACATGTGTGGCTGGGGGTGAGGGCCAGGCTGCAAGGATAAGCAAACAAGCTCTACCCAGTCACAGTTCTCAATTGCCTTCCAGCTCACGGATGGTGAGCTTCCGCACCAAGGGGCCTTTTGTATACACAGGGACTCACCTTCTAGAACTCTTGATTTTCCAGGGTTCTAAAATGTAAGGGGAGACTCTGTCAACAGGCTCCCTGCTGCAGATAGCCACCTTCCACAAGTTTGAAGGTGACAAAGACAATGGTGTGTTTGTGTGTGTTTGCTTGTCCACCCGCCCCGCCCCCGTCCTCCGGGCACATGTTTAGGATTAGGGCCAGAACTAGGTATCCTTGCACTTGGGCAAATGACATGGAACAGGCCCCTAAGTCATCCCTGGATTTCACGATGTGAAAAACTAACAACGGTGTGAAAATTATGTAAAAAACAACAACAGTTGTTTCTTGCACCCTGCTATAATAATGCCTTCCCTCCTTTCTCTCACTCAAAACGTCTGCAGATGCAACTCTTGCTGCTCCTGATTCCTTCACCTTTGAGGAAGATCTCAGTAGTTCTTCTTCCTCCTCCTCCTCCTCCTCTTCCCCCTGCTTTGCACTGTCTCCTGGAAGTGCCCATGGGAACCCTTCCACCGCAACGGCGGCCTTTCAGGTAAGCAACTGCGTAGAACTCACCTGTACATGCTGAAGAGACATAAGATGAAAGGGGAACAGGGGATAAGAACAGGGCGCTTGGTGCATACTCCTGGAAATGTAATATTTTGTAAGTGTCCAGCTTTCCCTCTCAGTATTAAATATCTGATTCTCGTGTCTGAGAATTGCTTAAGTGAGCACTGCATCTTTGGAAGGGGGGAGGACCAGAATAAGTTGACTCCAGCCCCATCTGCACTATACTTTTAAAGCAATATCATGCTACTGCAAAGAGTCACGGCTTCCCCCCAAAAATTCTGGGAACTGTAGTTGGTTAAGTGTGCTGAGAGCTGTTAGAAATCCCAATTCCCTCATGGAGCTGCGATTCCTGGATTTCCCCGGGAATAGCATCTGTGAAGGAACAGGGCGCCTCCACACAGCACCCTTGGCAGACTGCATTTCCCGTTATTTTTTGGGTGAAGCCATGACTGTTAAAGTGTCAAGGTACTGCTTTAAATGTGCAGGGCAAACGGGGCCATTAGTTGTTCATCACCACCTCGTCAGCTCCAATAGTTACTAGCCACCACTGCCTCTCACCCTTTTGGGAGTTTCATGTGAAGTGAGGTGGTAGCATGGCTTGTACAACAGATTGGCCAGAAATGGCTCCTGAGGTGTAAGGTTTGCCTCCTTATGGAGCGGTCTCCACACTTTTGTTAAGAACACCCCTTGATACCCACACCTCCCGTGGCTTATGGCCCAGGTCCACACAGAAATACATTGGACAAACTGGGTTGTCAAAAAGGCCTAGTGAATTCACAAAAGAAGTGGAGTAATCTTGAAGTCCAAGTTTCATTCATGAATTTACGTCCAAGTACAGTCATACCAGGGACACGGGTGGCGCTGTGGGTTAAACCACAGAGCCTAGGACTTGCCGATCAGAAGGTGGCGGTTCGAATCCCCACAACGGGGTGAGCTCCTGTTTCTTGGCCCCTGCTCCTGCCCACCTAGCACGTCAAAGCATGTCAAAAGTGCAAGTAGATAAATAGGTACCACTCCGGCGGGAAGGTAAACGGCGTTTCCATGCGCTGCTCTGGTTCGCCAGAAGCGGCTTAGTCATGCTGGCCACATGACCCGGAAGCTGTACGCCGGCTCCCTCAGCCAATAAAATGAGATGAGCTCCGCAACCCCAGAGTCGGCCACGACTGGACCTAATGGTCAGGGGTCCCTTTACCTTTTACCTTTACAGTCATACCTCGTGTTACGTTTGCTTCACGTTGCGACTTTTCAGGTTACAAATGCGGCAAACCCGGAAGTGTTTACTTCCAGGTTCGCCGTGCTTCTCTATCGTGCTTCGCGCACACGCAGTAGTGGCACTCTATTTACAGACTTTTCGGGGTGCGAACAGCACCCCAAAACAGATCGTGTTTGTAAGTAGAGGTACCACTGTACATACACTCTGAAATATGAAGGGTTGTAAATATTGGAAAAGCAAAGTTGTAAAATCAACCAATCAATCTAAATAATTTATAATATCTCTCTTTCCAAGTAAGTAAAATAAATATATAGTGGTATCTCGGTTTACGAACTTAATCCGTTCCGGAAGTCTGTTCTTAAACCAAAACTGAAACCGAGGCGCGCTTTCCCTAATGAGGCCTCCCACCGCTGGTGCCCTTCCACCGTTCGGATTCCATTCTTAGACCAAGGTAAAGTTCACAAACCAAGACACCATTTCCGGTTTTGCGGAGTTTGTAAACCAAATCGTTCTTAAACTGGACTGTTCTTAAACTGAGGTACCGCTGTATATGATGTGGTTGTGCTGCCCTCTACAGGGCATGTTTGAATATTGCAGGATGTAAGAATCACAATGATGAGTGAATTTTGAGGGGTTGGCCACTTTCTCCCTTTTGAAGGACACAATAATACCCCCCCCCAAAAAAAAAATATACACAGCAGAACTAACCAGTAGTTAACATAACTAGGCCTGCTGCCAGTCTGCTGTTCTTGTGTGTGTGTGTGGGGGGGGGAGTTTCAGGTTAGAATTGCCACTTTCAGTACCTTGATTGCCACTCCAACAAACCCTTACATGTGCGACCCACCGAGGCCTAAACTGGCAGGGATGGAAGGACAGTATCCTGCACCCAAAGAGTCTTTCTGATTCACTTAGAAGCCAAAACCTTTGACACCACCATTGGCTTCCCCCAGCTTCACACAGGACACCCACACTCCCAAATTATTCCTGGTTCTAGAGAGGGTTGGGGGCACTGAGGAGGCCAGAAGCCTTTGGAGGCCGAGAGAGAGAGAGATTGTTCCAGGGCAGCAATTCTGGGAATGATGAGACTGACTTTGGTTGTAATGTGACTGTTACTACTCCCAGTATTAACAAATAATGCTGCCTGTCTTATCTGAAGAGGTTATTCTGAGGTGCTATTTGGGCACTCAGCCCCTCCATCCTCCACACTGACCAAATCTTGAAGCCAGCACTGCCTGTGTGCTGTGATCTCCCCGCCTCCACACCGCCCCAAGATTGCATTCAGCACAAGATGAGCTTATTGGGTCAGGCCACAGGCCCATCTAGTCCTACATCCTGTCCTCAACTGCTGTTAGATTTCTTACATCTTTGTGCACGTGCCAAAGACTTCCCATTCTAGGCTTCACAACAGAATGTGGGGTTTTAAGGCTGGACGTGGTGGGCAGGTACCGTATAGTAAACCAGCCCCCGTCACCTCCCCAGCTCCCTACCACCTCCTTCAAAGCCCTGTCCCACTTTATTTTTAATCATTTTTAATTGATTTTCCAATAAAAAACATCCAATCAATATTTCCAATCATAATACTCCAATTAAAATAAAAAGCACCAAATTATAGTCCAAATTATAATCATTAATTTTTCAGAGCACCCCATAATCTGGATCTCTGAAGCGTATCTCCACATCTCAGTCCTGCCTCTCCTCGTTGTTTCCATATTTTCCACATCTCGATTTTGATGCTTTATAGCCCTGTCCCACTTTCTGCCCAGAAGCATTGCCTCTTGCTGTTCCCACTGCTGCAGGTCTTCTCCTTCTCAGATGAAATTATACACAAGAGGGAAAACTGGGGCATGCCAGCTGATGGGAAAGCTGAAAGATTAACTCTCAGAAGGGAAGGATGCTTGGCTTTATAGGAAAGGAAAGTTTGGGGGCTGCCAGTTTAGAGAAGAAGGTGCAGGAGTTGGGAACTAGGAGGGTACTTGGCCTCCATTTTCTCCCTCTTCTCCCTGCAGCTGGACCTCCCTCCGATCCTGGATCAACAGCTGCCTCCTGTGTCGTCATCCACCTCTGAGGCTGAGTTCCCTCCCCAAGGGGGGAGCCCCCTTGCCAAGCCCTCCGTTTCACTCCTCAAGGTAGAGACAATCAAGGGCAGGGAGGAGGTTGGGGAGGAAGCAGAAGTCCACTGCTCTGTCTTTTATCAGAGAAAAGTATGAATTGGTGCAGAATGAATTGCAGGCCGAATCCAGATAGCTCCCTGTTTTGAACAGAGCTGTAGGGAAACTTCCTCTCCGCACCCCACCGATTTTCACGTAGTAAAAAGTGAACAAAGATTTCTGGGGGAGCGCAAGGCTTACTGGTGGCGACGGCAGCAGCTACATCCCACAGCTGCCCTCAGGGGAAAACATGTCCGCTGCTGTCTTCATTGCCATTCAGGTGCCCAGCTAAGTCTGCCTTATTGCTTTTCACGGACTGAAATGGTTTTATTGGCATTTGCGCTGCCGCCATACAAAACCTGTTCTGAGGGTTCTTGAATATTTCTGCCTTTTATACATCCCTACTTTAGTTGGGAGGGATACGGGTGGCGCTGTGGGTTAAACCACAGAGCCTAGGACTTGCCAATCAGAAGGCCGGTAGTTCGAATCCCCATGACGGGGTGAGCCTCCCGTTGCTCGGTCCCAGCTCCTGCCAACCTAGCAGTTTGAAAGCACATCAAAGTGCAAGTAGATAAATAGGTACCGCTCCGGCAGGAAGGTAAATGGTGTTTCTGTGCGCTGCTCTGGTTTGCCAGAAGCGGCTTAGTCATGCTGGCCACATGACCCGGAAGCTGTACGCCGGCTCCCTCGGCCAATAAAGTGAGATGAGCGCCGCAACCCCAGAGTCTGCCACGACTGGACCTAATGGTCAGGGGTGCCTTTACCTTTACCTTTACTTTAGTTGGGAGGCTAATAAAGAAGTGAATCTATATAACCCAATGCAAAAAACAAACAGGTGGCTGGTTTTCACCCCCTACCTTGGCTCCCGCATAAGGAGTCAGATGTTCTTTTGCAGCAGAGAGGACAGTAGGAAGCTGGCCCCTGGCCTCTCCCTCTGCTGCTAACCCGTGTGCTGAAGGCCCAAGAATTTAGGCAATGGGGTGGGGGGAACCCAAGGTAGCAGCATTACCTACCTCTAGAAAGCCCCTCTGCTTTAACCACTATGCACCACTATCTTTTGAGAGTCCCGTTCCTGCTCTCTTTCACACACTTTGATGCCTTCCACAGGCCCCATCCAAGGTCCCTGAGGCCAGGAAGCCCCCGCGCCCCAAGAAGGCCAAGGAACCGCGCCCCAAAGTGAAGAAGCTCAAGTACCACCAGTACATGCCGCCCGACCAGAAGGGGGAGCAGGCGCCGGTGCCCATGGATGCGGCCTACGCCCGCGTCCTCCAGCAGCAGCAGGTCTTCTTGCAGCTCCAGATCATGAGCCAGCAGCAGCCCACGCCGACGTCACCAGCCACCTTCTGCGTCCGAGCCGTGCACGCTGTCCCAGCCAGGTAAGCCGTTTTGCTTCCGGGAACGCTCTTCCGAGACAAAAGCACACTAGCGAGGCTGGAGAGAAGATTGGGATGGGGAAACCCAGCGTCAACGCCTCTCTTTTCTCCCTTTGCCCAGCAGTGCTCCAGAGCAGGTCCTGAGCTTCGCTGGGACGCCTGCGCCACCAAGTGGGCCTCACCCGCTCCCTCTCCCCTCTCCAGCCACGCCAACCTCCCCTTCGCCGCCCAAACCGGAACTGCTGCCTGCCAACTTGGAGGAGCTAACGGTGAGTTGGGGCAGGAGGACTCCCAGCCATCGCACATCGGATTCTGCGTGGGCAGAATTCCGCTCTCGGAGATGGTTTCTGCAAGTCAAGTCCAGTTGCAAATAACCGCTTCAGCCATTCTGTTGCGGTGAGAGCCAGGTTTCCAAAGAACCTGGTTAGATGGGAAGATCTAGAGGAAGGGCACGTAATCGTCAGCACAAGGGGGGAACTTTCTGAGGGCCACATGGCCAAGGTGGGTGGGG
The DNA here is from genome assembly GCF_964270895.1 of Podarcis filfolensis. Lineage (NCBI taxonomy): Eukaryota > Metazoa > Chordata > Lepidosauria > Squamata > Lacertidae > Podarcis > Podarcis filfolensis. The sequence goes on along the minus strand of NC_139615.1, from coordinate 16,905,724 downwards.
CCAGGGACAAAAGGTGGGTGGGGCCGAGGCAGCAAACGGGCAGAGCAATGGATGTTGCTCCTTTCTTCAGCAGGCTACACACAAAAGCCAGAGATCTCTTCACATAATCTCACCCCTGACCCCCCTCCATCCAGGTGAGCAAGAGGCACTGTCAGGGTGCAAGGACACAGTCCAGCCAGGCACAAGCTCTTGTTGGGAAGGGCCAGAGCAGGGCCAAAGGGAGTGGCCTAGAGGGAACTGCCATGGGCCAGATGGAGAAGACAGGAGGGCTTTATTTGCACCCGCGCCCGAGGCTCTCCACCTAGAAGGAGGACAGGCCTCCTACTTTCCCATGAACCAACTGCCCATGAGTTAAGATCTGCATCCAAAACTGTTGAGTTGCGTTCGAATCAAGGCAAACAGGCGGATGGTGTTTTTGAGATCCCCAGCTGAGCTCCAAGGCTGCCTCTTGAGAGAGAGCGTCTGCCTTGAAAACCCATCCGTGTCTCTCTTTTATTGAATCTTACAAAAGCATGGCCACACATATGTTAGTGGCTGATTGGTTAAAATACAAACAAAGAGGCTAGTTCCTTATTGGTTAACATAGGTATAAGGAGGGGTTACCCAAAATCCATTAATCTCCAATTCTTCAAAGGGTCTTTTGCTAATGGACCTTAGACAAGTATCTAAGCTTTTAATCCACCTAGATTTATGATTGATTATATTATGTCTAAATCAATTACTAATGTTATGATCAGAATATAAAAACAAACAATTAATTATACACTGAAGGAAAACAGAACAACTAATTAATTATACACTGAAGGAAAACAGATCATTGTAAACTTAATGTGACCTGAGTGAAAAAAGAGTGGAATGCAAAGAATGGAATTTGTGTGTGTGCCTGGCACATCTTTACACAGTGTGTATGAGAGAGAGAAGCAGAGAAAGATTTTAAGGTTCAGAAGTAGCTAGGAAAAGTTTCCCAGAATGCCACAGAAAAGAACCAGTGTTTTACTATACTGGCACATAAAGAGAACATCTCTACATCTCCTCCTTTTTTTTCTTATTTGCGAAATAAGGCAACTTGTTGAATGAAGCAAAATAAAGCAGCAGTGCTTTGGGATCAGTGGTTTGCCATCGAATCCCAAAATAATACTGCGAGGGTGGATGGGGCATGAGTACTTTCAGGATTATTGGTTTGCCAGTAAATCCCAAAATAATTCTACCCACATTTCCCCTTTTTGTTTATTATTGGCGTTGCCATTTCGAATAATAGTCAGCGAGGAGAGCACTAGGTGGCTGAGGTGGAGAGAAAAGGCGAGAAAAAAGATTTGTAAGGCTAGGAATGCATTGGAGGAAGCAAAAGAACAAAATTAATATACATACAATTATTATGGCATAATAAAAAAGACTACGAAGCCAAGTTAAATTAGGCAACCAGCCAGTGAACCACTGAAAAATAGAATCCCAGAAACCAGAGAACCCAATGTCCTGTTTAATATGATGGGTAAGATTTTGCAAATGAGAAATTTGACGTTGAACGGCTTTGGAATTGTCAGTGATGTTAAAACAGCACATATCTGCGACTTGCTCACAGCCATAATGATGAAGCATAAGAAGGTAGTCGATAGCAGCTCTGTTTTTGAATAAACCATTGTGAAGTTCAGCTTGCTCTGTGTTGAGAAGGTGAAGTGCTTGAGAAGTAAAATTCAGGGCTTTTGCTGCAGAACAAGCTAGAGAGTTAATATTTTTGCTATTACGTGCAGCCAATCCTGGAACACCTAAGAGAGAAACAGCTAAAGAGATATATTCAGTCCTACTGGGAAGAGAGACAAGGTCATCACAATCATCAGACAATTCAACATTGCGACTATATCGATTGTGAAATAGATGATGCTTTGCAGGCAATATGATAGACAAGCGGCTTAAACAGCAAGGTGTACCGTGGCTAATGTTTGCAGGAATATAATTAAACGTGTAGCCAGGACATGACCAAAACCAACCTGCCGAACAAAAACTGGAGTATTATAAGGACTAACTGAAGGTTCAATATGGTCAGCCAGTAATTGCTGATTGACCATTTGTTTTAAGGCAATTAATCGTTCCCCAGTAAGAGGCCATTGCTCTATCCATACAGGGTTAGTAGATTTCCAGCTGAGGGGAAGAGCATGCTTACTCATTTAATTGGATGGTAGCATTTAATTGTTGCAATAAATCTCTTCCCCACAAATTGAGGTGGATGTTTAGCACACAGGGCTGAATGTATGCAATAATTTCAGAGCTGTCTGGCAGAGAGACAGGTAGCCACTGTGCGCTTTTACAAGAAGTCTGGTTACCACCCACACCCCACACTGTAGGAGCAGATTCTAAGGGCCATGTGGAGTCCCAACAATTACTGGAAATGACAGATACGTCAGCACCTGTGTCAATCAAGCCTTCTATAATTTTTCCATTGATTTTATACTTACGAAGAAGTTTTTGTCGTCCAATTTTCTGTGTCACAGCCAGTAGCTGTGGGGGAATAGAAGAAGAGAGCTCGCACAAATTATTATCAATAGCTGATACGACATTAGGTGGAGAAGGAAGCATTACCAATTGTGCCAAAGACTCACCCTTAGTTAACTGCATTGGCATAAAGCTCCAGAATTGTATCATAATGGTGCCCACATAATCATGATGTAAAACACCTGGAATAACCTGGATTCCTTGTTTTGCCGCAGAAAATTTAGGCAAAATTAAACCTGTGACTGTAGAAGGGAGTGGACCTGCCATTTGACTAGGCATGATCACAATTTCACCAGGTAAAGCAGTGCCTTTGGCCTCTTGATTGATCAAATCAATAGCAAATTCAAAAGGCACAATTTTAGAAACTTTTGCAACAGCAGAAACTAAGGGTGGGGAACTCTCTAATTTTCCGGGCCTGAGAGTTGGGCCCCTAAGGAGTTTCCCTGAGACCTACATTGATTTGCCCAATGATACCCTTTTCCACACTTTGGACATTTTTTTGAAGGTCTGGTAGTAGTATTTGCAGTAGTATTTTTATTCGCACCTCCGCCAGGCGCCCTGCACTGCTTAGCAAAATGCCCAGGGCGCTTGCAATTGAAACAATTACCTGTTGGCCTGCTATTAGTTTGGATTGCAGTGGCAAGTAAAGACATAGCATGAGATTGACTCCCTATTTCTGTACATGATTGTATCATATCTGCAAGACTATATTTTGAACGACTTATGACAGATTGTAACACCTTCTTAGAATCAGTATTAGCATTCTCAAAGGCTAATTTTTTCATCAACTCATTCTGAGCTGTTTCATTATCTATCTGTCTAGAGATTGATTCTTTTAATCTATCAATAAATTGATGGTAAGGCTCTGAGTGTTGCTGCTTAACATTTACAAAGGAGTTCAGAGGCTGCCCTGAGACAGGGACTTTACGAATGGCGCGCTGGACACAGGTCGCAGTGCGGCTGAAATGCGAAGCTGACAATAATGCTTGTGCAGCCAAGCTATCGAATGGGGCAGATCCAAAAATTTGACTTGCTGTATGCATTGGATCAGCCAGAGCTATCGCACTATGTTTAAATTCACTTTCAAAAACCACATATTGTGCAGGGGATAAAATCATATGCATAAGATCTTTCCAATCATTAGGACACATTACATAAGAAGTTGAAATACATTCCAGCATTCCCATGACATATGAAGATTTCAGACCTGAGTCAGAGATAGCCTTCCTGAATTCCTTCATTATGGAATATGGAAGCTTATCATGAAATACCTGTTGCTGTGCTGTCCCTGGGATAGGCTGATAAGTGAAAGGGAAAAGTGACGGCATTTCCCCAGACCATGCAGACTGTTCCTCTAAAGATAAAAGACCTTCCTGCCTGGCTTCAGAAATTCCTGCACGGACGACCCCAGAAACATTTGGAACATTGGAATGCACCGGGGGGAGAGAAGGAAAAACGACAGGCTGAGATGCAGCTTCTGCAGGCAGAGGAGACGCAGGCAGAGAAGGGGGAGAGAGGGGGATTGTATTAATCTGACACGGAGCTGCTTCGAGATGAGGGGGAAAGGAGGAGGGTGAAGTCAAAGGAGGCAAGATTTGTGGGTACGGTGGAGGATTAGGTGATGAAGCAAGGGGTGGAGAAAGTAAGGAAGACGACAATCCTAATTTACCAATAGCATTTGCACATTTTTGCCAAGTAAGCAAGCAATCGATCGGAGCCCTTGGCTCAGAAAAAAGCGTTTTTCCAATTTTTTGCCAGGTCTCTATGTCCAGAGACCCTTTGTCTGCGTAAAATGGACATTGGAATGTTATTTCCATTAACATTTGTTCAATTTCTTTTAAGGAAATTTGAACACCATCCCCCTTTTGCTTGACTAATTTAAATAATTCATTTGCGTGAGCTTTCTGACCTTTCGTCAGATTCCCTCCCATACTTATGAAATAGCGCGCTAAGACTTTTTTCCAGTCGGGTAAGTATGAGGTTTTCCTAGCTCTGCAAGGGACCTGGTACCTTACTTCGTCGAAATCACGTCGGGGTCACCAGATGTTGAGTTGCGTTCGAATCAAGGCAAACAGGCGGATGGTGTTTTTGAGATCCCCAGCTGAGCTCCAAGGCTGCCTCTTGAGAGAGAGCGTCTGCCTTGAAAACCCATCCGTGTCTCTCTTTTATTGAATCTTACAAAAGCATGGCCACACATATGTTAGTGGCTGATTGGTTAAAATACAAACAAAGAGGCTAGTTCCTTATTGGTTAACATAGGTATAAGGAGGGGTTACCCAAAATCCATTAATCTCCAATTCTTCAAAGGGTCTTTTGCTAATGGACCTTAGACAAGTATCTAAGCTTTTAATCCACCTAGATTTATGATTGATTATATTATGTCTAAATCAATTACTAATGTTATGATCAGAATATAAAAACAAACAATTAATTATACACTGAAGGAAAACAGAACAACTAATTAATTATACACTGAAGGAAAACAGATCATTGTAAACTTAATGTGACCTGAGTGAAAAAAGAGTGGAATGCAAAGAATGGAATTTGTGTGTGTGCCTGGCACATCTTTACACAGTGTGTATGAGAGAGAGAAGCAGAGAAAGATTTTAAGGTTCAGAAGTAGCTAGGAAAAGTTTCCCAGAATGCCACAGAAAAGAACCAGTGTTTTACTATACTGGCACATAAAGAGAACATCTCTACACAAAACCCTTTCTCTGATTGCCCCCTGCCATCCGAAATAACAACAACAACGTTGTTATTCATAGCCAGCCTACTCTGGGCGTCTTCCAATACATATAAAAACATAATAAAATGCCAAACATTAAAAACTTCCTGAAGTGGTGAGGAGGGGGCAAGGGCTTTTTCAGTGCTGGTGCCCCGATTATGGACTGGTCCCTGCACTAGTGATTAGAATTAAGCACCAGACTAAGACTTTATTTTTCTTTTTAACCCCAAGCCGCCTTTGATTTTAGAGCTGTTGTTTCAGTGGTATTTTCCCACGGCTTACTGCTGATTCTGTTTTATTTGGTGGTGGTTGCTTTATTTATTCATTGTTGTGAAGCCACTTTAGACTTTAGGACTTTAAAAAACAAAAGCAAGCAAAAGCCAAGAAATAAAATGGTAGCGGGGAAAAGATATGAAGGAAGAAAGAAAGAAAGAAAGAAAGAAAGAAAGAAAGAAAGAAAGAAAGAAAGATGGACATTGGAGTTATGAAATGAAGGTTGGGAACTCTGGTGTAGCTTCCATCCTTGAATTATACCCGTTGGTAATTCCTGATCTTCTAAGATGAGACTGCAGAGTATGTGCAACTTCACCTGCCCGTCATAACCACCCCTTGAAGGCTGCTGACCAGCCATTCCTTTCATCTGGCAGATTCTTGGTGAGCGGCCCAGGAACTATCCGAGCTTGGAAGGGGAGACACATTCTCTCCCAACTATTGGCGTCTGGTGCCACAGGCAGAGAGGCCAGGAGCAGGTGGAGCTAGAGCCAAGGACAGGCAGATATAACTAAGTTTTCCCCCCCCCCCCCATCCTTCTGCTCCTCTTTGCTGAGTTTTGCAGGCTAAGGTCAGTGGGGCAGTGCCCCGTTTTCCCTAAAGGGCTGGACTTTCCTGCTTCCAAACAAAAGGAAGACAGAATGGGGCAGAAAGAGAGAAGAGAGATCTAAGTTAACTGAGGGTTCGAAGCATCTCTAGGTATTTCTTTAGGTGCTTCTCTCTAATGTGGTGGGACTTGTAGATCTGCCACCTGGCAAAAGTGTGCATGCTGCACATGCCTTCACTTATCCTCCTACTTGATAAACACATGTTAATATTATCTGGAGCAAGTGGAGCCTGGGTAGTGTGCTGTCATGGATCTTTTTATTGCTCAGGGAAGGGAACATGTAACAATAAAACTATACTACACACACACACACACACACACACACACACACACACACAATGTGTGTATTTTAGGGGTGGGCAGTAGGCTGTGTGATTTGCAATAGATCGGCAAGGTTTCCTGACTTATCAGTTGTTTAACAATAGCTGCAACAGATTGACCCCTAGGCCTGCACTCTAAATTATACTGATGAATAGCGAAAGCGAGGAAGAAAACCAGGAATGGGTTGCCTGCATGGAAGGACTGTGAGCTCTGTTCCATTCTGGCATTCAAAACAAATTCCCGGGCTCAGAATTCTTTAATGCTGAATGCCAGTCTTTTGCACCATGCTCCTGCTGGCGGATCTTTGCGGGGTGAGGAAGAGTCCTATAAAAAGCAAAGTAGATCCCACATGCCTGGCACTTGACCATTCCAGGTGTCTTGTGTAATATTCTATAGCACCTTTTGTAGGGCAAACCTACACAGGCTAGTTATAATGTTAAAAATGCATTATAAAAATGTGACACCAGAGGGTGCTGTAGAGCAGTGATCTGTCGTCAATTGGAAATTGCCTTAAGAGCTATTATTGCTTGTTTTTTATAGCGTTTTTACAATCAGTGTAGATCCAGCCTTAATTTCCTTTGGCCGCTGCTTTGATTCCCAGGTCTCCGAACTCCGCCAGCAGCTCCGGAAGCGGGGCCTCCCTGTTTCTGGCACCAAGCCAGCCCTGCTGGAGCGCCTCAAGCCTTACCAGGTGGCCAGGGCCAAGCCCCCACCTGTCCCGCTCTCCAGCGCCCGCTTGTCACCCTCCGACCTAGAGGAGGAGGCCCAGGCCCTGCGGGAGAAGCAGCGGGTGGCTGAGAGCTTGGCGCTGAAACTCCACCGGGAGCAGAAACACCACGACGACGACCTCCGGGTGGAGCTGGAGATGCACAAACGGATCAAGAACCGCCGCAAGGGAGCACTACTGCCCCACGGCCAGCAGGGGGCACCTCCGCCCTACATCCCCAAGAGAGAATGCGCCAAGGAGGGAGGAGGCACGGAAGATGGCTTCATGGTGAGCAAACAAGCATTCTCCAGCTGATCCAAAAGAGAGTGAGGGGCCTCCTGGGTTGCCTGTGTGAAGGAGATTATCCCAATGGATTAGAGCAAAGCGCTGGGAGAGAGGCCACCTGAGATTTGCAATTCTAGAGGGCTGCTGGGCCATAAGAATGTCCACAACATTCTGTTCCCCATGGTAGCAAACCAGATGCTCCGGGAAGCAGGAAATGAGTGCAACAGCCCCTCTTCCTACTGGATTCAGGTGCATTTGAACGTGGAGACTCCATCCTTTTAGGCTGCAACCTTAGACTTCAGCATGGTTAATAGTTGCGGAACAAGCCATGGATTTATCTAATCACTTTTAAAGTCTTTAAGGCCATTGGCACGTCCTGTGGCAGGGAGTTCCACAAGTTAATTGTGCATTTGTGTGAGTGTGAAGAAGGACTTCCTTTATTTCATCCTGAATCTACTGCCAGTCAGTTTCAGTGGGTGACCCTGAGTTCTAGTATTATGGGGGAGAAAGAAAAACACCTTGTCTCCATAATGTGCATAATACATACCACATGCCATGGCCTCACCCCCACCGCTGTCATCTGTTCTCTAAATTCAAAACCCCCAAGTGTTCTAGAGAACATTATGGCTAGAGAAGCTGATACAGAGCTGTGTCCTATGAACTGCATGTTTGTTTTTTCCAGGATTAAGATGAACAAACCGGGCTTTTCTTTATCTGCTAGGGGAGTACTGGTTTGCTTGTTTCCCCACCTTAATCTGTTGCTCAAATAAGTAGGGGCGGCCCTTTTGCTAATGGTGTCTCCTAGCAAGGGGTGGGGGCAAAAACCAAATTGTCTCCCTGTTGCCTCAGATAACTTAGACATTAAAGGTCAGCAGCTGGCAGCCCTAAGGCTTAGGCCAAAAAAATCCTTGCCACAGAGGCACATGTTTGCATGTGCATGCATGTGGCAGGGCTTAGTTTGGGGGCTTGTGGGGCGTATCACCCAATGAGTTGCTAACCAATGAGCATTGGACATTTTAAGAGAAGTCTGCTTTAGCTCTGGTTGGGTAGCATCAGTGGGGCTGGTAGCAAGGAGGGCTTTTGTCTGGGGCAGAAAATGCTAGACTTTGTATGCTAGACTTTCCTCCATTTTCCTGCTAGGTTTTGTGCCCTGCCTCCTGTGAGCCGATTAATTCTGATATGGAGCTGCCCCTTGAAATAACAGCCAGCCCCCCGGACCCAGCGCCAGGAACCCGGTCCCTGGAGGAGGAGCTCCAAGAAGCCATCCAGAAAGCTCAGGTACTGTGGGGCGAAGAGGCCCAGCTGGGCTTCTCCAACCTCTGCACATGCACCGAGGAACTCTTCTCCTTTTTAATTATAATTATCCCACATGTCTGAAGTCTTGAAAACAAATTTATGGGATGAGCTCGTAGGCCATATTGAGCATACCCCCTGCCTGAAACTCATCACTGCATAGAAGACCCCTGTCCCAAAAAGGACCCTGCCCCAGAGCTGGCTGAATGGCTGGGCTTGGTGAGGGCTCCCTTTGTAACTGCTCGTCTTTTTCCTTCCCTGTCTGCAGCTGGTGCCAAGCCAATCGATCGAAGATATCTTAGAGGAACCGCTGATGTGTTCAGGTGAGGAAATGGCCCCCCGTAACCCAGCTTACCAGTAGGGGGCAGCCGTAAATCACAATTTGCTATTGGAGAAGCTCCAAGAATGGAGCCAATGGGGCAATGATCCATTTTTTTCAGAAGACTAGGAATCTGGGGCTCAAGCCCTGCTTCAGAATCATATTCTCTGCCCTGGAAATATAACCCCCGAACCCCAGACAGGTGGGGCAGGATTGTTGGTTACTCAATGGTGAGCAGCAGGCATTCTGCACATGCCCAAAGCCATTGTTAGCTATGCTTTCCAGTGCAAAGTCCTGACACAGAAACAGGTTGTGCGGCTTAGATCTGAACGAGTTCAGGGTTAGGAGTTATATCCTGTTTCTCCTCATCTCCTGTTTCTCCTCATCTGCTCCAGGTGACCTTCTTCAAGCACCTGCCTTGAACCCAGAAGTCCCTGATCGAGTTGCCCCATCCCCGCAAGAAGCGTCACCACCAAAGAAACCGCGGCCCAGCAGCGAACCTCCTTTGGTGACCTCCGCCATCTTTGATTTTCCTGGTCCCTACGACTTCCTCTCGACGGCCTCCTCTTCCTCTGCGTCGCTGGACTCACTGTCCTCCGTTTTCTCCCCTGACTCTCTGGAGATGCCCCCATCTCCCCCAGATGCCTGGCAAGGAAACGGTGCCCGTGCTGGATTTGACCCGGTCGATTGGCTAGAGGCCTTGACCTCGGGCTCAGCATCAGGCCTCGGCTCCACCAGTCCTGTTGGGGGCAGCATCTTCTGCACGGACTTCTTTGATTCAACCGATCTTGGCGTCAACCACATGATAGACTTAATGGTGGAGCAGTGGTAGGCGGGGTGCTAGCAGCCCATTCGGAGACCCCAAGGCCTGGAGGGAAAGGGGGATAATCCTCTGCATGCCCTGTAAGGCCTTGCCGGCACTGGGTACCACCTTGAATGGGTGAGAACGAGAGAGCAGTTTAACGTCAAGCATCGTCACGGGTGGTTTTGTTTCGGTTCATGCCAAGTCCAGTTGCTCTCTTAGAAGAATTAAGCACTCTGATGTTTGGGTTGTGTCAGCACCAGGCACCTCATCTTCAATGGCCCGACAGCCCCAGAAACCCTTTGCTGTCCTCTAGCTTGAGATGGATGAAACCAATATTTGCAAGGACAGTGGTCCAGCCAGCCTGCTGCATCGGGATGGTTCAAGACATCGAGGACCTTTACAAACGTTGGAGATGAATTAAAATGTGTGCCTTTCTGCCATGCCACTGTGAAGCAGTTCTAAAAAAAAAAAAGGTTTGGAAGGGCACCAGTTTTCAACACCACCTTCCCTGGAACCTGGGTTCTTAACAACTTAACCATATTGCATGAAAGCTTTGGCATATGGGTCACGCTACATAGAACCTTGGAGGCCTGCATCGTTTCAACCCCAGAAGTCATTAATAGAACAGGAAGTGCCATGGTCTACCTTCAAAGCATCTTCAAGAGGTCATGTTGGCTCAGTTGAACCGTGAGAACAACACCAGCTCTGCACACATCTGCGTGGCCCCATAGATCTAGATGCACGCTGGCTTAGGATGAGAAATGCAGGTTCTACCTTGGTGTGGGGAGATACCACCGTTTTATTGAGTTAAACAGAGGAAGTGCCAGCTCCATAAGAATTTGGATCGTGCCATCTCAAGCCCCTGGCACAACGGGGGAGAAGCTAAGATTTCCTGGGGCTGCCCTGAATGGGCTACACCAGCAGTGGCAACCTCATGTTTTACTGAGAGTGGGGGGGGGGGCGGAAAACATCTGTGTTGGGGACCGAACCATCTTTTGCGGCCGCTCAAAAAGAGATGGGATTGGAAGGGTGAAATGCAGCTTCAACCGCTCATGCCATTCTGATCCTTACTGTCATTCTTACTTGGGTTTGCGAAGTAGAGGGTGCATCTGCAGACACAGGGCTCAGGACCACTTCTTTTTGATCTGGGGGTGCGGGGGTGGGAAAGCTCCCAAAGGGAGCTGGATATGGAGGGATCTGTTTTCACAAGGGAGATGATGGCAGTGGTGGCTCATATCCTAGTAGCCAAAGGTTGCTGGGACATTTAGGCCAATGGGCTTGTGGCAGGATCCGGGCACAGCTATAGAAACTGCTCATGTGGAAACATCTAAGCAAAGGCTTAATTCTGCTTTAATTTATAGCCATTCCATCTTTACTGGAATCCCTGAAAACTGTGGTTCTGTGAGACTGGCCCAGGGTATTCTAACAGAATTTCCACTGCTCTCACCAAGCTAAGGACTTATTCACACTTCTGTTTGCCCCATGATTTTTAGGCACCGGTCTGAGAGGTTTTTCTTTTGTCTTGCCGGTTTCCCCAGCAAAGCGCCCTGTTTACTGCCCAATCAGAACAAAGTCTATCTGCTGAAAACCCAATTGGCGTTTGTTCCGATTCAGCAGTGAACAGCAGGTTTTCCTGGGGAAACTGGCAAGACTAAAGAAAAAACCTCCCAGACTCTTGCCTAGAAATCATGGGACAAACAGAAGTGTGAATAATAAGTCCTTAGTTTGGTGATAGCGGAGGAAATTCTCTGTTAGAATACCCTGGTCAGTGTGGATGAGCCCTGTGTTTCTCTGGAGTTTTTGGAAGAAGGTATGACAAGTTAAACTGAGATAATATTACAAACGTTTCAAAGCAAACATAGACTATTAGGGTGTGCCTGCTGCAGCTACACTCTCAAACTACTAGACCTACATAAAAACAGGACCCACTCTGTTGCAGAAAGCGGACTCACCCCGGTCTTGTCTCACACAAATGATATTCTCTTGAGGACCAAGTGCAGGGGAAATAATTTTTACTGCTTTGAAGTAGAAGGGGCTGTGCAGACTGTTGACAGGCTGGGCACCTATGACATCGTAAGTATAGCTTCCCCTCCCCAGAGCAGCCTTTCAGCCTCAGGTTTTAATGCATGCATGCATGCACACATATACATACATACATACATACATACATACATACATGTATATCTGTAGTAAGAAAAAAAGACACCGTATACCAGAAGCATGCAGGAGAGGGCCAAAACTGCCAAGAAAATTTGCATTCCCCATAATTTGAAGAGCAAAGGCGGAGGGAAGCTGAGCTCTCCCCCCGCAGTGGTCAAAGAGTGCTGGGTCCTCTTTTTTTATGTACCTCTGTCTGTAACCTCAGAACAGTTTGCTGCACCAGCCATTTCAGCTTTAAAACACTTTCACTTCTGTACTGTCCACACTGTTGACTTGCCAAGTTGCATTGTACGAAAGTGAAGGCAGTTTGAGAGTGTAGGCATTAAAGAAACACCCACTTCAAAGCACATACAGCGGAACCTCGGAAGACGAACGTAATCCATTCCGGAAGGACGTTCGACTTCTGAAAGGTTTGAATTCCGAGGCGTGCCTTCCAGCTGGCTGACATCTAGGCTTTTTGCAGATCGGAAGCCGCATCGGACGTTTGGATTCCGAGGAACGTTTGAAAATGGAACACTTCCGGGTTTTCAACGTTCGGAAGCCGAAACGTTCGGGAATGGAGCAGTTCGAGAACCAAGGTTCCATTGTACTTCTGTTGCCCGAGAGCCAACAGTGCACACAAGGCCTGTGACTTTGCCCTCCTGGTAACATCATCATTTAACACACCTGGTTTCCTCCCAAAGAATCCTGGGAACCATAGTTTAAGGGTACTGGGAATTGTAGCTGCCATTCCCAGGATTCTTTTTCTGGGGATGGAATGTGCTTGGAATGTGTGGCAAGGGTGTGACATGGCAACTCATCGGCTAGGGTAAACCAGTCGTAAGATGCGGGGGGCAGGGTCCTTGGCGTTCAGCATGCAGAATTGTGGGGTTCTGCTTATTTAAAAATCATCTAGCTGATTGTTCTCCACAAGCAGAAAAGCTGCCATGGAAAAAGCCACCAAGTTAAGCCTGGCAAGGAAGATAGCCATGTGTGTACCCTGTTCTTCCAACAGACCTTCAACATTGTAACCATCATCACCTTCCATCACCTGCCGTCTCCAAATAAACACCATTTCTCGCTGCCTCAAATACAGGTGGATTGTCGTTGTTGTATTTTATAATACCCTCGTGGAATTGGCTTAGGTTGGTTCAAGGCGCTGTACAGGGCTTGTGTGGAGGAGAAACTCAGTAAGTCTGGAGAAATCATGCACAACACCCAAGAAGTTTTAAGTGTTGGGATCAGTCAGGAAAAGAAGGCAGCAGCCCTCTGGTCTGTTGCAATGCCACGTCTTATGGGTGAGTACATGGGGCAGGAGAGTGGAAAAAGAAGGCTCTATATAATCTTCCCAGGTCCGATTATGGTTCCACTCCTCAGATAGCCTGCTGGTTCCTCTGAACGTGTCTTTGTTATAAGTGCTTCCTCTTCTGTCTTGCTGCTCCACAAACCCCAATCTCTGGTGCCTGCCTGAATCCTTGTTCCAGTCCTACTTTGGATAGATTTTTCAGCTCCATCCAGGGCCAGTCTTAATCCTGCTGGGACTTGCACTCCCTGTGTACCCGGGTCTTTTGATAGCCCTTGTTTCCAGGCTCCTTGTACCTCTGCAGATCTTTCCTGCCTGCTTTCAAAGAACTCAAATTCTGACTTTCAGTCCCCTTAATAACACAGGCATGGAGGACCTTTGGCCTCTGAATGCTGATGGAAGTTGTAATTAAGGAACATCTGGAGGGCCACAGGTGCCCCACATCTGTCTTAATGGAACTCACCATGGTTTGCTCTCCTTTCCCATAAAACATTAAATAAGTAAATATCAGACCGACCCAGTTGCTCTATGCCCCTGCCCCAAGCATTATATTTATGAGGAAGAATTTAGACTGGAAAAACAGTGGGGAAAGGGTTGGGCACTTCTTCCCCACCCACCGTTTCTCCTTAAAGCTACTGTTCCTCAGGAAAAAAAGCAACATTACGTGCTTCCTTCATTGCTCCATCTGGGTCAATGGTTTCCCCCTTTCCAAACTTTTAGTCTTCCCCAGTAAGTACAGCAAGGGCACTTGCAGACTGTCAACAATCGTGGACTGGGATTCAATCACATTCCAGCAAATTCAGGCTAAGGAATTAAACCTGATTTGGAGCTCTTGTGCAACAAACCTCCTTCCTCAAAATAATGGACCTCGCAATAAAGGAAGGAGGTCAAATAATGTGGGATTGATTAGGCAACGTTGCATCCGCCTCCCCATAAACAAATTGGGATGAATGTCGTTAAATAGCAAACTCAACCCTGACTAGCTTATTTGCAAATAATTCAGGCTGAACGTTCACCAGACAGGTTGTGTGGAAGCTGTTTGCAAGCAACCTCGGAGCCCTGAAAGTTATGTCTTCCTGATGCCATCTTCATACTCTCCCACACAGAACCCAAGAGAGGCTTTTATCTATTAAAAGATATCCACTATCTTTATCAATTACTGTTAAATAAATAAAGTAGACCAGCTACTACAATATAAGAGCGCCTGTGGGCAAGCATCTGTGTCTGAAGAACTTGAAAAGGGGTGGTGTGACTGAGACTTCACATTGCCACCAGTTCTGATGATCCACTCTCACTTTCATCATCGTCATCATCTTCATCATCTTCTTCCCCCTTCTTACGACGAAAGTAAGCAAACAGGCTATAAAGTTAAAAGGGGTTATGGAGAAAGAAAGAATTAGAGACTCAGTCAGCAGATTTCAAACTTTCTAGCTTCAGAGAATGCTTTCCTCAGGGTTCAAACTTTCTAGCTTCAGAGAATGCTTTCCTCAGGGCCTTGATCACTCACGAAACTATGTATGTGTCATGGAGCCCAAATATCTTGCAAAGGATTCTGGGAAGCTGCTTAGCATGAACAGACCTGACACAAGGCTTGAATCTGAGGTGGCTCCCACTGGGAATGTAATCAAACATTTTTTGTTGTTCTTTTGATAGGATCTGAGGGAGCTTTTCTGCCGTTACTGATCTTACAGAGAGTTTACCAGGCATTCCCCACTCTCGCCTTATACACTGCTCTGTGTACCTCTCCATCCACACACACATGCATAAACACCTGAGGGCAGTCTATATCCATATGTCCATCTTTTAGCCCTCTGGGATAGTGGTGCAACCTCAAAGGTGCCAGCTGGCCTGCTGAGTAGGGCATTGTGTTATTTCCAAGCTTAAAGGGGGCATTTGGGAACAGAGGCTCTCGAGATGGAGGGGTGGGCCTGGCATGCCCTAGTGTTAACCTATTACCAGTCACCCTCGGGGTGCCATCCCAGCTCCCCAGGACTCACAATGCAAGAACGATGAAGACAAACAAGCCGCCTGTGCCCCCAATCACTATCCAAACGGAGAAGTCGGCTTGAGGGGGTGGAGCCCTGGATGAGATTCCCAAGGCAAGGGGGACTGTCATCGTTGTGTGTGACGGCCGGGGGAACCAAGTGGTCTTCCCAACTGGAGGCACCACTGAAGAAAAGAGATTAGAAACAGAAGGCCCTTCAATCAATATATCAGCTAGATGACTTTGTTAAAAACTCATTAAAATAACCTTTTAAAGACATCCCTGATTAAGTGGACAATGCTTTTTACAGAGAGAGAGAGAGAAAGAGAGAGACATATATTTTAATACAGTGGTACCTCAGGTTAAGTACTTAATTTGTTCCGGAGGTCTGTACTTAACCTGAAACTGTTCTTAACCTGAAGCACCACTTGAGCTAATGGGGCCTCCTGCTGCTGCCGCGCCGCCGCTGCGCGATTTATATTCTCATCCTGAAGCAAAGTGCTTAACATGAAGCACTATTTCTGGGTTAGCAGAGTCTGTAACCTGAAGCGTATGTAACCTGAAGCGTATGTAACCCAAGGTACCATTGTATAGGTTCTTATAAAGACTGATGGGTGCTATCTTAGATGAGGCGATCCTCTTTCCCTCTCACACTGGTGAGAACGTCTTTTCTTCCTCCGGATGTCCTTTTTATTGCATATTCATGATACCATGTGCTCATGATGCTGTTGTGGGGGAGTCACACACAATCCCTGTATGTTTGTGCCTGGAAAAAGTTTCAGGGCGCTCACACTGCTTCATTTCCAATCAGTGCACAACCTGTCACTTCCTGCTGAAATCCTGTAACTTTTTATACCACCAATAATAAAGCAGGATGAATCTACTAGTAGTGCACTATCACTGTGTCAAGAACATGCTGCAGAATTCACCCACACAGAAACAGCAGTTTGTAGGGGGACCTAGGATGGAGTCTTCTGTTACATACAGGCAGCGACCATTTTGCACAGGGGTTCCATTCCTGGCCACCTCCCCCTGCATGTCGGTGGAGTGTGCAAAAGCCCACTCCGCCCCGTTCTGGTCGGTCGCGCATCAACTAGATGTGTGCAATATGGTCGCTGCCTGTATGTGCAACATCGAATGGCAAATATAAAATAAATTTATATTCAAAACTATTATTTAGCCAAATGCAAGCATGCAGACATAATTAGTTAAACCTATTTTTTATTTGTCCAATAAGGCTACATCCCTAAACACACCAAGGAATAAGTTTCACTGAACTGAATGGGACGTACTTCTGCATAAGCATGTATGGCTATCTGGGATGCTTTACTATACCTTGCCTTGAGTTTCAACTGCCCCCTGCTGGCTATTTGCCAGTACTACAGCTCTGCAAAGTAAAACGAAAGCTAGTTCATCTTAACAGAGGCTACTAGATAGATCCCTTTGGCCATATAACTACAGCAGGCAACATGGTTCTGAGGTGAAATGCATGTTCTCCATCTGCTCTATTGAAAAGTCAGCTCCATCAGGCTCTTTCCTCAACTTTCACCAGCAGCCAGTTCATCAGGCAATTGGAGACAGAGACAGATGAGACAAGAATTCTGTAGCTGAGAAATAGTGCCTGAGGGGTTTTTGCCTGCCTGCCTTCCTTCCTATCCCTTTTCCTTTTGTGTCATGTCCTTTAGAGTGCAAGCCTCTCTGGGAGACTTTTTGGTTAAAAAAAGAGAATTTTTAAAAAATGCTTCAATTTTATTTTTAAAAAATGTACATATAAGGTGAAAATTCCCTATCTATTTCCACTTAAACAACATCAGGCAGCAGGCCTGTGAAAGTCTATGGGAGCTTGGAAAGCTACTGCCAGTCGGAGTAGACAGTTTGGGACTAGGTGGATCAACGGGTCAACATCCTCCCGAGAATGCATGAGGAGGCCTTGCGAACTATGTGGGATA
This sequence comes from Podarcis filfolensis, assembly GCF_964270895.1. Taxonomy (NCBI): domain Eukaryota; kingdom Metazoa; phylum Chordata; class Lepidosauria; order Squamata; family Lacertidae; genus Podarcis; species Podarcis filfolensis. The sequence continues at coordinate 16,888,531 of NC_139615.1, read as the reverse complement.
ACCTTAAACTCCAATGCCCCTGGCGCCCAAACACGCACTGCCATCTACTCATTTAGGCACATGTGAGGAGGGGTTCTCTGCACATGCACAGTTGCACTGCTCATGACGGGCTGATGATTGCCCCTTGCATAGAGGAGCCTTCCATGCATGAGACTCAGTACGTGTGCAGACCCCTTCTCACATGTTAGTGGCGTGGTGGTGGGGGGCTAACCTATGTAGTCACATGTGTACTTTGAACGTGGTGTGTGTGTGTGTTGGGGGGATGTTATCTGAGCCCTTTAACGTAGTCCACTCTTCCCCATATTCACTTAACTTACCTTGTACTAGGAAGTCAAGGTAGCTAGAAACAGTTCCCTTCAAATCTGCCATATCGCACCGGTATCTGCCCGAGTCATTTACGTTCACCTCCTTCTTTACCAGAAAGGAATCCATACTGCTGCTCATCTGTTGCAGCTTGCCTTTCACTACCTAAGAAGAAGGGTTGCATTTGGACACTAGCATTGAGAAAGAAGTGGCTTTTTGTGCATGTATGTGTTTTCCTGCTGACAGGAACCCCTGCAAAACCCTCTTTGACTCCAGCCCACCACTGTCCATGTTCAAATCCAATGCCAGGCCCCCACAGGGAGATACAGCACCACAGAGAGCCCCAACTGAACAACTCGCTTCAACAAAAGTTGAACACAGAATGAGCCCTTCTAAGAATCTGCCTCTAGACTCAGCGGTGTAGCTAGCCGCTCCGGTGCCCAGTGCCTCTCTGCAGCCTCCCCCTCAGCTGTAGGGCAGCTGAGGGAGAGGCGGTGGGCAGATGCAAGCTCCACGCTGCCGTTTCAGGCTGCACTGAGCCTGCGGGCACTCAAGGCCCCACGTCACTCCCAGGAGAGACGCGTGGCTCAGGCATGCTGCAGGCCCTGCAATAAGTGCCAGCCTCTGTGGTGTGATGCCTAGTGCCAGCCGGGTTTTGTTGCATTTGTTGACTGAACTAAAAAGTTTCGTGAGCCCTTTTTTTTAAACTCAGATTTTTGTCATTCCCCCCTCAGTGATGACACCCGGGGCAGCCCACACCCACCGCACCCCCTTTCCTCCACCACTGTCTAGACTACCTTTCCTGGCTCTGCCCCCTTGTGGATAACTTAAAAGACAAGCACACCTTCTCTGTTCCATAGCCTTCATCCCAGGGTGCTCCCTTGAGCACTAGACTGGTGAGATGCAGCAGGAGACATTGGGTGTGAAAGGATCCCTGGCTCTAGCCCTACAGACCCTGGCAATCTTGGTGCTTGTTCAGTGGGGTCCCATCTGTCAGCCCCAGGTTCCGTGATCTCCTGCTCTTCAGCATCAGATTCAGAGCCCTGTACCTGGTCTGACTGCATAGCTGAGGACACTGCAGCCTTTGACCCCAAACCTCCCTCGATACTAGATTCTGCGGTTGCACAACCACCCATAATAGTAATGGGGGATTTTGTTTCTGGGCCAAATTCTGATTAAGGCCCTAAATGGCTTGGGACCCAATACCAGAAGGATCACCTTCCCCTTCCCATATTGTAAGATTCTCAAAGGAAGTTCTTTCCCATCTTCCATCGCTAGGCGAGGTGTGTGCTGCCGTTATGTGGGAGACAGCCCTTCCCTTAGAAGCCCAACTGGCACAAGGCTAAGACTTACTTGTTTGCCCAGACATTTTAGTTAGCTGGTTGTTGGTTTAGTGTGCTCTGTGGTTGTTATTGTTGTGTATTTTATGGTTTTGTTTATTTTGGGTGCCTGCTGCACAGACAAAGGGTGAGTTATAAATATTAGACGTTATCAGCATCAGATAATATCTTTTCCACACAGGTTTGAACTCCAACTTATTTCCTTGTTAAAGTGAGGTCCAGAGTGGTGTAGTGGTTCAAAGTGTTGGACTAGGGTCCCCAGATGTTGTTGGACTACAACTCCCATTATCCCTGACCACTGGTCATGCTGGCTAGGAATGATGGGAGTTGTAGTCCAACAACATCTGGGGACCCACAGGTTCAGAAACACTGTAAGGAGACCCAAGTCTCTACTGAGACATGAAGCTCACAGAGGTTGTGGCCACCGGTCACACTCTCTGCACTTAACAAGGCTGTCGTGAGCATAAAAAACGGGGCACATGTATGTCACCCTGAACCCTGCAGCATGAAAATGTGATTGACACATAAGCTAACTCTTGGCATGGGTGGGGAGCTACAGGTCAAAAGTCAGTGGCGGTAGATTTTTGGGGAGGCAAGTGGGCTGGCAAAGGGGAAGGCCACTTCTCAGAGGCACTGCCTACCCGGTAGAAGATGTATTTCTTCACACTTTGACTAAGCTTGTGCCATTGCAGAGCACAATCCAGAACCAGATCTTCATCCATTTCCACTTGTATCCTCCTTTCTGCAAAATCCAAGTATCCAAAATCTGTTCTTCTAGGTACTTAACATTTAATCCACTACTGCCCGCCACATATGCAACATTATCATTGATTGCCCACAAGTAAAACCGTTAGAACATACAAACAGCACTCTAAGAAGGCACCTTTTTTTACTTATACAGGGACACGTTGTTAGTTGTTGCTATTATTTAAAGCGTTTGTACCCTGCTCTTGAGCCAAAAAGAGAGCGGCTTACATATAGTCAAAACAAGACAGTCCCTATGATATAGAGCCCAGCAAAGCTATTATCTAAGTAGTAATGGGACTGGCTGGGAAGGAAGGAGCCTGCTGGGGATTATTGTGTTCAAGGTGGGGGAAGAGGATTGGTGAAGGGCTTGGTGGAGAAATCTGGGAGCTGGGATTTTATTCTCAGGGCAGGATGAGTTGAGTGGTCACTTGGGCATCACCAAAGAGAGAGAGAGAGAGAGTCACATATTCACATAAAATGTGCATGTGCTCATTTATATAATAGATGCAAATTAGAAAAACAACCTGGTCCACCATCGTGGGGGAAACTGAGTAGGTGACTTGCGTGCCTGCTCAGCCTGTTGCCCAGGTATTGCTAAGGATGGATAGACAACCTATGGTTGCTCTCTGGTCTTATGGTTTTTTTAAACAGACATCCCTTGGGCAGAAGATTCCTGCATCACAGGGGGTTAGACTAGATGACCCTAGGGGTCCCTTCCAACTCTTTGATTCTATGATTCTAAGGACACTAGCTGCATACAACTTCCCTCCACTGGCTGTCAGAAGCCATTGCAAGGTTTGGATTGGAGGAGGGGAGCTCTCCCATTTGGTCCCAAAAGTTCTGAATTCTCACCCCCACCCCCAAAAATTGTAGCTCACCTGGGGAGAAGGGCAACATGGCCGTATTCCACTGTCAAACCCAGTGGAAGCTTGTCCCCTAGGGCGAATGGGGCACTACTCTGCCAACTTCAGTCTCCTCCCCTCAGCCAATGTTCCCCTTCCTGCTTGCCTTCTTACTTGCAAGTAGTCCCAGTGGGTCCGTTTAGACTGGCCTCGGGCGTCTTTCTCTTGAATCTCAATCCTGCCAGGCCCTGTCTTCTGCCACAGATTTGTAGGCCCCAAACTGAGCCTGCTCCCTTTTCTCAGCTCTTACCTCCACACCGGTATTTCTTGTTGCATGTGTAAGTCCGTACGAGGCACGTGAAGCAATGAGTAAGCACGTAGCTCATCACACCTGCAGAACGAGAGGACCAGAAGGAGGGTTCTGGGTTCAGGCAGAAGGGCAGAAGGAGGGTGAGCTGGAGAGAAGGTGACAGATAGTGGGACAAGCACAGCAATCTGGCTCACCAAACACAAACTCCCCTGGGAACAAATCTCTTGGGAATAAATGATGGCACTACAAGAAGAAGAAGAAGAAAAAGAGGGGAGGAGTTTGGATTTGATATCCCGCTTTATCATTAGAGTCTGGTCTGGGACCGTAATAAATTCAGTTCAAATGATGGCAGTGGCCTTGTGCAGCTCCTGTTCATTACTGCTTTGAGGCTGGAACATAGGGGTCACCAACTGATTCTATGCCTCCACCCCTCTGGTCTGCCCCACTCCTACACCTATAACAACAGAAAGTAGTGCATGTGTGAAGATAAGCATTGCTATCCTGGGTTTAGCACATTGGTGTTAGCAAAAAACAACAACAACCCAGCTTGCCCGTCATTTTAAATATAACTCAAACACCCTGACACTGAAATTTAATAATAAGCTGCTGGGTCAGGCCAATGGCCAGCATCCTGTTCTCACTGTGGCCAACCAGATGCCTATGGGAAGCCTGCAGAAAGCAGGATGTGATCACAAGAGCACTTTCCCCTTCTGCTGTTTCCAGCCACTGGTATTCAGGAGCATTACTGCCACCTGAAGGCAAAGCATAGTGAAGGGGAGTGAAAGCATTCAGGACAAGAAAGGTAATAGTTTTTATTTGCTACTGATCAATAAGGGAGACTCTTACCAGTTCAGCATATCAGAGTGAGAGCACTCGTGGTACCGGGTGTGGAGTGTAAAGCAGTCAATTCACTCTCTCTACTACCCACCAAACTCAAACCTAATCAAGGAGTCAGCTATACAGCTGCAAATAAAACGTTTTAAGTGTGTTTTAAGTGCAATATACAATGTGACACTAGATGGCGGTGGTGAGCCTCATGGAAAATTCAATGGTGTTGTGTTGTTGTTGTTTTTTTTAAAAAAACGCTTTAAAAAAAGAAGCAGCCTTTTCAGAACAGTTCTCATATGTGCGTAGATTCCACCCAAGTCATCCTTGGCACATCTAGATTTGATTTCCTCAAAGGCCCTAACAGAAAAAGCTCCACACCTGAGGCACTGACACCAAGTGTAGTCACTTTAGTACTCACTGGCATTACTTAAGGTAAGAGTGAGCAGATTTCTTAGCATACCTCTGGCTGATTTGCAGTAGATCTGCAATTGTTTAACAACAGCAATAGGGTTTCCGCCCCCTTTAAATTAGGCTGCTAAGACTAAGAAAGCTTGGAAGATGACATGGAATGGAGTTTCGGGTGAAAGGATGCTGAGCTTGGTTCAGGTACAGAGAACAAAGTCTGTGCTTTGTTCCTTCAGTGCCTATTTCTTCCACTGCCACCTCTGTTTCTTTCTGTTTCTCTAATTTCTCAACCAGGATAGCTATGCTGCTTCTAGCCAGCAATGCTTCTGTTCTGTTCTAACTTCCCACTCTAAACTAGCTGAGCTGTATTCATGTCTATCTGGCACTCAACACCTTCCTCTTATCCCTATAGACTTTTAGATTTAACTCCAAAGCCACCAGTCCAACTGGAATGTGTGTGTGTGAGAGAGAGAGTGAGTGAGAGAGAGAGAGAGAGAGAGAGAGAGAGAGAGAGAGAGAGAGAGACTAACAAAACAGAAATTTTAAATTCTTATAGCAAAACATTTTGGCTTCTGCCTTCTTTATTCTTCTTTATGCTTTGGTTTGTTGCTTGGTTTTAATTGACCATAGCAGCAGTTTAATTTGCCCCATTGTGTGCATTGACTCTGAGCATATCAGTTGGATACATGTGGACAAGGGCATCCCTTTACATATGTAGACATGGTTGTGCTGTAACATCATGTTGCTGTTAATGGCAGATCCACAGGAGCCGGCTGATAAGCTATCAGCTCTAATAGCGCAGAACTCTCCTGGGGCTTGTTTCGTGTATTAACTAGGTGGGAGGGTTTGGCTGATCATTTGGGGTTTCTGCCTCTGGCAGCAAAAGGTCTCAAGAGACTCCTGAGGGAAGGAGCCATAGTTCAATCGCAGAGTACATGCTTTGAATGTAGATGTCCCCAGATCTGGTCCTGGCATGCCTAGCTAGAACAATCAGATCGCATGTGAAATGAATGACTTTTCTCTGTCTGAGACCCTGGAGAGCTGCTGCCAGGGAATGTAAACAACAGTACCTCAGGTAAGGCTTGCTCTGACCGGGGAAGCCTATGCATGTAAGCACTGATTTGCAGCCATTTTGTTCTCGGGTAGGAGGAATTGATCCATTTACCCCAGACATCTGGCAGGTGTTACCTCCCTCTCCAACATCTGGCAGGAGAAAGTCAGAACACTTCTGCAATAGCCCCTCTCTGATAAGGAAGTCTTGAAAGACAGAGAATGGCTTTTTCCCTGCTCCACTTACAACAGGATCTCTTCCTTATAAAGGAGGTGCCATACCTGTCCAGGTATGGTCGAGAACCAGAAATCCAGGACATGCCAACTTTAGCAGTCAAAACCGCTTTGACCAACTTTAGCGGTCAAAACCGCTAAAAAGATTGTGACGGGCTTGAAGTTGTATGGCTGCAGAGACACAATACTTTGAAAGCACATACTTTCCCTAAAATAAGTATGAGTGCTACAGTTTAAGGGCTTGTGGGAATTGTAACTCTGTGAAGGGCAGACTATAGTGCTTCTAACTGATAAAGACCTACAGATTACACACCTGGTAGCCAAATTTGCTCTGGCAGCTAAGAAGCTCCGTTCTGGATATGTTAATGCTCTCTAATTTTAAATTTTTATGCTGTAAACTTTTTATAGGGTATGTTGTGTGATTTTAAAGGAAAGCCTTGCCTTGCTCTCTGCTGTACACTGTAAGGCCTTTGGCTATGCACACACACACACACACACACAAAATCTAAATGTTGAGGGGTTAGAAAATGACAGAGAATCATGTGGATGGACTTGAATTGAACTGTGAACTGTATGTGAACCAAACTAGTTCATTTCTCAAAGGGCTGAACATGAACTAGAATTAGTTCCTTTGGGGACAGGTCGAACTAATTCCTTTTAAAAATGAACTCTCTAAGTTCATTTTACTCACCGCATTCATTGCTGCAATAATCTGCAAAGAGAAAGAAGGAAGGAAGTTGGCAGTTGTGTGTGTCTGTACACCCCCCTCTGCCCACACACCATTGTTAGTAACCCAGTTAGGATTGCCAACTTTTGAACTGGCCCCTGCAGACCTTCCCTTACAGCTGATCTGGTCAGCATCTATTTAACTTCAGAGGATGAGCGGGTGTTTGTATGGTGCAAAGGGAGAAAGAAGGACCTATAACCCCTATCTAAAGGTAAAGGACCCCTGACAGTTAAGTCCAGTTGTGAACGACTCTGGGGTTGTGGCGCTCATCTTACTTTACTGGCCGAGGGAGCCAACGTTTGTCCACAGACAGTTTTTTCCGGGTCATGTGGCCAGCATGACTAAGCCGCTTCTGGCAAAACCAGAGCAGCGCATGGAAATGCCGTTTACCATCCCGCCGGAGCGGTACCTATTTATCTACTTGCACTTTGATGTGCTTTTGAACTGCTAGGTGGGCAGAAGCAGGGACCGAGCAACGGCAGCTCACCCCATCACGGGGATTCAAACCGTCGACCTTCCGATTGGCAAGCCCAAGGCTCAGTGGTTTAGACCACAGCGCCACCCACGTCCCATATAACTCCTATCTACAACTATTCATTTTATTTTTCTATTACTAACTAGGGACTGCTACCCTTGCCTGCCTCACCTGCCAACCCCTTCACCCACCCGCCCCATATGGCTCAGCCAAGCTATGCACAGCTTACATGTTGCAACTCTGGGCAATAGCTCGTGAAAAACAGTCAGTAGCTTCTGAAAACACGAATCCATCTCTTTATGGAGCTGAGCCTCTGCAAAGGAAAAGCAAATGGTAAGAGCAGGAGGTCTAGGTGGGCTCCATGTTTCACAGGGCCCTTGGACAAGACACCCACCCTGGGGCCCCCTCCGTCAGGAAGCTGACCTCCTCACGGTCATGTTCACCAGCTCCTCCTCCTCTTCCCCATGGTTGCTGCCAACGGAGGCTGGCCCATTTAGGCTAATGGGGCACTGCCCTACCAACCTCAATCTGCCAGGCCTTCCCGTCTTCTTACTGTAGCCTTATTGGAGTTCACTGATTGGGTCTGCGTTGCTCCGGGACAGGAGGAAGGAAGTCAAAATGACACCGAGGTTGGTTCAAAGAAAGAGTTTATTCTGCTCTCCAGATAGCAGAAGGCACTTGCGTGATTAGTCCCCAGCAAGTCCAAAAAAATGACAGGTTTCATGCAGTTTATATATCCTCCAGGCACCCTCTCACTCCTCCCCTAGGAGCCCAACCACGTCGGCCTATGTATGCAGGTTGACATCACATATGTTCCTGCTCTGGTACTCTCAACCATAAAAGGGTCTTCCTTCCTGTACTTCTGACCATAAAAGGATCTTCCTCTTCCTACTCTTATCTGGGAGGACGTCATAATCTCCGGGAACACGCTTTTGGCGTTTCCCCCGGACATTGGTCTTGCGCGTATTTTGTGGTCAGCACATAATATAAAGTTCTGACGTGTTTTCTTTGTTCCCCTGGAGAGCCAAGGCCTGTCCTGATAAAGGACAGAACTGTTTATGCGGTTGTGTCCTTATTATGGTTTTGCTCAACAGTTCAAGTTTTATACATTTAAAAGTGCTCTCTTTTGAAAGAACAAAAAGGGGGGTTGAGTCAGTTTTTAAACTTACTACACAGAAACCCATTCCTTCATTACATATAACCAATCCAGTGGGTGGCACTGCCGATCAGCTTCCTACTCCCTTGGTGCAAACGCTGTCCCTGTGGAACTCAGCTGGGAGGACGATGGGGACAAAACTAGGACTCGTTGGCTCTGCCTCCACATACTGTTTGGGCTCTTTGCCTTCTGGCCCACCAGTCCCACACGGCACCGGCCACCACTGAATTGCTACCACTTGCTTGCCTGCTAGGCAGAGAGCCAGGGAGAAGGCAGGCAGGCAGTGGCACCTCCTTCCTCTTTCCAGCACTTCTGCGTCATAGAGAGATGTGGGCAAACAAGAAAGCGGTTGACGAAGAGGAGGAGCAGGCCCAGGGACCCCCACATGCCGTGTGGACTCCTGGCGCTGTCCCTTTGCATGATGAATTGTGATGTTGAAAAGGAGAAAGGGCCAACAGTGAGAGTGCAATATAAGCTGGAATGTTTAGAAATGCGCATTTTAAAATGTAGATTTTTGTTGGGTTTTTCTTAATTGTTTATTTATTCTTCTGATTTATTAAATGTATATGCCACCCTGAAGATCACAGGGTGGTTTACATGACACACACCACCATTTTGTGCTTTTCCCCGCCCCATGTTTTTCATCCGATCTATGCTCTAAATCAAAGTTTAACAGCATGCAGGAGGAGCAGAGTCAAAGGAAACGCTTCTTCCAGTTCCAAATTCCTCCCCAAAGACCTAGATAACAACAGAAACAGCAGTGTTTCCAGCAGGGGCGCCCAACAACTATATTGTCTATATAATTCAGGATTATAATTCAGTTAGGAGGCAGCAGAGCTACATAAATATGAACAAACCTGCTGTCAACCACTGTGATCAGAAACATGCATGTATCTGAGCATGACCTGTTGAGCCACATTTTACATTCCCCCCCCCTTTATTATATGGGAAATAGGACTGGGATCATTATTTCGTTTATTTTTGAGCCAAGAGCTTGTGGAGTGGAAATTTATTCTAAAAGTGTTGTTTGTTTTTTTAAGACAGTGTGCCTATTTGTCATTTTATGGATCCACTGTTTCCCTTGGCAACTGCTCTGGTGCCACTCTCCCTCCCAAGGTGCTGCTTCTTTCTCCTTCCTCCAGAGTAGTTACATGGGTGAGTCCACCCAATCAAGAATCCTAAAGTGAATATAATGTCATGAGGCCATATAATGAGTCATATTTGGCTGGATGATGGTGTCAATGAGGGCAAGTGAGGCCAATTTAAATGAGCAACTGAATAGCACAAAAATTAATCCAAGGAGGTGTCTGTATACATGCAGGCTAACACTCCACTCCATTCTTGTGGGAATGGGCTATAAGCAGAGTTTTGATGAATGTGTTTATTGTGAGATTGGAGCTCTTAGTGGATGCACATTGTTTACTGTGTCCATACAATGTTCTGAGCTTCAGAAGAAGCCAGGAGTTTTGTTAGGTGAGCAGCCAAAGTTGTTGAGCTTCTTTTGGGAAATCACAGGTAAAAACATCCCCATTGTAGGGAGCCAGCTTTCAGGGAGGGGGCATCTGCTTGGGTGGGGGGCAACTGAACCTAAATTGATTTAGTACTTTCAATGCTACGCCCATGATGCCAGCCTGCATTTCTCCCCTGTTTAAATCAGATTTTCCCTTTCGGTGGGAAATCCTCTGTGTATTTGTCTTTAATGTTATGAACAACCCACTTGGAAGTTTAAAGTCCCATCTGGAAGCACTCATAGACTGATTTGTCAACACAGTACCTACCCAGTAGATAGTGGTGCACTATATTGAAGAAACCACCAGATGGCGACGCCTAGTTGATTGTGAGGTAAAAGGCACTGAAAGATTTACAGTGTAAAAGACTGGGCAACAACCGGCCAGATATATGAATGAGCTGGGCAGCCAAAGCAAAGCTATCTTGACCTACATTTGAGGAGCATGCCTTCACAGGCTGCACCAGACACTTTGCTGAATACATTCCAATATACATACATGCAACATATTACAGCCATTTGGAAGAAAACAGTCATATATTCCTGATGGCCATGTGATACCATTCATTTTAGCATATCTCTACCTTTAACTTCATTTTCCATGATGTGTTTCAAACAGCGTTTGAAGTGGGCACCCAAGTCTGCCAGCGAAAAGTCATCTGAAGAGAATGGAAGGGGGCGGGATACAGTTAGGGAAAAAATAGCCAGCTTCATTCCATCTTTTTTTATTCTGAATTGCCTTGCGAATCACTGAGCGCTGTCTGCCTCCTTCCCCATAAAGCTTTCCTGCAGGGCCTGATGTAGAAGCCAGGCACCTCTACAGATAAGAGATGTAAAATACCTTTGAACATGGAGTTTTTGTTCAGAGCAATCACAGCTTGTTTTCCTCTTCCTTCCATTGTTTTTCTCCCTGTTACTGTATGTCTGCATGTTAATATGTATTCATTATGCATACAATCCCATGTAAACCTGGGAGTTAAATCCCACTGGGGTCAATATTTATTCAGTCAAATCTCTATGCAATCCTTCAAAATAAACCTCAGGGCAGCTCACACAAAACTATACGGACATAAGAGCATAACATATGCCTGCAGGTTCAGGCCAGTGGCTCTTCTCACAGTGGCTGACCAGAACATAGCCGTTGTGGCTAGCCTTTATCTTCCATTAATTTCTCTAATCCTCTTTTAAAACCATCCAAGCTGTCACTGCTTTCTGCTGGAGCAAGTTCCCCAGTTTAGCTACGCATTGTGTGAAGAAGTACTTAGAATCCTTGAATTGTGGAGTTGGAAGGGATCCAGTGGATCACCTAGTCCATCATTCAGCTTGACTGGATGTCCATGAGTTCCAATGTTAGAAGAGAGAGAGAAGAAAGTCCCTCCACTTTTTCCATGCCAAGCACGATTGTATAAACTGCTATCACGTGGCCTCTTATAGGAGCGTAAGAACTCAACGATAACTCAGCTAACTTCTTGTGACTCGAATAAAAGGTGTCGGAATATGCCAGAGAAGATTGGCGCCCCATCTTTCTTTCAAGAATAGAAATCCTCTGAATTAGATTTAGAGCACAGCATCAAGAGAAGAACAATAAGATTTAAACCCAGATTGAAAGCACGCCACACACAAAAGCACTGTAAAATAAAAATTCAGCAGTGACGGCCACCAGTCATCAAACTGTCAATTTACTAAACCAAAGGCCTCAGTCAGGACACTTTCTCGCCTGAGATGAAGGCCAGTATGGCAGCCCCAGTATGGTGGCCGCTCTCCTCAGTTCCACACACAAAGTTTTTTTTACCACAGACTAGCTTAGGGGGCCAGGCCACAAGCACCTGTCTCTGTCCTCCACAACCTGGACTCCATCCCTCAGTCACCCTCCACTTAACTGTGGGATTAGCCCTCTTTAGCCAAACCATGAGCTCAAGGACGAAAAAGCCAGGTGGGCCTGCCTAGGGAGGATTTTTTTGATGACTGAAATATTCTACTATCTCCTATCTACCTGCCAAACTTCAGGTGGTGGATAGGTACAGCATCTCCTTAAATTAAACCTCCACTGTCCTGTTACACACACACACACACACACACACACACGTTGAAAATATATTGCTTAAGTCATCCTAGCTGATTCATATCCTTCTTTCCTAGGGAAGTGAGTGTCTGTGAGGGGGGTGAGGTTACCTGTCAGGGAGGCCTTTTTTCAGGCCTTACCTGGCAGGAAATAATTTACCTCAGAGTCCTAGATTTTGAGGCTGATTCTTGGCTGGGCCCCCAGCCCAAACTGCCTTCTGCACTCTCTGTTTAATTTCGTCGCATCTAGGATATGCCATAAGCTACTAGGTTTTGTTGACTGGACCTCTAACATTTTAATACTAAGGGCAGGGCAATTTATGCAGTTCATATGATAATATGCTATCCAGCCCACAACCTGTACAATTAAAATTCCAATGCTAAAAAAAATGCATGCAGATCCTATTAAGGGATGCAGAGGTCAGAGGGGTGCCTTTGGACCCTGGAATTCTTAATATTCGCCCCCCAAAATCATGGGTTCCCTGGCAGGAGCACTGGGATGTGTGCAGCCATACCAATAACAGCCATGTATTTTTTTGGATCGATTCTCTGATGAGGGAGCTCTTCTAAGAAATTATCCAAGTCTGCCTTCAGTTTTGTTTTGAGCTGTGGGTTCCAGAAGAGATGCTTGTCCAGGTAGATATCTTTGAATTCCTTCACAACTGCCATGGCATCTTTATTGCATTTCAGGCATCCATGGGATCCTGCAATGTCCTGGGCTATTAGCCAAAACACCAGCCAAGGCATCACCCTTTGCTGTGGTTGTCAGAAAGGAGCCTTGGCCTGCGTTGAGGTGACGTCATAGCTATGACATCACAAAGCCCACATGTTCTCAACCAATGTAATAATAATCACAGTTGAAATTTATTTATTTGAAGCATTCCTACCCTGCTCTTCAACTGAGAAAGCATTTTACAAAGATCAGTTATAAGCCAGCCTTTCCTACGGACTTACACAATATGAAAGACATGACACAAAAGGAAAAAGGCATTAGGAAGGAAGAGGAAAAACAAACTCAACCACCAGTTCTCTCTGTTGCGAATACTTTTCCTCATTCCCCCCCCCCCCCACTCTTTGGCCAAATAGGACCCAGGGAAAGGAGAGGGGAGAAGGCACCGGGGGGGCGGGGAGAGAAATGGGGCTTTATATCCATTTCCCAGTTGCCAATGATATTTCAAACGCAGGTAGCATACAAACCGTACATTGAAAACACACCTGAAGCACACACACCACAAAATAATTCTGGAAGCTGTGGTTTATCCCTCACAGAGCCACCATACCCAGCACTTGCAAGAAACTACAGTCCCAGGATTCCATGGGAGTAGAGGTACTTTAAATATGCTTTAAACATATAGTGCATATGCAGCTCCTGAGATGCAGATATTCACAATGGTACAACGACTAGCACAGAAGGCCAGGGTAGTCATATATCTCATTGTAGGCCACACATACTTGTATTATTTTGGTGGCAGCTGTCTCTGATATGCTGCACCCTCAAATACAGGCCATGTAGTCCTCAGTTTGTTGCCCATCTGTTGGTGAGGATTTGTCCTTCCAGTGTTCTAGGATCAGTCTCTTTGCAGTTGTGAGGGCTCTCAGAAACCACTTACGTTGTCCATCAGTCGACTCTCACAACACTGGAATATATTTCACAATTAAATGGGTATAATTAAACCTTAAAGCGAGTACTTGATACCAAATTAATATGGTCTGTAACCTGTGCCCAGAAAAAGAAGCAATCATGTAGCACATGTAAATAATGTATATTAAACTCACTGATCTATGCTGTTACTGCAAATAAACAGCTGATGCAACCAGCATCTCTTTTCTGAGGGGGCAAAGAGTAATTCAATAAATTTGGAAGAGCAGTTTCTGTTGGATTCAGCATAATATTATGCAGGTTTTTTTTTTTAAAAAAATTGAAAACAAAGCCAATTGTGATTGTCTACCTGTTCATCGTTTTTCATGAAGGAGTTCATTCAACTTACTCATTCAGGGGTACCATGGCCAGTGGGTTTGCCACAATCACTTTCTCTGCCCCCCAATAACATTTTTTCATAATGAAATAAAATGTAAAACATTTTTTAAAAAAAACAACAACAACAGGAAGATTAAAATAAAATAAAATGCAGAATCTATGAAATCACTCTTAGATAATCCTGCAGATGACTCCCAGGCATATTGGGAGCTAGTGTGAAATAGCGGTTAGCATGTGCACACACATTTGCACATTTGACTGCAGTTTTAATACAGACAATAACCATTTTGCGCCAGGTTCCATTCCTGGCCCCTGCGCACCTTGGTAGAGTGTGCATAAGCCCAGCCCCGTTACGTTCTGCCCCTGTTACACCCCCATTCTGCCCTCTTCTGGGTCCAAAAGGGCCACGTGTTGCTGGTTGTACTTCAATTGAATGCACCCAAAATGGTTGCCGCCTGTATATTAAGCCCCATCTCCACTTGTGGGTCATGGGAAGCTGCTTTCATTGGTCTGTCTGGGACCACCGCTGTTATGTATTGAAGTTCTCACCCTGGGCCAGCAGGGGGATACTGTAGATAGTTCAGGTCCACATATGCAAATAAGGGATCGAAAGTGACGTTCAGTGATTGGATAGTTACAGAAAATGGTTACTGTTGCGTTCTAGTGGAGCTCTATATAAGCAGGCTGGCTGAACCCTTCAGTTCAGTTCTGTTCTGGCCTGTGGATAAACAAGAGCTGTTTGAAGAATCGCTGTGTCGTCTGATATGTTCACCCACAACTTAACAACCGCCTTCCTGCTCCCCATCACACCTTGTCCACTCTTCCCCATTCTCTGCATAAGACCTGCCAGTTTACCATTTAAAATAGTTTTTGCCAATGCCTCCGTAGCAAATGCAACCACTCCCAGCATTCTGGGAGCCATCTTGCCCTTCTTCCTCAGAGCAAGAGGCATCATGAGCGGCAAACGCTCTTCAAAACCCTTGCCAAGGCTGCTAAAAAGTCTGAATTGTAAGCTAAGTTTGTACAGTATCCCGGCTTGCAGTCCTGGCTTACAGGGCAGGTGCCAACACCAGTTTTCCCATGATGTCATAGTGATCGGTGATAGTAAATGATTATTTAAACTGGGGGAGTAGGGAAGGAATCATAACCCATAAGGGGAAGAGAGGAAGGAGCTTGCCTGAGGCTGTGTACACACTTATACCTTTAAAGAACCTTCGGAGCACATTATTTCCAATAATAATAATAATAATAATAATAATAATAATAATAATAATTTATTTATACCCCGCCCTCCCCGGCCAGAGGCAGGCTCAGGGCGGCTAACACCAATAAAATCACAGTAAAAACATAATGGGGGTGAAAGGGGGGGGAGAAAAAGAAAGGGGAAAAAACCAATTTAAAATACAGGTTAAAATCCAATTTAAAATGCAGCCTCATTTTAAAATAGCTGATAAATCAAGACCATAAAGGGAGGGAAACATAAGGGTCAGACCGAGTCCAAACCAAAGGCCAGGCAGAACAGCTCTGTCTTGCAGGCCCTGTGGAAAGATGTCAAGTCCCGCAGGGCCCTAGTCTCTTGTGACAGAGTGTTCCACCACGTCGGGGCCAGGGCTGAAAAGGCCCCGGCCCTAGTTGAAACCAATCTGACTTCCTTGAGGCTCGGGACCTCCAAAGTGTTGTTATCAAGGAATTCTGGAACTTGTAGTTTACCCTTCACAGTTACAATTCCCAGAAACCCTTAATAACCTTCAGGGCCCAGAATTCTTTGAAGGGGTGGGGAATGTGTTTCAAATGTGCTTCGAAGATATCGTGTGTACGCAGCCTGAGGCTCATCCCCATAGCGCCAATCCATAGTTTAGCATTTAAAATGGGCCTGGTTCAAGATGTGTGTCGGACTGCCCCCTTATTATAATGCTTCTCCCTCATCCCCCCCCCCATTCCCAGCTGACCCTGAGGAGGTCAGTTCCCCAAAGGCCTCCTCTCTCTTCACTTTGCCCAACCCGACCCGCCACGCCTCATCATCTTGTAAATTCCTGGGCCGTGTCACCCTTTCATCGCATCTTGTATATCGGGGCTCTGGGACCACCTGGCCTTGTGGGGTCAGAATAACTGCGGTCACGGTCTGCTCTGCATTAATTAACCTTTGATCCTTAACGGGCACCCCGGGGGAGGAGAGGCGGGAGAGCCTCGTAAAAACAACAGGGCGATTAATGGCAAGCAAGCAATTTCACTTTCAAGACTTTTGGACAGCTGAGGGGGGCGGCGAAAGGAGCCCATCGGACGGGTAGTGAGGGTGGGTAGGGAAAGGGGGCTTGTGCAGCAATCTGGGAAGTGGGGAAACCTCTCAGGCTGCAATAGCAAGAAAAAAACCCTGTGAGCAAGGTTGCCAACTGATGGAGGGGGAAGCAGACTGGCCTGCTCCTGCGCCAGTTTGATTTGCAGAAATCAGCAGAAGAAGCTTTTTTCTCAGCATCAGGATAAACTTTACCAACTGTGTGAAAAGCACAGCTGCAGAGGCCGGCTGGAAAGTTGGCGACCCCGATGCAGTGAGTCCAGATTACAGTACTTTGCTTCAGGGCATAGTTTTAGAATTTGATCTTAAATTGTACATTGCAGGCATGAAAACATCTGAAGATCATTGTATGTTGGGATTTATTTCTACTGAATCCATTAACTCAAATTATGCATTAATATTAGAAGCACAACATACATAGCTTCTTGGGCCCAAACCTAATTATTAATTGCAGTGCTTTTTTTATTTAAAAATGTTTAGGGGGTACTCTCATTTTCCTACTCATTTTGAAATACTGCCCCTCAATAAGGCCAAACTTAGATTCACAAAATGTTTAGGGGTATGCGTACCCCTGTGTCCCCCCAGAAAAAAAGCACTGATTAATCATTAGCATCTTATTTGTGAGTTTTTCTGATATTTGCAAATGCCTCTGTGCCATTTCCCTCTCCCTTTCTAATTTAGCTTTAATTGATCTGACAGCTGTTTAATTGATAGTATGTTTCAGCACAATCCTACACATGTTTACTTTGAAATAAGCCCCTCCCCACTATGGGACTTCTCTTGTGCATTTAGGATTAATATTGCATTGTTATTCAGGTGGTTTTTTTTTTAATTCCTGCTTTTTTTCTGGTTGCAAATTCACTTTCTCCGCTATAAAGTATTATCTTGTGCTGTCAGCTGCTTAGAAATGTTTAACTGATTATTTAATTTTAAATTTAATGAATGAAACCAAATAATTAAATGGGCATTACCAACCTCTCACTACAGTTTCTTTTTTAAGGATTTGAAAAGATGGGTTTAATAACTTTAGTAAGCAATTTAATAAGCAAAAGTGACACTTGGTATTAGAAATGTGGGAAAATGTCAGTTTCAGGTTCTCATTTTTCCAACAATAAATTTAGTTCTCCACATTCTCACATCACACACATACACACACTTTGTGAAAATTCACAAGCTTTTCTCCTAATATGTACATTATTGCAAAGCAATTTTCTATCATGTACTCCATTTTTCTAAGTTTTTCTAAGTTCTAAGTCACTTATATGTATTTATTTTCACACTTTGCCCTAGGGTATGCAATTACTTGGCTGGAGAACCGCGTTGCAAAATCCGGAGGTGTTTAAATGTTGAAGGACGCTGTTTCAGTTCATGAATTCTTTTGGAACATGAGAATTAGGTAAGTTCACCTTTAAATGCAAATTGAATAGCATTTCTCCCTCATTCCCACTTGATAGAAGGAAATTTCGCTTTGGGAGTCTTTAAGATTAATCTTCCCTATTATTGTCAGATAAAAAAAGGCAAACTGGATTTAAAACTAACAAGTTAAACCCCCACAAGTGTTGTTTATTTAAGATAACTTACATCCTGTCTTTTAGCTGAAAAATACTGTAGTCAAGGAGTCTGACGGGAAATTCATACAAGTCTTTTTAACAAAAAAGAACAATTATAAAGTCATGTTTTGGAACAGGCATTCGATGTGGTCCTCCAGATGTTGGACTACAACTCCCTTCATCCCTGACCACTGGCCATGCTGGCTGGGGCTGCTGGGAGTTGGAGTCCAACAGCATCTGGATGGCGACAGGCTTCTACATTCTTGCTAAATGGAAGAGCAAGGTATTCCAGCACTGACCTTGGCCAGAAATTATCCACTTCGCTTGCCTGTTGCTGTGGTTGCTAGAAGGAAAGCTGGCTGCTAGAAGCAAAGCTGGACCAATTTCTCTCTGATATGACAACTAGGGATTGAAATCTCTGAATATATTTGTTCTGTGATACCTGTGCCTCTTTTCATTCATAAATCTGTTTCATGTTATTTCCACATTAATCTGGAATTTTTTTAAAGATGCATGAAAATCCCAATTTAAATATGAATCTAAATTTGTATCCTTGAATAGGTTTCCTCATAAAATGTATGTTGCAAAATAGATTTTCTCGCAAACTCCACATATATTTAATCAAATGTAAACTTTGGGAAAGTGGGAAATCCAAAGGATATCTATTTTCTGATCCACTCATTAAAGCTTGGGAGGTGCAGTACAAGAATTCCTCAGGCATCCCTGATGACAACTATCTGCTTTGGATACAAAATGGAAGGAAAACCTTAATAATAATAATAATAATAATAATAATAATAATAATAATAATAATAATTTATTTATAGCCTGCCCATCTGGCTGGGTTTCCCCAGCCACTCTGGGCAGCTCCCAACAGAATATTAAACAGAATAAAGCTTCAAACATTAAAAACTTCCCTAAACAGGGCTGCCTTCAGATGTCTTCTAAAAGTCAGGTAGAATCTGAGGTATGAATGTAATCCTCTGCACCCTAATTTGAGTAAATCCCACTGAAGTCAGTGATAATTATTTTAGAGCAGCATTCACCAACCCAGGGCTGGCCTGTTCATGAGGCGGAGTGAGGCTCCACCTGCCCTGCCACCGCCGCCGCCACCGCCACCACTGCTAGAGAAGCGGCAACGGTAGCAGTTTCCGTGAGATCTCTCCAGAAACTGCCACTGCCGCTTCAAGGACAAGGCCACACAACGCAGCAGTGGCATCGGCAGAGTGACGGTACCTTCCGGTTTCACTTCAAGCAGCAAAACGGGATGCACCAGCCTGTGCCCTCCATGTGTTTTGGACTACAGCTCTAATCAGTGTCAGCCAGCACAGCCATGCTGCTTGGGGCTGATGAAAGTTGTAGTCCAAAACATCAGGAGAGCAGATCAGCAAAGGCTGTTATAGAGGGACATGCATGGGATCGGGGATTCAGGTTTCTTTTTTCAGCATAAAGTGGTACCTCAGGTTACATACGCTTCAGGTTACAGACTCCGCTAACCCAGAAATAGTACCTCGGGTTAAGAACTTTGCTTCAGGATGAGACCAGAAATTGTGCTCTGGTGCCACGGCGGCAGCAGGAGGCCCCATTAGCTAAAGTGCTGCTTCAGGTTAAGAACAGTTTCAGGTTAAGAATGGACCTCCGGAATGAATTAAGTACTTAACCCAAGGTACCACTGTATTGGGCATAGGTGGATGGAACTGGTGTGTCTCTGTATGGACTGCTACGACAGCTATTTATGACAGTCCTGTTTTTTAATGAGTGCTGGGGCAGTGGGGGATTGAAACTGTGGTTCAGACCTTAATTACTCTGCTGACTGAAGCTTGCAAGTGTGTCTTTCTCACTTGTGCTATATTCTGGGTTTGCTTTCATGTAGCTTCATATTGGACGCTACTGCATTTTCTTCCTTTATTTTGAGATTTCAGACCAATGGTACCCGTGAACAGTGTGAAAAATGTTTAAGAGATTGCTCTCATTTCTTACTTAGACAGTAAATGTTCCCATTAAAAAAATTGGGTTTTATATTTGGTAATTCATTAACTCCACTGGCAATTATTTGGTTGCCACCACCACTGTGTTCCAAATACAGATTTACCCTACTATGATTATGCAACACTGGGTACATTTAGATAATGAATTTGATTGTTTAAAAATGATTTTATATAGGTAAGTCCAGATGACCCTGGGAGCTGTTGGTAGGTACCTTTCCAGGGAAGGGAAGTGTAAGATGGGGTGGAGTTTCAGATTGAAGGCGGTGCCTTTTCTAATTTGAAACTCCACCCCATTCCTCTGTACACTCGTCCCCTGAAATGGCACGTGGTCATTTGGACTTACACACCTCAAATTAATAAAAACCGGACTTCAAATAATTTCACTGCAGCGGACAGTGAGGCAATGTAGTTTTGGGTAGAAGGCAAACAGCTGTGGCAGAGAAACAGTGCTGAATGTGGCAAAAACAGGGTGGAACGAAAAAGGTTCCTTCTTACATCCTTAGCAACTATGTGACAGCACAAACCTGCGCATGTTTCCTTAGCAGTCCCATGGTATTCAACGGGCCTCGTTCCTGTTGTCCCAGGTGAGCCGGCACAGTACTGCCACCTCTCTTCCTCCCCCCAACCCCCATTTTATGCAGTTCCTCTTTCCTGACCTGCGGGATGGGAGCGGAAAGTCACGTTCTTCAGCAAAAGCTCGATGAGTTGCTACACCATGCCCCCTTCCCATAGCCATCATCTCATGGCCATCAGGCCCCTCCCAGATGACCTTTTTAATTACATTTGTGATGTTTGCGCTCATGATCTATCGGGATGGTCGTATACGATCCTGCTTTCGATACTGTTTGTGCCTGCCAAAGCTTTGGGGTGTCCACGCGGCTTCATTTCCAACCAGCGCATATCCCATCATGTGTTAGTCTGAGAAAGAGAGCATAACTCTCTTTGTCTCTCAACTTTTTCACATGTCTCCAACCTGGGTTTATTTCACGGTTCGTGGCAATGCATGGATCCATTTGCCTTGTGCTCCCCTTTCTCATTCTCTCTCTCTCGCTCTCTCTTTCTCGCTCTCCTATGCCATCTGCCCACCTGTCCGCATGTGTTTGGGGATCTGTCTTCTCGGGGCGTTCCCCCCCCCCCTCCTTGACACACTGTTTATCACTGTCAGAAGCCCACTCGCTCAGTCCAGTTCATCAGGGAATGTAGCAACCACAGATCAAAGCCCCAGAGTTCTGGAAAGCTCTTTCACCACCAGTGGCTCATGGTTCGAGGCCTGGGTGAGAAACCTGAACATCCAGGCTTGCATAGCTCATTAATGCTTCAACAGATCATTGGAGGCTCTATTTCCCCTTCCCCATCAGTGGATCCGATCTGACTCCATGGGGCGACCGTTTGCCATTTACCCAAGGGCTTGTAAAACTCGCCAAACTTCCTCATAAACTCCCAGCAAAGAAGGTTTCATTTTTAAGAAACTCCAGCCCAGCTGATATCAGATTCCAGGAACCTCGGTGGAGAAGAGTGGTGGACGCGGTCTCCAGACACAAGCAATCGGGGGGGTAAAAAGGTTGGTTTGCTATCATCGCTGTATTGTGTCACTATGTTATTGTATCACATTGAGGGGTTCCCCCCTGCATTCTTTTCCCTAATGCATGATAAATCCTAGCGCAAGCAGCATGCGCAGCCAAACCCGAAAAATGCGATCAGAGAAATATTTAAGGCAGCAAAGTCTGCAGCATTCGCGTGGATATGTTATCTGCATTATATCGGCCTTACCGATGTTTTGTGGAATAATGGGAGGTAGATAATACCCCAGCTAGCAAATGCAACAGAATGCGGACACGGTTATTGGAGATCGAGATGTGTGGCACCAGAAGCCTGCAGTGTTTATATTGCAGCATTATCCAAATGAAGCCATAATATCTCAGCTGACGCAGGCAAGGAAAATTAGTCAGAGATTAGCCAAGCGATCGAGACAGCTAATGTGCCGGAGCTTAAATCGCTAAATATATCCATAGTTACAGCAGACCTTTGGTAATAAAATGTGTAATAGATGCCGGGAGATGTGACTGGTGTTGTAGCTAGCGGCTCATTAGTTGTTTATATGCCTGGGCTCAGTGACAGTTTTGTGGAGAACCAGGAGAGCTTTTTAAGGTTTCCTGAAATGTATTTTTTGTGTGGTGGTGGGGGAGTTCCCCCAAGTGTTTGAATCTCAAAACTTGAAAATATTCTATCTCTTGTCCCTCCGTCTTCCTGAAATCCCAGGGAAATCTTGAGTTGTCCCAAGTGACATGTTGAAATTATTATGACCTTCCGTTTAATGTTTTGTTAGTTTATTACATTCACCGCAGCTCACAAAATGAACAGGAGCTGGGCTGAGTAGTCTGCTAGCGTGAGCGATTGCTCTGGCTATGGCAGCTTTATGTTGATGTTAGCTAGCCAATTTCGGTGTAATGGATTCTATATTGCTTCAATACACACAAAAATATTTGTCGTTACATGTTATGCAGGGGTTGCAACTTATATATGCAGTAGCTTCCGCTATACATTTCGTGTGCCTTTGGAGAGAATTTGTTTTGAAATCATTGCGGTTTTTGAGGGTGAGGAGGAGAATCTCATCTAACCTATCTGTACTCAGTTTGATTACATTAACAATTTGGTGAAAATCCATTACACAGCCATAACATACTCAAACTTGGAGCAGGCAAGTTTTCTTGCTGCTGACATTGGATCCTCACTAACATGGTGTTTGTTGAAAATGCACTGAGGAAAAAATACGTTTTAAAACTGTAAAGTTTCACCTCATTTAAATTAAAATGGGATTAAAACACCACCACATTACTGCTTTGCTGACCAGATATTGAATTGCTGTGAAATGGTTCTTCTTCATAACTTGTACAATTCGATTTTGGGTAAAATTTCCTACTCCACTTTTGTAAGCAGCAACTTACATAGTGTGTATGATATCAGGTGGGCTTGGGTTTTTTTAATGGTACAGAGGACACATAGACTACCAATGCAATCCTATACTGTATATATATATATATGCTTAGAGTAAGTCCTACCAAGTTCAGTGGCACTTATTCCCAAGCAAGTGTTTACAAGATTTCAGCCTAAATGCCGCAGTTAAGAAATTCTTCCAATTCTAGGAACAATTCTAGAAATGACCTTTCTGTTGCTAATAATAATAATATCATGAAGCAAGAGTTAATGAGATGTATATACAATTCAGGGGCTCTTGGGGTGAACTTGAAGATTTACTTCAACATTCCCACCCAATATTAAATATACTTTTATTATATTAGGTGGAATATCCTACTGGAGCTGAAAATGAAAGGCAAAATGATAATATTTCCATGGTGCCTGGCAGCCAGCATTCCCTAGTAAACTGTTTTGGAAACCTTCAGATCATACGTTTTCCCACAGCTTAGAAATGCTCATGTCCTGCTCATGTGAGATTTGTATTCTTTTTCTCTGGATCGTAAATATAGCTTCCCTTCCCGGCGCTACCGTTATCTGCAGCGTTTCAAGGTTTAGCAAATGCAGGCAAAGTTCTTAGAGAGGGTATTTGAAGGATCTGCTGGAGTATTAGTTACAAATTCAGCGCATTCCCTCCAACCACTAGACACCCTGAGAAAGCAGGCAGTTTAATTTATTTACTGTATTTTTCTTTTAACCTGCTTGTCAGGCAATTGTCATCTCCTGAAGCAGCTTACATCAATTGAAAAGAAAAGGGGGAAATGAGAGCCTGGTCCTGCCATCCGACTTATGAACTAAAAAGACAAGGCAGTCACACAAGAGGAGCGGAGAGGAGGGGAAAGGTAGAAGGGAGAGAGCAGTTTAACCAAGGCCAAAGAAAGTGCCTTGGTGAGCATTTAGACCCAGATCTAGCCATGCTCCTCTTCCCTTGCTGCTGTTCTTGCTTGAATGGTAGCTGGTGGCTCTTTTGGCCTATGGATGGGAACAGCATGTTCTTGCCTGCTTAGCAATCCCAGGGTAATAACTGTGCCTCTTAAACTGGTACAGCAGGAGAGAATAATGCTCTAAGCAGAACGGATTAAAAGGGGAATTGATTGAATAAACCTCATCCTCCTCAAGCTGCGAGGACCAAGGACAATTATGAGAGAACAGAGACGATCCTGGTGGCAGGTGGAATTATATATGTTCTTTGGGCCCCAAGAACTGTAAACTTTTATACTGTACTGTATGTATTCCATTCAGCGTATGTAGAAGATAAACAATGGAAAATCTGTTGCTCCACAGTACAGGAAACTTGTATCATCAATCATTGTGTCTGCTTGTTTGTGTGTGTTTTCACACTTAAAGTTGAGGTGTGAGGATGGCAATTGATTTTCAGTGTTTATTTCTGTTTGCCTTTTAGACAGTATGAGGTGCAGTTGATACCAAAACCATGCTCTTAAGTGCCGAAAAAGCAGTGGTGAGGGTTTGTGTTGTTCATGCTAGGCTTGGGTTTTCTCCTCCCTACAAAAGTTAATAAAAGGAAATCAAGCCTTCAGACATATTGGTCTGCTGCCTGACTTCCTTATTTACATACATATTCAGGAAAGGTTGTTATTTCCACCCCAGCTCTAAACATATTTACCTGTAAATGTCACATGAATTTCCATGAGATTTGTTTCTCAGAAGGTATATTTCAGATTGCCGTCTTCAGCTATTCCTGTCCCCTGCCAAGTTTTACCTAACCACCCGACAATAAAAGGAACTGTGTTTTCTCAGTTTCTCAGCATTGCAAAGCAGTAGGCAGTAGATTCAAGATTTATTTTGTATGTTTTTCTTTTAAAACCCTTCCCCCTAAAAGGCTTAGCAAGTGGATAATCTGTCATGGATTTAAAACCCATCCATTTCAGATGGGGAAGAAGGGTTGCTGTTTTTTAACTAAATGACTAATCTTCCAGAGTATATTTCTGATCCTGTTTTGTATATTTTATAGCATCCTCAACCTCATGAATCTTTCTAAAAAATTGTAAGGTGGAGGGACCACAAATGTTATCCTGCCCTACAAAAACACATTATTATACTTTAAAGATTATCCAAAGCAAACCACTGATGAAAACTCACAAATTCTGGGCACAGTCCAGACAAAGTGAATTTTTTTTAAAAGACTGATGGATTTCAGAGAGAAGGGAGATTTACAGGGCAAGCGTATGCAAGCTTACTCAGATGTATGTCCCACCATATTCAGCTGGGCTTGCTCCCAAGTTACCGTATTTTTCGCTCGATAACACGCACCTGACCATAACACGCACATAGTTTTTAGAGGAGGAAAACAAGAAAAAAAAATTCTGAATGAAACAGTGGATGTATCATTTTTGTGCTTCATGCTGCGGCCACAGACATGTGATTTGACGGTGAGTTTGGGGTAGCCCAATGCAAAGATCCTGAGGATCCATGTGGATCCATGCTTTGTAACCACGTTTTTGCACCATTGCAGCCCCAGGCAACAGTGGGTGCGTGATTTTTTTGGTGCAGGCTGTAGCCATGGACATGCTATGTGATCTGTTGGTGAATTTGGGGTGACCCAATGCAAAGATCCTGAGGATCCATGTGGATCCATGCTTTGTAACCACGTTTTTGCACCATTGCAGCCCCAGGAAACAGTGGGTGCATGATTTTTTTGGTGCAGGCTGTAGCCATGGACATGCTATGTGATCTGATGGTGAATTTGGGGTGACCCAATGCAAAAATCCTGAGGATCCATGTGGATCCGTGCTTTGTAACCATGTTTTTGCAGCATTGCAGCCCTGTTTTTGCATCAGATCATTGCTATGTGATCTGATGGTGAATTTGGGGTGACTCAATGCAAAGATCCTGAGGATCCATGTGGATCCGTGATTGGAACCACGTTTTAAGTAGGGAGGGAAGGAAAAACATAGAAGCGACAAGGAGAGGGGTGTGCAGAGAAGCAGCTGGCTAAGAATGCAGGAGAGGGGTTTTACCGGAGGGAGGAAAGGAAGGCAAAAGTCCCCCCCCCACAAGCCAGCCCGCTCTCTCTCTCTCCCCCCCCCCCACCTGCATGTTGCCTTCGAGTCCCAGACGCACGGAGAGGAATCTGTTTTCCACTCTGCTTGCCTGGAGGGGAGGGGTTTTCTCTGCTCTTTGTTCCGTCTGAGCAAACACAGTAAGGAAACAGAAGCGGGTGGGCAGTAAGACCCTGAGGCAGAATGCAGGAAAGCAGCAGCTTCCTCTTTCCTCCCTTCTCCGGACGATTTGATATTTGCCTGATTTTTGCCTTCACTCACGCTTGTCAGCTCCAGGGACCACACATTCGCTCTATAACACGCACAGACATTTCCCCTTACTTTTTAGGAGAAAAAATATGCGTGTAATAGAGGGAAAAATACGGTAATTGTGCATAGGATTTCAGCAGAGGGCTCCGCTTTTGATGGGTTCTGGCTCTCTGGTTTCAGGATAAAAGCTGGAACTCAATCCCAGGACAGAAGGAAGAGAAAACATTTGCCACTGCTGTCGCTTCGTTTTTAACAATTGTTGCCAATTTTGGATGGCATTCAACTAAGTATCGCTCAGAGTAGACCCACTGAAATTAATAAACATGGCCAAGTTAGGTCCATCCATTTCAGTGGGTCTCCCTTCAGTGAAACCTGATTGAATACTGGCCTATATTAACATTATAATCACTAATAATTTGACCCGTTGCTCAGTTAGTGAATTTTGAAATATTACTGCCAATAATATTTTATACAACTAGAAATTTGTATAAAATATAGAAGTATTTTATACAACTGGCAAACCCTTGGGAAATGAGGTGCTCTCCTTGAACGTGGTCCAAGGCCTTGACAGTACTTACGTACAGGCACTTTCTCAGAATTAGTCACAGGTGCAACACTTCACTAGAACGGGCCTTCCATTATTTAGAGGAACAAATCAGCATGCAATAGCAGCAGAGATTGCCAGCCAAAGGCAGAGATTGAAGAGCTACAAAACCCGAAACGTAGCCAGAGAGTCTGGGAAGAGGGGGTGGGGGGGAAAACCCATTTGAAACATTCCGATTGTTCTCTGTGCTACCGGGATCTTTCGATCATCAATCATTTCTATTACCGCGGAAATGTAACACTGAAAATAATTGCATTATAACAACAATACAGAACTCTCTCAATCACAATATTTATTGTTCAGTGGAGAGAGAGGTTCTGTATCTTGCTGCACTGAAGGAGTCTAAGGCGGCTGCAATCCTACACGCTCTTACTAGAGCAGAGAGTTAGGGTGCTTCCAGATTACCCGTTTTGTAGAGCGTTTGTCCTGATGTGTTTGCAGGGAAATTAGATGGCGTTGGCTATTTAATGAGCACCCACTCTTATCTGCTTGGCAGGCAGCTTGATGGCCTTTGCATTAAAGCAAGTGTCGTCCCACACTTTCCAGTTCATTTTTCCCATCCGAAAGTCCAGTCTTTTGGAGAAGTGTTTATTCTTTTCCCCCAACAAGCAGCATAAATCAGCTTGGATTGCGCATCCTGAATTTGCCAGTTATGCGATTGAAGTCTCTACCCCAAAATAAAGATAGTCTGGAATAAGAAGGTGGGTGTCCACTGGTGTGGGATGTTGCTGCTTATGCATGCAATTTTTGTGCAGCCTCCCATCTACAGAACACTGTGTGTTGCTTCCAACAAAGTTTTACTCAGAGCAGTGGGAGAAATCCAACTCAGTTCACATTTAAAGACGAACAGTAGTGGAGCCGTCTTTTTAGGAAAAAAACAAACATAGTTGGAGTACAGCGTTTTTATGTTTTTTAAATGGTGCAGTGTGTTCTGTTTACCTTTAGGGCTCATAAAGACTTTGTTTTGTGCTGCATTTCTTGGCACAGGTTTATGCTTTAAAGCACCATGTCCGAGCGATTTTCTTTTTGCCCTGGTGCTTTCCCCTTGAAAACCTGCTCTTTCCCACTGAAATTGATGTTCCGATTGAATGTCAAAGAGCAGGAGTTCGCAGGCAAAACTCGGAGGCAAAAATGGTGCTCAGACATGGCACTTTAGGGCATGGATCTCTGCCTAGAAAGTGCTGCAAAAGGTGAGCCCTTGCTGGGTTTTTTAATGTGTCGTTTTAGCAATGCTTCCTCCTCCATTTTCAGTCCTTTTGTTTTTCAGTTGGAAATTGATTAACGGAAAAATCTTACTTATGCTTTACTGGAAGTAAATTCTTTTGTGCCCTGTGAAGTTAGTTATGTAGTGATGAGGGGGGAATCTGTCAGTTTCAGTTTCTCTGAGCTTCCCGTTTCCTAGTCTTCAGTTCACCATATGAGACTTCATTATCACTTCCTCTGGCTCTGATACGGAATCCATATTTTACAGTGCAACCCTATACAGATAGATGTACGTTCCTATGAGTTCAACAGGGCTTACTCTCAAGTAGATGGGCATTATATTGCAGCCTAGGTTACCTTTGAAATCCTTATTGACAGAGTAACATCTTCATTTCTTGGTTAGTAAAAAAAAAAATTCCCCCCTTCAACCTGGACCCCAAACAGCAAGAAAAGAGCACAGTGTTTTATTTTTGAGATGTTACACACATCAAAGGTTTTCACACTGTCCCTTTCCTGAAATATATCTGCCACAACGTCTGGCAGTTGGCATTTCTAAATCTTGAACATGTTCTCAAGCCAAGCTGTGGTTTTCCACAAATCTGCTGAGTCAAAGGTTCAAAGATAAAAAGAAAAAGAACAGAATGAGAACAGATGCCCCCGCCCCCCTCAAAAAAAATCTCTCTTTTTTGCCTTGGATGAATTAACCTAAAATTATAGCTGCCCTGGTGCTTCTCTGCTCGTGATACAATTTCTTCTTCTTCTTCTTCTTTGGCGACCACTTGTGGCCGAGTAAGATTGCCTTCCATGAACACAGTCTTAACAGTGAGTCCATAAGTGACAGTGGAGGCCACTTCTGGATCCACATGTCCTTCCACAGTGGGGACATGGGTTTCAGGATGGGAGTTGATCATGATGAGGGTTTGCCAAATGTACCTTCCTCTTCACATGTTTCTCCCTTTCGTCCTGAGTTTGAGCGTCTTCAAAGTCCATGACATCTTTGGTAAAGGCTGTTCTCCAGATGGAGCGCTCGCAGGCCAGGTTTTCCCAATTGTCGGTGTTTATACTACATTTTTAAAGGTTTGCCTTGGGGGAGTCTTTAAACCTTTTTTGTTGACCACCAGCATTACGCTTTCCATTTTTAATTACGCCAATAAGGAGTCCCGTTCCAGCCCCAGACATTCACTGAATTCCCATGGTTATGACATGTTTAGTCCGAAAGGGAGTTTACACGTGTAGAAGTGAATCCCAACTTGGGGGAAATGTGGAATATAAATACATCAAACAAAGAAACAAACATTCCCTCATTTCTGGCAGGAGACACTTGATTTAGAATGCTTCTATTTCCCCCAAAGTTCAGACTTTTTGCAATGTGGAAAGTAATAGGGGAAGCGTGGGGTGACGTTGCTTTGACACAAGATCATCTAACTGTGCCTTTATGCTAATGTCTGAAGTGTTGAGGATTATATTTCAGTGTTATCTGAGGAAGTGGATTCTGGTTCATGAAAACTTTTGCCATAATAAATCTGTTCACCACAAGACTCTTTGTTGTTTTTACTGCAATAGACTGAATGTGGCTACTCTTCCAGAAAACAATTTTATTGTTTTTGGGGAGGTTCACACTGGACTAGCCGCAATCCTCTTTTTAATAAAATACTTTGTTCATTTAGAGTAGCAGCTGCAATATGATCTGAATATAATGCAAATGCAAGCCTTTATTGAGAGAAGCACTCTGCAGGGAGACTCATGCTCTGGAAATGACAGAGAAACGTTTTGTAATCCAGGAAAGTCAAGTAAAGTGCAGATACTCCAATCTAAAGCATGTTGTTAATTCAGAAACTCTGTGGGATAGCTGCAGACTCTTGTCTGCGGTCCACACTGTTTAAAGAATCAGACGTGTTGGAAGAGACTCTGATTAAGTTGATCATTTAATCAGTGTCTAAGGGAGTTACTTGTTCCAGTCTGAGGCCGGTGGTGGTTCCAATTAGACCTGGGCAAATAAATTCTGTAAATGAATCAAACATCTGGCTACTCCTACTAGCAGGGCATAACTAAGGTAGGAGTCTGTCAGTTTTGGGTTTTCCTGGTTCCTCATTTCCCCCATCTGTAATTCCATTCTCTACATTTCCACATCAGTTTGTGATTTATATATTTTTTACGAATCCCTCAAGAAAATTCATCAGCACCCAAGTGCGAATTTCTCCTGGCATACATGTTTGTATGCAGTTTTGCCTATTGTACACTTTTTCCAAAGCAACTTCCCCGAATACAGCCATACTTTGGTTTTCAAACAGCTCAGTTCTTGTACATTTTGGCTCCCTAACGCCGCAAACCCAGAAGTGACTGTTCTGGTTTGTGAACTATTTTTGGAAGCCGAACATCCGATGGGGCTTCTGCAGCTTCCGATTGGCTGCAGGAGCTTCCCGCAGTCAATCAGAAGCCACGCTTTGATTGCCGAACGTTTTGGAAGTCAAATGGACTTCCGGAACGGATTCCGTTCGACTTCCAAGGTATGACTGTACAGTGGTACCTTGGGTTAAGTACTTAATTCGTTCCGGAGGTCCGTACTTAACCTGAAACTGTTCTTAACCTGAAGCACCACTTTAGCTAATGGGGCCTCCCGCTGCCGCCACGCGATTTCTGTTCTCATCCTGAAGCAAAGTTCTTAACCTGAAGCACTATTCCTGGGTTAGCAGAGTCTGTAACCTGAAGCGTATGTAACCTGAAGTGTATGTAACCCGAGGTACCACTGCATATGCATTTCTGTCCATGTTACTTGGCTGGAGAACCCCATTGCAACATTCAGAAATGGGTGAATTTGAAAGAATGGCTGTGTTTCAGTTCTCAATCTAGTTTGGAAAGTGAGAATTAGGTAGGTTTACCTATAAATGCACACTTAATCAATTTTCTCTCCCATTCCTACTGGTGCCATTTTATCACATTCCCCACCTCTCCAGGGTTGCAAGAATCAAGTAATTTACCAACCTATTAGGTTTTTAAAATAAAAAATAAAAATATCAGGACTGGAACTGGTTATTTTGTTAAAGAAACAAGCTATTTTGACTCAGGGCGGGGTGGATTCAGGAATGCTGCAACTGTATCCTGCATTGCAGATCCTGCTCTGAGCAGTTGGGGGGGGGGCTTTTCAACTTGATGGCCTCCGATCAACCTTCAAACTATGATTCTGGCAAGTATCCACGCCATACATTTAAAACACCCTCCCAAAGAATTCTGGGAGCTGTAGCTTACAGAACTGCTATTTCAAGTACCCTTAATAAACTACAGTTCCCAGGATTCTTTGAAGGAAAGGCGTATGCTTTAAAGGCGCTTTACATTTATTTTACTTTTAACAATTTCAAAAGATTTATATGCCACTTGGTTGTAATAAAACCTCAAGGCGGTTTACGAAAAGTATAAAATAATCACATTATTGGTAAAAAGCTGCTTCAGGTTGAGTGCTTTCGGGTTACACTCCATGGCGACCCGGAAGTCACGGAACGCGTGACTTCCAGGTTGCGCCGCTTGCACATGCGCAGACGGTCAAAATGATGTCACGTGCATGCACAGAAGTGGCGAATCACGACCCGTGCACACGCAGATGTGGGTTGCATTCGCTTCAGGATGTGAACGGGGCTCCGGAACGGATCCCGTTCATATCCAGAGGTACCACTGTATAGTGTATATACACCTACAGTCATACCTTGGATCCTGAATGCCTTGGCTCCCAAACAAGTCTGCTCCTGAACGATCAAAACCCAGAAGTGAGTGTTCCAGTTTTCGAACATTCTTTTGGAAGCCGAATGTCCAGCGGGGCTTCTGCCACGCTTTGGTTTCCGAACACTTAGGAAGTCGAATGGACTTCCAGAACAGATTCCGTTCGACTTCCAAGGTACGACTGTACAAACATTATACAGGCCTGCCTAAACAACAGTGTTTTTAGCCGGTGCTGAAAAGAGTTCAGTGAAGGTGTCTGCCTGGTATTAGCAAGCAGGGAGATCCTCAGGGTGCGTGCCTCCACACTGAAAGACCAACTTCTTACAAATGCTGAATGAATATTATGTTGCACCTGTAACAGAGCCAGTTCCACAGAAGGAGTGGGCCTATGAAGGGTGGCTGTGACCAAGGCCAGAGTGCGGCTGCTTTAGGATGACCTGAGCGTTTTGCATAAAGTTTTCAGGGAAGTTAGTTGACATCGACTGTTTTATTAAGCATTCTTTATTATTTATTTGCAGAGAGGTTAGCAGACATTGCATCAAGCAATTATTCTTCCGCATCTCTCCATCACTTATCACAACTGGTCTGTTTCGGGGGGGGGGGGTGGCAGGTTTGTTGCCCAAGAGACCAAGGCAACTTAAACCACACAACCTGGGTGTGTCTGCCGTCTGGAAGAAAGTACAGGGTTAGAAAGACTAGGACTAGCCGCCTGAGAAACAATTTCTATCCAAATGCGATTTTGGCTTTAAACGCAGTGTAAGGTAGTCTCTATGGGAGTATATTGTATTTAATTATGGGGTATCAGAGTTTTTAGGGGGTCAACCAGGCTGGGATAGCAGGCTTGTTGGTTTTTGAATGTCTGATGTAGATTTTTTCAATTTCGTTGTTCTGTATGGGACAATGACAATAAAGATTATCGTATCGTATTGTATCATATCGTATCGTGTGATTCCTGCCTGAAAATAGTGACAGTCTTAGAAGCACCCTAGATTCCCAAACCTGGTGGGTGGGGGGAAGAGTGCTGCACGGTAGCTCCTGAATTGACTAGAAGGCAATGAAAGTATTTATGCCAGCATGGTGGGGAACTGGGGAGGGGGGGCAGAGAGGTGAGGCTTTTAATATGGGGGAGGCGGCCCAGCCTGTGGTCAGTTAGTTCCAGGTTAGGGGCTGGATATCCAATGACTGGAAAATTGCCATTCTCCCCATTGAGGTATTACTTGACCCTGTCGAGAGCGGGGGCTTGTTTCCGGCAACACTTGGCCCCTCCTGGGTTTAATTTGGCATAGCAGCAAAAGGAGATGAAACGGAGATACGCCGTTGGGAGCCAAGAACCATATATCCTCAAACGAGGGGAGTTCACGCCAAAAATGCTGACATCATGGAAAAGGATGTCACACGAGAGCCGAAGCCTTGGGAGAAAGCAGGAGAGGGGAAGAGGATGGCTGTTTGGCCAACAGGAAGCCCTGCTGCTTGACGTTTGTTTAAGTAAAGACACATGACAAAATAATGTATCCACCTAATCCTGGAAAAACCACAAACGCTTTTATTTTGCTCTTCTGGGAGGAGGCAGGCTGAACTGGTAGCATGGAAGCCTCAGAAAGAGCAAAGGGAGGGTGGCCAAAATTGGGGATTCTCCATATCTCCCCACTGGAAAAACATTCAAAGAAGGCAAGGGGCCGTGAATGGTTACTGAGAGCTGGTGTCATTTGATGGACAGTGTGTTGGGCTTGACCTCCAGAGACTTACTAGACAGCTTTGAGCAAGTGGCTCTCAGTCTCCAGCTGCCTTGTTCTCCAAAACTGCAATTCCGTGCTGACTACTTTTTCACAGAGCATCCAGGCAAGGTCATTATCAGCCCAAATGAATTCTGGAGTTTTCTGTGTTGTCCTCCTATGTTTGTTCAACGTGGCAATTGCACAACCAGCCCCGTCTTGTCTGAACAAAGCAAGTGTCATTGAATTTATTTATTTTTTAAAAAAATAAACATATTTGATTGGTTTTTGCAAAGGCATGCATGACAAATGAATACATCAACATCTCACCCCCTCCCTTGACATTGAGGTTATTAAAAATGCCTTTACCTATAATTAGACAATTCCTGTTTGCAGATATAATCTGGTCGCTCATAATAGACATTTCCAGACAACCTGTTTATTGTGCATTCCTTCCTGATTGTTTACACAAAATATTGGGGGTGGGATAGATGGCATCAGTTATTTATTGTGCAGTTGTTCTTATTTGTTTGTGGGAGAGTTATATTTCATTGCATCAAGTAATTGTTACCCAACAGTTTGCGGTAAAATTTCCTCAGAACTTTATTTGTTGCCAAAAACCCGGTTTAGGGGGAAGCAGAATTGTTTGCACGACAACTGCCAATCAACTTTAACTGCCTAACTTGAACTAGCTGGTATGTGAATGAAGCCTACATGAAAATATTGGTAGCCTGGAAGGAGCCATTGCATCATCAGGAAACAATAAAATAGTCTGGACCTACAAGAAGGAAACTTTTAATTAACAATTCCAAGGACCTTTGCTGAATGGGAACATTATCGGAGGATCTTGGTCATGGGGAAGGCCATTTCTGGATAATATATATTATGTGTGGAACTTCTGTTCAGCTTCCACTTCCAGATAATTGCAGAAATGCAGGGCCTTAGCAGCGCTAGAGGACCTCAGCAGCCCATGGAAGCAACCCCAGTTGCCCTGTGGAAATAGCAATCTCCTAGCTCACATAGATGCTTTCAGGCTGATTGACCCAACAGAGGTTAAAGAAAGTTCTTTAGAATGATAATAGGAATCTGAGCACAAAATCTGAAAAGTGCTTCACAGGGAACCTGCAGAAGCTGTGTTTCTTTGCATTACAAATATGCAACATAGAGTGCTATTGTAAAGGTGGTGGTGATGAATAGAGTTGCACCAAAAAACCACGCCAAAGCCCACTGTGAGGTTTTCAGTACTGCTGAATAGAAATCTACAAGGAGATTGCCCAGGAAATACATTGAAACTCTTCTCTCTGAAGGAGGCATGCCAGGTTATTTCTATATCATAGCAGCAGCTTTAAAGGTTCTTTCTCCCCACTTCGGGTTTAGCAGGAGGCAAGATATCAAGGTGGGGAGACAGGAGGTTTCATAGCAAATTTCATCAGAGTACTTGGGTACCCTGAAGATTAACCTGGGGAGAAAAGAATTATGTTAAAACACTTCCACACCATACATGTCTTCTCCCCCCCCCCCAAAGAAAAATCCTGAATGCTGTAGTTGGTTAAGGGTGCTGGGAATTGTAGCTCTGTGAAGGGTAATCTACAGTTCCCAGGATTCTTTGAGGGCAGCCAAGTGCTTTAAAATATATGGATGTGATTATTGTGGTAGCTTTTAAAAAATCACTTCCCGTTTCAAGTGTTCAAAGTATGAGTTGCCATTGCTTATGTCGCCAAAGAGGGAGGCATCAGCTGCCTCATATGGAGTCAGACTGCTGGTGCATTTAGCTTGGTTTGGGGCAGCCGGTGTGCAGGGGTGGACTTTGGTAATCTTTAGTAATATGGCGCCTTGGGTGAGGCCAGATTTGGCTCCCCCAAACGGATCTTCTCAGTTATGGATCCTCTCAATTTTGCGCCACCTCGGCTTGCGGGTGAACCACCCACACTGCCCTAAATGTGGTGCATCTTCAGAGATGTAGAACTACAACTCCCATCAGCCCCAGCCAAAATGGCCAATGGTCAGGAGTGTTGGAAGCTGTAGTCAAGGAACATTGGAAGGCACCATGATAGCAGCCTGGGCAAAATCAGACAGGCGGTCTTTCCCAGCCCTAGCTAGAGATGGAGAGGATTTAACTTCCAGAGACCTTCTGCAGGCAAGGTATGCGGTATCCAGATTTACATATAAGCTAAACAAGCTATAGCTTAGGGCCCTACTCTCTTGGGCGCACCCAAAAAAATTAAAGGGGAAAAACTGGATGTACATTTCCAAAAATATAAGATAAAAAAAACCAAATAAAATAAAATCCACATACAGCAACAGTGTTTTGTGTTGTGTAGGCTCCTGTGATGTAAGTAATGGGCCCCGCCTGCTAGCCTGCTCCCTAAAATATCACTGCTTTACTCATTTCTATATATAGGGTGCCTACATTCTGCATGGCCTGGTTGCATGGCAACATGTGCAAATGGCTTTAGATACCTATTAGGTCCATAAATTACCATACAGCATATATTCAACACAAAAGAACAGCGACAATTTGTCGTTGACAAAGGACAGCTGGACATATAAAGGGCCCCATTACCTTCAGTAGCTTAGGGCCTCATTAAACCTAAATCCGGCCCTGGGTATGCCCCCTCAGCCCTTCCCATGCAGTTTAAAAGGCCGGGAAAGTTTTGAGGGTGCTTCCCTTCCCACAGACTTTTTTTAATGGCACCTCTGCTACCCTGGATCTATTTGTGAGCTGAAGCCGTCAGCCATCACACCCTGCATGCTTGGAGAAGGTGATGCAACATATGTGTAACGAATTAGTACAGAGCCAGGCCTGTGTACAAGAATGGGTGGAGGAGGGGGGTGGCAGTCATGTGGATAGTTGGGGGGGGGAGCCGCTTTTAGCCATGATTTATGCTTCCCGTACCCCCTCCTGGGGTGGCAATGTCTCCAACCACCTGGCCTCTGGGATGCGAAAGAAGTGTCAAAGTGTAAAATCTAATAAACATGTGAGGGGCGGATCAGCCCCTCCAACTTGCACATCGTAGGGCTAGGAGAATTGAATTTCTTATTTCAATATAACCCCCCATCCCAGCTTTATCTAAGTTTGCTTTAAGCGCTGTGCTGTTGATGTGTCAATCTCTAAAGCAGGATGGGTCCCAAAAACGCCCCGATTAATTTTTTTGCTGCTTTTACATAACTGCACTGGCTTAAAACATAGCAAGGTTGTGTTTTTTTCTCTCAGTTCGAACTGGAGCTGGTTTATTATTTTAATAATAATTTTTATCATTTATACCACGCCCATTTGTCTGGGTTTCCTCAGCTACTCTGGGAGGCTTACAGCATATCTAAAAACATCAAGCATTAAAAACCTCCTGATACAGGGTTGCCTTTAGATGTCTTCTAAAAGTCATGTAATTCTTTATTTCCTTGACATCTGAAGGGTGGGCATTCCACAGGGAAGGTGCCACTACCGAGAAGGCCCTCTGCCTGGTTTAGTGTGGGGAACACCTCAGAATGCAGTACTTCATAAGAAATTATTGGATAGATGTGGATTATGGCTAAAGTTGTGTGACTTAGGGAAAGGAGAGAGATAATTCCCTTTCTCCCCACATACAAGAAGATAT
Source organism: Podarcis filfolensis (assembly GCF_964270895.1). Taxonomy (NCBI): domain Eukaryota; kingdom Metazoa; phylum Chordata; class Lepidosauria; order Squamata; family Lacertidae; genus Podarcis; species Podarcis filfolensis. The sequence continues at coordinate 16,851,669 of NC_139615.1, read as the reverse complement.
GGGGTGAGGGCAGCAGCAGCAAAAGTAATTTTTATCTTGCACGGTGATAGAGTTTGAGCCATCTCTTACATCTTCCCCCAAACCCTTTGGGAAGGGCCTGTTTCTCCCAGCCTGTGGGAAAAATTGCCCCACGCAGGGACTAAGATCTCTTTCACAGCCAGAACTTGAAAGGAAATTCATTCATTCCCAAGGAGGAAAAAAGAAAGCTATAGCGTAAGGGAGCATGAGATAAAGCAGCTTCAAATGCCAAAGTCCCTTGAATCAACACTACTAACAGAAATGGAAATCTACTTGCTGGTGGTGGGATGGAGATGTTTTAAATGAGTTATTTTCTAAGAGAGAGAAATTATAGGGGCTCCTGTCAAACGAGGATCTGACATGAAAATTACAAGTTGACCTTAGGTCAGTCACTCTCTCTGTTGCAGATGAATCCACCTCACAGGCTTGCTGTGATTATAAAATTGAGGAGTGCGCACACACACACACACACACACACACACTCTATTTTTTGCTCTATAAGACTCACTTTTTCCCTCCTAAAAAGTAAGGGGAAATGTGTGCGTCTTATGGAGCGAATGCAGGCTGTGCAGCTATCCCAGAAGCCAGAACAGCAAGAGGGATTGCTGCTTTCATTGCGTAGCGATCCCTCTTGCTGTTCTGGCTTCTGAGATTCAGAATTTTCTTGTTTTCCTCCTCCAAAAACTAGGTGCACCTTGTGGTCTGGTGTGTCTTATAGAGTGAAAAATACGGTATATATGCCTCCTTGAAGGAAAGTTGAACTATAAAGTTGGAGCCTTTCTAAAAGTTGTGCCCTCTCCCTCACCTGTTGTTTCAGGTTTGCATGAACTTTCATGGTTACAGAGTGGTGTGCAAATAGTGCTCTGTACATGCTCAGTGTCCCTTTCATCCTTATTATTGCATCATGTGTCTCCAGACTGAGCATTTGCAAAGGAGTTTCATGTTTGGAACACTACCTTTGAAAACAGCTTCAGGGGCTATATTCTTGGGAGCAGTTGCTTGAATGACTGCCCTGGAGCAGTGCTCCGGCCTCTTGAGTTAAAACCAAACAAGGAAGGCTTTCAAAAATATATGTGCACAGATCAGCTTTTATCTGGGTGGTTTCCAGGAGATGTCAGAAATGCTCCTTTGGTTGCTGGTTGCATTTGTATCGAGCCCAGACAGGTTGCACCTGTTTGGTTGTGTGAATTGAGTTGTGTGAATTGGGCTTCAGCAGATATCAGATAGTACCTAATGTTTCCCGTTCCCTCACCCCACAGAAATTTGAGTTCCCTTGTTTTGCAGAAACTTGGGGGGTTAGTTGGCAACGCTGCATCTTCACACCCCTCCCTAAAACAACAGCTTTTCTTTTGTGTTTGACAAATGATTTATTGAGTTTCCAGATGTTTTCGAAACCCCTTTTTCCAATTTATCAAAATAGCCTTTGCTACTGGAAGGAGCGGGGTGCAGGAGAAGGAGCATTAATAATAATAATAATAATAATAATAATAATAATAATAATAATAATAATAATAAATTGGTTCCTCCCCTTTCTTTAGTTACTGTGCCAGTTTTTCAACCATAATGATAGAGCCGCCAACATCCGCCCACACCCCAGACTCAGCTTTTAAGTGTTTTTTTTCCCTTCCCTGCCCCTCCATGGCAGGTGTGAAGACAGAACGGTTGTCAGTGGGGATGTTTAGAGTTTCAGAGAGGGGCGTAAAATCGAATTTGGGACGTTTCGCCCTTTGCAGTAGAAAGGGAGAAGGACGGCTTTTATGCGGAGCATTTGAAGCATGCAAAAAAGAACAGAACAGCAGTTGTACTGGTCGAGACTAATGGGGAATACCTGTGATTCATTCCTTTAAAAAGAGGGGGACTCACTCCAGTGGCAGCAGCAGCACAGAACAAAGCTTGAAAACCACACTTCCACACACACACACACACACACACACACACAGTGTAGGAAGCAGTTGTGTTTCCTGCCTGGCAATGGAAATGCACTCTGCACATGCTCAGAGACATTTCGCCTCTGGTTTTCTTTCTTTCTTTCTGCTCCTCCTGCTTCCATTTAGCTTGCGAGCACTTGGGGGGCAGTGATTGCTTTTTCATGTCGTTTGCTGGTTGGAGTGTTGGGTTAGGACCCAGGACACCAGAATGTAAAAATCCCCATTCAGTCATGAAGCACAAAGGGGGACTATGGGCCAGTTGGTGTCTCCTCTGCCTAACATACCTCGCAGAGTTGTTGTGAGAATGAAATAGGGAGCAGAACCAGGTACACCACCTTGAGCTCAAGGCAAGGCCTGCATGATGCTACAAAACTGCCGAAACTGAGTGGGTCTCTGGGGCTAGTCTGTGCCTGTCTGGGAAATGCCGTCTTAAGTTCCCTCATGGAAGAGGAGCAAGGCAGAAAAGGAACAAATGAGAAATTGTTCAATACAAAGTAAATCAGCTCCTGCCGGCCAGTGTTTCATGGCCACTAAACTAGTAGAGGAAGATCATCTCTGTGTCCCTTTGCTGGGAGACGTGCACTGTCTTGTTGTATGTGCTGTGCAGGAAGCAGGGAGACCCGCACTCGGGGCTGATGAGAAGCAAATAACTGATTGATTTGATTTACTATACTGTAGTCCTGTGCTGCTTTTCATGCACACGACTCGCAAAGCGGTTCATAAACAATAAATAACAATGACATAATAGAACATCACAACACAAATTGTATTCAATAATGAGCAAATCATCAGTAAAGCAATTAAAATTTATATTAAAAAGAAACTATTAACGGAGCAACTAAAAAAACAAGCTAAACAGCACACTTCCACTTTCTTTGGTGTATCTTATACAGCTCTATTATCACAAGCACCAACTAGTGATTTCAATTGGAACTGCGATTACTTTTCAACTCAGACCCCATATACAGTGGTACCTCGGGTTACAGACGCTTCAGATTACAGACGCTTCAGGTTACAGACTCCGCTAACCCAGAAATAGTACTTCGGGTTAAGAACTTTGCTTCAGGATGAGAACAGAAATCATGCTTCAGAGGCGTGGCAGCAGCAGGAGGCCCCATTAGCTAAAGTGGTGCTTCAGGTTACAAACAGTTTCAGGTTAAGAACGGACCTCCAGAACGCATTAAGTTTTTAACCCGAAGTACACTGTATTACATTTACTTTTTGGGGGCTTCTTGGTGGTGGCTCTCTGCTTGTGAAAGTATTTTTGATGGGGATGCTTCTTTCGGTTTTTTTAGCATGTAAAGACTTATCCATTTGCTCAGGCATTTGCGGAGCATCAAGAGCATTTACTGACTGAGAGTATGGCAGCTTTTTTAATCTTGTGTTTCTTGCCGCTGCTCTAATTGTGATGTGGATTAATAGTTTTGATTGCTTTTAGCTGACTTTGTATCCTTGTGTATTGTCACCTATGTGTTGTGTATGCTACTGGAATCTATCAGGGACCTAGAAATCTGCCTTATACTGAATCAGGCTGCTTCCAGACAACCCTTTTATCGAGCATTTATCCTGATTTATTTATTTTTTGCAAGATTAGATAGCATTGGCTATTTAATGAGCATTCATCCTGATTTCTTTGTAAGGGAGTTAGATGAAGTTACATTGTTACTCTGTTGTGGATGCTTTAGCTGGGATTGAACCTGTGACTATGTGCATACAAAGTACAAATGCAACCACACTGAGCCACAGCCATGATGAAAGTTGAGCTGTAGATATGCCAAATAAATAAATAAATAAAATTTGGCGGGATGACTGCCAAGTGCTTGCTTTTAAGTGTGACTAAATACGGCTTGATTATATTCATATTTAATCCAATTAAATCACTGCAGACGGATTAGGTGTTGTTTATGTTCTGGCTGTTCTGAATATCTCTCTGTCTGTCTGTCTCTCTCTCTCTCTCTCTCTCTCTCTCTCTCTCTCACACACACACACACACAGACAAACACACACAATGGTGTACTTTAGGGTCCCCTTCTCACCCCATTTCTGGCTAGAGCCTGGTCATCCAATTTCAGGAAAGTTATTGCAGAGCAAACTTCTACTCATTACTCTCTTGGGATTTTTGGGTGGCCAGTTCCAACACATGTCAGACCCCTAGACCTCCATGGGAGAAATTACAAAAGCAATCCTTGCAGAAGAGGAGAAGATTATGGGGATGGGGGTCCAACCGTGCCTGGGAAGAAGGAACTGCCTGCCCGTCAGTGAGAAGGAGCCACACACACTGCAGGAGACAGGAGAGACCTCCCTGGTGGCTGAGGAATGCTCCGCAATCAAAGCCCCCCAGGCAATTAGTGATTAGTGTGTGTGAGGGGGGAGAAATCAGAGACAAGACAGAGGCATCACTTTCCTCTCTTCCAAGGATTATCCCCTATCAAGGGAGAAGAAACAGGAGATCAGGCTTCTAGGGTCACCAGACCTCCATCAGTGCTTCAGCCCATCCCATAATTGACTGTCTCACTTGAATCTCAAACCTTATTCAGGACTGTCATAAAATAAAATAAAAACACACCCCAAAGCAGTCAATCACAGATTTCACAGTTTTGTGGCTTATAGTGTCTTCTCTAATCCCCACACTGTGCGTGTTTTTACAAAAATGACACACTAAAAGTGCATTTAGTATCTCCTAAAGGTGTTTGGTTAGACGAGGATAACCGTGTTCTTCCAGGGGTCCAGTTTGGGAATCTGGAAAGTTCATTAACTCTGGATTTTTGCCAGGTATTGCCCATCAAATGACCTGTTAGATATTGCTCTAGTTTAGGATTTGTGATTTTTCCTTACAGTCTTGCTCTTTCTGGATTCCATCCTAGCTCTGTTCCAGCCCTCCAGCCCATCATCCTGACCTGCCAAGTTTTGCCCTGGCTCCTGCTGGCTCCACACCCTAACCAATCAGCTTCTGCCTTTGTTCTGGGGGGGCATGTGTCCTACTCTTTGGCCTCCTGTTTGAAAGGTTGGAGAACCCCCAGAAAGGCGAGCAGGAGGGGTATTGAAGTTTCCCATTAACAGTTAGCAGCACCAGGGCAGCAAACTGAGAAGGCACAGAGGTCACTAGGTCACAATCTCCCTCACTATGCTGTATTTTATTTCTATTTAAATGATACCTGTTATTTCTAACTTTGCATCTGTACACATGCAAATTTTGTGCAAACCTGTCAACTCTTGGGGTGGGTACATTTTCTCATTTTGTTGCTATGCATTCACTGGTAACCCTGCCAGCTTCCTATAAGCCCTGCACTCTGACCAGCCAGCTGTTGCCCTGATTCTTCCTCTGACCTCTCCCGCAGGTTGTTTCCAGCTGGCATGGTTATATGGTCAGCATCTCTAAATTAAATAGTTGGCAGCTTTACTTCTTTTTGCATGTACGAATGGCTGCAAAATGCGGTATGGACACATGTAAAGAAGAAATCTCATAGGAGCAGATGTGCTCTGCCTGGAAAGCATTATTAGTCTTCCCTCAGCCTGGATTGCCAGGAATGGGGAACCTGTGGCACTCCAAGATGTTGTTTGGACTCCGGCACCCATCATCAGGCCCAACCAGCATGGTTAATGGTCAGGAATGGTGGAATATGTAGTCCAACAACATCTGGAGGGCCGTACTGAGCAAGTTAGGAAGCACTAGATAGAATTACAATGATATCATCTGTGAGTTAGGTGTGTGTGTATCTGGAACCCCTAAGATATATCTTCACTGGGTCTTTGGGTACAAGTTATGTCACAGCTGGAGATTTAAGTATTGGTAGTGATATGTGGATGGTACATGTCAAAACTTGTCAAATGAATGTGTTTTGTGTGTTGCTTGCCTTTATTTAAAAAAAACACACACACACACACACAATGACAAATAATGAACAATGACAGCCAGGCACAATCTGGTTCACATTAATCAACAATAGGATTGCCAACTTTTCAACCAGTGGCCATAGCTCTGCCTTATAACACCTGATGGATTCACAGGCATTACAGGGCATAATGTTTCTCCCTGTTGATTTCTTGAGATGAAGCTGGTGTTAGGCATAAGAATAAGCCAGCCAAGATCCCCTGTGTTGCGAACAGAAAAATCTGGGGTTACGCCTATCTGAGCGTCGCTACCCTGCTACTGCCTCTGGAGCTCCAACTTCTTTCAGCATGTTCACTGCTAAATATATGAATAAGTTGTGAATATAACCAGGCGCATCCGTGCTGTGGTTTGGACTTTATACTTATTTTGGAAGGCATGTTGCCTCAAGCTTGAATCATTCTCTGTTTGATACACCATCGAAAAAGTCCCCTCCTTTGGAAAATTCTCTGAAGTAACGTTAGTTGGTGTTTTCTTGTACAGTGGTACCTCGGGTTGCATACGCTTCAGGTTACATACACTTCAGGTTACAGACTCCGGTAACCCAGAAATAGTGCCTTGGGTTAAGAACGTTGCTTCAGGATGAGAACAGAAATCGTGCTCCGGCGGCGCGGCAGCAGCAGTAGGCCCCATTAGCTAAAGTGGTGCTTCAGGTTAAGAACAGTTTCAGGTTAAGTACGGACCTCCGGAACGAATTAAGTACTTAACCTGAGGTACCACTGTATATATTGTATGCCACTTGACTCTGAATGAAGATATAATTTAGTAGCTATATAAAGTGTTGTAATCAAATTATTAGCCTGTCGTGTTGCTTTTAGGTTGCCATAAGAATAAGCCAGGCAGCATTTCCTTCTGGTTATAACCCTGAGGGACGAAGGTGGTGCTGTGGGTTAAACCACAGGGCCTAGGACTTGCTGATCAGAAGGTCAGCGGTTCGAATCCCCGCGACGGGGTGAGCTTCCGTTGCTCGGTCCCTGCTCCTGCCAACCTAGCAGTTCGAAAGCATGTCAAAGTGCAAGTAGATAAATAGGTACCGTTCCGGCAGGAAGGTAAATGGCATTTCTGTGCGCTGCTCTGGTTCTCCAGAAGCGGCTTAGTCATGCTGGCCACATGACCCGGAAGCTGTACGCCGGCTCCCTTGGCCAATAAAGCAAGATGAGCGCCGCAACCCCAGAGTCAGCCACGACTGGACCTAATGGTCAGGGGTCCCTTTACCTTTTTAAGGATCAATAAGGAACAGAGAGAAAATTGAAAATCTGACCTATCCTAACCCACAGACGAGGACTCCTCAATCCCTAGGTTTGGTCGTTGCTAAGAGAAGCGTGCCGCTGCCCCATAGAGAGGGGACAAACTTTTCTCCATTTCCTCTCACCCTCCATACTTTTTTTCTGCCCTGAAGTGCAATAGATGTGGCCTCCTTGGGGAACTAACATGTTTACTCAACCCCCAGCTGTGCTGGCACACAGGGAAAATTGAGAATTTTGGCTTATCATAATCCCACAAATTAGCACTCCTTGAGCAGTCATTTATTTTTGGACGCACACCGCTCTCAAGTTATACCCTCCTCTCTCTCTACACCCACACCCACACACTAATAACCAGATGCAACCCCTCATTGCTTATTACCTCCTCCCTTTATTTCTCTCCCCCACCCCCAGCCCTTGGGACTGGGTTAATTCCCATTCGTGCCTCTACTGTGAAAAGGGGGTTTAAAGCTAGTTTCTCATGCTCATTAAATTCTCATCTATTTGGCTCTTTGGGCCTAGTTTCTAGATTGAAGCGGGTCGTTGAGATATGTGTGTGTGTGAATTATTGTTCCATGAATGATCACAGAGCAAAGAACAGGTGCAGCGACAACTTGCGGGGTGTGTGTGTGTGCACAGACAAATTCACCTCCCTACTAGTGATTACCAAGGAGTGGCCACCCGCAGGGGCATCCTATTTTGGGGCTTCTACAAACACCCTGTTTATTTAGCAGTATCATACCGCTTTAAGCAGTCCTGGCTTCCTCCAAAGAATTGTGGGAAGTTTGTTAAGGGTGCTGAAGAGTTCTCAGGAGACCACAGATCCCCCTCACAGAGCTACAATTGACAGAGTAGTTTAACAGTCCTCTTCACAGGGAATTCTGGGAACCGTAGCTCCGTGAGTCACATTTTCCCAGTGGCAAAATATTGTACTTTGAACACTAGGAAAATGTGGCATTTTGCAAGAGGAGTGAGATGTTGAGGGGAAAACCTTTAGATTGCATGCAGCAGAATAAGAGCCTCCCATTTATTGTGTTTTACATATAGTAGTCCTTTTCATGGTGAATTTGCGCTCATGATGGTATTGGGTGGTCATACACAATCCCACTTTCAAAACTGTTTGCACCTGCATACGTTTTGGGGCAGACCTACTGCTCTGTTTCCAATCCATGCATGTCCCATAGCTTCCTGCTGAAATCCTGCAGCTAATTATACCAGAAATGTTCCAGTCATTCCTGCCTCTGGCTCTTGTTGTGTTATTGTGCATGGGCTTAGCCAGGGGGGCAGCTACCCCCCCAATCAATAAAAACCAATAAAATACATAGCAAACTGAGGTTCTGCCCCCTCCAACAAAAGGCCTGCCCCCCCCACAAAAATCCTGGCTACGCCCATGCTGTAGAGTACCCTCCCCCAGATGGCAATGGCATGGTAACTTTGGGGGAGCATCACTGCACAACTAATAAAGCAGAAAGATGTGTGGATGGTCCAGTATGAATCCACCGCATCAGGGACATGTTGCAGTATATACCCTCAAAAAAGCACCAGTCTAGGAAAGCTCTACGTTGTTGGAGAAATAGTGGGGGTAAACAAGACAGGAGTGGATGGGGAGAGGCAGATGTTACTGCAGATATTAATATCGCGTAGTGTGAAGCAACTGGATGCATGAAAACTGATTCCTTTTGCTATAATACATTGTCTATATCTGTAAGTTTGATTCAAGCTTTAAGTGCAGAACTTTCTTCAAAACAGAACAAAAACATTAAAGATACATCCAAATAATTCCATACAATATCTTGTGCATGTCCAGCACAGGCTCAGCATCTTATAAGAAACAAAAGATAATTCCAAACAGACCTAGAAACAAATTTCTCTCTCCTTTTAGCCTGGAGCGGCATTCACATTCTGGAGAGGCACATTTTCATATCCTTACTCCCACAGAGCCTGAGAACAAAGACTACAGCCACCACCCTTCCAAGATGGCGAATTTGTAGTTCAATAGCCTCCCATGTGATCTAAAGTTAAACACCTCACCAGAACTAGCAAAGAACAATAATAGTTAATTATCAACCCATCTAGAAGCTCAGAAAGCTTAATATAACTCCTGGGAAATCCCCAGGTTAAAGCCTTCAGCAATACACATTCAGGTATTCTCCATTTCTGTGTGAATTAAGCAATTATACATAACAATTGTGACCTTTTCTTCTTCCGTGATTGTCAACAGCAGTCCAACTACAACCATTATCTCCCTCCTTCTTTTCCAGGTGATGTATAGTTAGCTTTCGACTCTTGGCTCATTCCCTTCCTGCCCCCCTAGAGATGCTTCACTTCCCATGGGGCTTTGCAGTTTTCCTCCCATTCCTCCTGGGCCTGGCGTCGGACCCTCGCGATCCCTGCTACGATGCCAACCATCACCCGCACTACTGCCTCCCTGAACTCTCCGAAGTGGCCTCAGGGCGCCTGGTGGAAGCATCCAGCACGTGCGGGAACCCTCCCGGACGACTGTGCACCTTCCGGGACTCCGCCAACCCAGCCTCGAAATTCTGCCAGCGCTGCAAAGAAAACGCCCACTTGCCAGAGTTCCTCACCGACGCCGAGGGCAGCGCCACTTGCTGGTGGTCCCAGCCGGGGGCTAACGCCACACTGACTTTGGCTCTAGGGCGCCGGGTGGAAGTTCTCTACGTGGCTCTGCGGTTCTGCTCCCCACGGCCAGAGTCCCTTGCAATTTACAAGTCGATGGACTACGGGCGCACCTGGGTGCCCTTCCAGTTCTTCTCCACCCACTGCCGGCGGCGTTACCATTTGCCGCCAACCACCGCCATCCTGAAGGCCATGGAGCACGAGGCAGCTTGTGTCGAAGCCCAAACGGCCCCCAAGCCTCTGACTGGGGGGCTGGTGGCATTTATGCCCCTGGCAGGCCGTCCTTCTGCCAGGATGTTTGAGTACAGCCCCGTGCTCCAGGACTGGGTCACAGCCACTGACCTCCGCGTGTCGTTCGACCGCATGCACCCGACACGGACGCTGGGGTTGCGGAGGAAGGAGGCGTCTTACGGAGTGGCTGAGCTGCAGGTTGGGGCCCGGTGCAAATGCAACGGACACGCCTCGCGGTGCGCAGCCGGCCGGGACGGAGGGGTGCCCCAGTGCGAGTGCCGCCACAACACAGCCGGGCTGGAGTGCGACACCTGCAAAGCCTTCTACTGGGACAGGCCTTGGCAGCGGGCAACCCCCAAAGACGCGCATGAGTGTGTGGGTGAGGCAGAGGGAGAGGCTGAGCGTGCAAGGCCGAGAGTTACTGTGTGTCCACAGCCGGGCTGGGCTGCTCATTTAGAGCTCATCCACATTTCCTTTCGTGACACATTTCTAGGCACAAGTCCGGGTTTTCCTGGTCCGTGTCTGAGTGGGTTTCCTCTCCAGAGCTGTGGCTTAACAATCAATCCCTCTTCACAGGGAACTCTGGGAATTGTAGTCCTGTGAGGCCAATAGGGGTCTCTGAACAGCCTTTAAGCAGCTACAGCTCCCATAATTCCATAGGGGTAGCCATGGCTGTGGCATCACAGCATTTTAAATTTACGGTGTGATTGTGGCCCAAGTTTCCTTGGGCCCCCTCTTCCAAGATTTAGCTTTGTGTATTAGATCGTAGACCTGCTCACATTCTTACAACCATGTTTAACAGCCTTGAGGGCTTTTGCAGCACAATTCCACGTATCACAGAACTGTAGAGTTGGAAGGGACCACAAGGATCATCCCACAGAGGGACAATTTAATTTTTAAGGGGGGCAGTTCAAGAATGAGTTATTAACAGTTAATGGCCTTTTAGGCTTCCTCCATGTGAATAGGAGTTCACTTTTTGAACAATAAGAATTATATGCCACGGGGGTGGGGTAGGATCAGGATTTTAGAGATGCTTAGGTGGGGCATGGCCCAAAAAAATTGGGAACCACTGATTTCTAGTCCAATCCCCAGCAATTAAAGGATCCTTTTGCCCAATGTGGGGCTGCAAGCCATGACCCCGAGTCTCATGCTCTATCAGCTGGGCAGAGGTTGGGAATCTCAGGCCAGGGGAGCCAAATGTGGCCCTCCAGGCCTCTCTACCTGGCCCTTGGGGCTTTCTCCAGACCACACCCACTCCTCAAGCACACATCCCACTTGCCCTGCTTTCCACCCCTCCTTGGGTGTTTTTGCCTGGCTAGAATGTGTCCTTGCTTCTTGCTTGCCTGGATGAAAGGAAGGCAGAGATATGCGAGCGTGTGAAGAAACAAGCCACTGTACAAGAGAAAACATAACATTCATTGCTCCACCCACTTTTGCTTCTGGCCCCGCCCACCACTGATTTGTGGCCCCTGGGTGGTTGCCTAGAAGAGAATGTGGCCCTCAGGAAGAACAAGTTTCTCCACTCATGGTTTAGAGTATTGGACTATTTTCACTGGTGCAAACAAACACTATTATAATCCAGGCTCTTGGACAAAGGTGTACCCTGACTACTGGCAGGGCCGGCCTTTGTTCAAGGAGAGATTGGGGACTGGGGTATGCATCTACAGAGGTGAGGGGTGCAGGGGGTGATGCGGGTTCTTGGGTGGGGAAGAGATTTCCACAGGGTTGGGAGGGGGCAGCTGGCAGAGCTGACAGACCCCCTTCCTGCGTCCTCAGCTTGCGACTGCCACCTCCACTCCCACCGTTGCCGGTTCAGCATGGAGCTCTTCGAACTCTCGGGGCGCCGAAGTGGTGGGATCTGCTTGAACTGCCGCCACCACACAGCAGGGCGCCACTGCCAGTACTGCCTGCCAGGCTTCAAGCGTGACCTCAGCAGGCCCATGGTGAGCAGCAAGGCCTGTAAAGGTGAGTGGGGTTTGTAGGGGCAACACACCAGTGCAACCCGAAAACAGCAGACAAATGAAGGGGACGTACCTGGGTGGGCTTAGCCCTGTCAATGTCCAATAAGCCACAAGGGAAATAAGAGAAAGTGAGGGGACAGCCTCCTGACAGCCTGGATTTATTTGTCCCTCTCACGCTGCCCGGAATTCTGGAAAAAATTGTATCTGTGTAAGGTTTCTGGGAATGTTGATCTCCTGCTCCCCTAAAATGGCCACACTGAGAGTTAGGGAGAAGCACTGAGAGTTAGGCTGCTACTAGATTACTAGATGGGTGTTTATGGTGTAATAAATGCTGTGCAGGTACTTTTTTTTTTAATGTTGGCATCATCAAAGCACCAGCCCACATTATTTTTCATATTTAATCTGGATTTCACCATCGGAAATCCATTAATTAAGAGCAACCCACTGTATTTCTGCAGTCACCACTGGTGTGGAAGCTTGTTAATGCGTCTTTTTTGGGGGGGCAGCTCAGTGAGTAGTCCCTAGGGCCATGCACCCCTTCCATTTGCTCCTCACCTGAGCACAGCTTCGTCCCTTTGTTTTTGACATCTCACATGATACGAGCTGGGCTGTTTCCACTGTTTGCCACATTCTGAAGGCGTGTCAGAATCGAACAATCCACGTTGTAGGGGGTTTTCTCTCAGGATCTCAGCACGTGGGAGGAACTATCTTGGAGGCTGTCAGCACCTAACCTACCTCACAGGGCTGTTGTGGGGAATTAAATGAAGGGGAGAACCAGGTACACCACCTTGTTCTCTTTGGAGAAAAGGTAGGATATAAAGCAAAGTAATTTTTAAAAAACCAGTGTGCTACCTCTGTCAATGTTACATCTGCAAAACCTGAATATCACAAGTCAAGTTAGCAACCTTCCCCCTTCCACTGAGGGAAAAGTCCTTCAGCTAGCTTCTATGTAAATTGATGTGACCTTCATGGCTTCTTCCACCTTGGGAAATGTAGTTTTATGACAGTCCTCAGAATTCTCAGAGAACCTTGCAGCTTTCTCATTCTTGGGTAGAGAATGCTGTGATATTTACAGTGGTAGCATAGGCGTGTCTGAATCCTTTCGATTTTGGTCTACAACTTGAGACTTATAACCTTTACCTAAATTGTGTGTGGCGGGGGGGTGTGGAGAGGAGAGAGTCTTAACAGGCCCTCCGCCTGGGGCACAGCAGTAAGAAAGTCTACACAGCACTGGAGTAACTAACAATGGCACCTTTTCAGAAGACCATGCTGGGAGAGGGAGGGGCAGACCAGTTTCAGAGAAGCTTGCAGCATTCTAAGCCACTAACACTGTCTCCCCATTTTGTTTCCTCTCCAGCCTGCCAGTGTCATCCCATTGGCGCTGTTGGCACCATTTGCAACCAGACCACAGGGCAGTGCCAGTGCAAGAATGGAGTCACTGGCCTGACCTGCAACCGCTGTGCTCCAGGTTTCCAGCAAAGCCGAAGCGCCCATGCCCCCTGCATGCGTAAGTGCGGCCACTTTTCCTGACCCTGCTTAGAACCAGCCGTTCATGACGGTTCAGTCAAAAAGGCTATGACACCCGTCTGAGCCGCTGCTTAATTCCTGGAGGTCAGAAACCTCCATTTCTGGATGTTCAGAACTGAGTACTGATGCTTGCGTACCCAAAATGGTATCACCCGTGCTAAACAGAGTGGTTTCAGCAGCCTTTGGCAGAAGTGCGATATGAAGCGGGGGGGGGGGCGGGGAGGCTAACAGAGACACCCCCCCACAAAACACCCCAATGGGGACTGAGCACGCTCAGTAGCCACAGAATGCTGACTGAGGCTGTGTACGTACAATATTACAGTTTACTCCAGCTCCAGTGCACACCCACAGCTAGCGTCTGAAGCCGAGTACACATAACGTTAGCCACAATCCATATGTGCCCTGTAGCTTCTTGAAAAACATTGCTGTTGATGAATTTTCCTTAAACCAGCTACCATCTGGTTTGAACACGTAAGCCACAGTTGAGCTGAGGTGTGTACGTCAAATATAGCTATTGCACATGTTCAGATGACAGCTTCATTGGAGTTGCGGTGGGGGGCGGGGCTGTTGCAGGCATGGGGAAACAAAGCAGGGAACAAGCCTCAGATGAAGGCATCCTCCTCTCTGGTGTGTACAGCAATTTTGTTTAAAGAAAGTCTTTAAACGCAGTGAGAGGGGCTTGGCCCCGGTGCATTTCAAGCTGCTAATGTGGACATAGCCTGGTGGTTGGGAGGAAATGACAATAAATCCTGTTAGGAGGAAAAAAGTAGAATGGAGTATCCTATGAGGCGGGTGGCAGACTGGCTGGAAAACTGAATAGGAGCACTTGACACTTCTGTAGCATAGACTATCTCTTGGGGCCCTTTATTTTCTACCCAGTGTCTGGTTGTGGGCATCTGGGCATCTGGTTTTCAGTACAATAAAAACAGAAAGTCTTAAAAACAAAACAAAAACAACAAAACCTCAAAAACAGAAAAAAAAGTTCCACTCTCAGTAACAAAATACAACTTCCGAAAGATTGAGTTAAAGTAAAGCACTCGATTGTACGTTATATACTCAATTTGTAGGTTGTACAAACATAAAGATAAACTTTAAATATTCCATAAAATAAAATATACACTACAGGCAAATATTAAGAATGCAGTCCTATATCTGCTTATGGGCCAAATGCCTGTTAAATGTAAGTGACTCCTTAAAGGAATCAGTCAGACACATTCAACATAAAGTCCTCTTCAGTGACCAGACATTTGTAATCTAACACAATAAAGAATAGTGGTTAGTGTTGTACCTCGGCTGCGGTGGAGGGTGGGGGGAAGGCTTAAACACATGGACACATCCCAAGACATTCTCTTATCTATCATAAAGACTTCAGAACTGGAGTATATATGAAACTTCTCCAGTGCAAGGTATTTAAATCCTGCACAGGAAATGAAAATATAAATTCTTGGAATTAAAATAAAGCATGCACGCTATAAGGGGTGCATCCTTAATATTTGTCCGCTGTATATATTTCACCTTATGGAATATTAAGAGTTTGTTTTTATGTTATCATAAGCTACAACTGAGAATGTTTTACCTTAACTGAGTCTGTTTGAAGTTTTGAAAACTCAATAAAGTTGCTGCCGCCACCTCACTGCTGTATTCTGTTCAATATGGTACCAAGGCAATATCCTTTTCTATATTAAAAGTTTCATAAGCTAGACCTATCTTTCCCCTGATCCCAGTGTAGTAATATATCACCGACTATATTTTTCAGTGGTTACCCATTTGTGGGATGCTGTCTCCAGGGAACCACGACTCGCACTGTCATTGTCAATTTTTAGGAGCCAGAGTAAGACATTTTTATTTACCCAAGCTTTGGGTGGTTAAATTAGCCTCTGTTGCACAGCTCATCTTTTAGTGGGGTGAGGTAGGAATTGTCTTCCTTATGGCATTGCTGGGTGAGTATTTTAGGAATTTTGTGCCATGTGTTATTTTCTTCAATTTGGCTTTTAATTGATTTTCTCTGTTTGTATTTTATGTTGCTGTAACGTTGCTTTGATATATTTTGTTGTTGTTGTTGTTGTTGAATAAAGAGCCTAATGCAATAAGGCCTCATCAGCACTATCTCTATCTATCTATCTATCTATCTATCTATCTATCTATCTATCTATCATCTATCTATCTATCTATCATCTATCATCATCATCTATCTATCTATCTATCTATCTAATCTATCTATCTATCTATCTATCTATCTATCTATCTATCTATCATCTATCTATCTATCTATCATCTATCTATCTATCTATCTATCATCTATCTATCTATCTATCATCTATCTATCTCAGTATCATACCAATCTTGGAAAGTGTAGTTTGTTAAGGATGCTGAGTTTTAAAGAGGCCTCTATTCCCCTCACAGAGCCTAGGACTTGCCGATCAGAAGGTTGGTGGTTCGAATCCCCGCGACGGGGTGAGCTCCCGTTGCTCGGTCCCTGCTCCTGCCAACCTAGCAGTTCGAAAGCACGTCAAAGTGCAAGTAGATAAATAGGTACCGCTCCGGCGGGAAGGTAAACAGCATTTCCGTGCGCTGCTTTTGGTTCGCCAGAAGCAGGTTTAGTCATGCTGGCCACATGACCCGGAAGCTGTACGCCGGCTCCCTCGGCCAATAAAGCGAGATGAGCGCTGCAACCTCAGAGTCGGTCACGACTGGACCTAATGGTCAGGGGTCCCTTTACCTTTACCTTTATTCCCCTCACAAAGCATCAAGATGCAGGGTGGTTTAACACCTTCTTCCCTGTGAACTCTGGGAATTGTAGCTCTCTGAGGGGAATAGCACACCCTCCAACATTTCTGATGAAAATAGGGACGTCCCATTCCATAATAATAATTTTACTATTCATACCCCACCCATCTGACTGGGTGGAGTATAAAACATTAAACATTTTTAAAAAACCAACTTCCATATACAGGGCTGCCTTCTAATGGCTCAGCGGTTGGAAAACTCTGTACTAGGGTTTCCATACGTCCGGAATTTCTCTGACATAGCTGGCAAATTGGCGTTGGAAACAGTGTCTGGGTGGAAACTGCTGAAATGTCTGGGGAAATGCGAGGGTATGGCAGCACCTATGTCAGCAAAAAAAAGTCTCGACAACTTTTCTGGCTGGATTTTCACTTTTTGAAATATGGCAACCCTACTCTGTACCCTCAACATTTCTCCAATGAAAATAGGGACGTCCTAAGGAAAAGTGAGACATTCCGGGATCAAATTAAACCAGGACGGCTTCTCTAAATCAGGGACTGTCATTGGAAAATAGAGACACTTGGAGGATTTGGAATAGAGGTTCCTTAATGAACCCTCAGCATCCTTAGCAAACTACAGTTCCCAGGATTCTTTGGGGCAAGCCCTGGCTGTTTAAAGGGGTATGGTGCAGCTTTAAATGTATAATGCAGAATAAGAATAATATCCTACCAGTGGTGGTGAACGGAAAGCCCCTCCAATAACCTTTCCGTCACTGTTCTGGAATGAGAAGGCGCTTTGAGAGGCTGCCTCCAAGTAGTTGCTAAAACAGGAAATGAGGTCATAGCTGTGGAAGCACATGTGTTCCAGAAAACCTTTGATCTTTTATCTTTCTGCAGGCGATGCTATATCAGGAAATAACTTCATAGGTAGTGTAAAGATCCCATCTGTAATGGAACTGATGCTGAAGCATGTGAGATAGCCAGGCTCTGGCCTTCCAGCAGTGCCATTCAATTCGGGTGTGGGTGATTCATTACTAAAAATAATAATAATATTCTCTTGAGGTCTCATGTGCAATACTGAGGGTGGTCAGCATCAGTGGGGAGGGTGTGGGTGACACCCAGTCAAAACATGGAATCCAGCGTAGGGCTGAGGAATACTGTGAGTGACAAGTTATTCATCATCAATCAAAAGCAGAAAAACTGATCTAAAAAGAAGTTGGTGCAGCTAGACTTAGCTGCGGACATGCCATGCATTTTAAGCACATGGCTGCCCCCAAATAATCCCGAGAAACTATAGTTTATCCCTCACAGAGCTGCAATTCACAGAACACTTAACAAACTACAGTTCCCAGAATTCTTGTCACACCAAGTTTTTCTCTCTTCTGGGTAAGGAATGTTCTTTACTTAAAAAAATCAAAATCGAATGGCTTCTTCTATATCTTCCCTCCCACAGGGATCCAGGAAGTGATGACAACGACAGTCGCCCCACCGCAGGAGTGGAATGCAGGTGAGAAGGAAGGAGTGGGGAGGGAAGGGAAATGTTATTTTGCTGGAAGGTTGATTTGGGAGGTGGTTTTACACCAGCCTAACCTGATCCATTCAACAGGTACTGAATGTCAGACCCACTGTAAGCCGCCGCGAGGACGTGTCCAGATGAACCTGAGGAACTACTGCAAAAAGGATTACGGTAATTCACAATTCACACTCATGTCTGAAACCGCAGCTCCCCACACCCTTTCAGCTCTCTGCCACCAACCTCTCTGTGTGAAGTTGTTCTTTACAAATGAGCGAAAAGGAGGTTGAACCCAGAAGTGATGCCAGAGACTTCTGACATAGCTCATCCGGTAGAGCATCAGATTCTCAATCTCAGGTTCGTGGGTTCAAACCCCATGTTGAACAAAAGATTCCTAAATAGCAGGGGGGTGGTCCCTTCCAACTCTACAATTCTGTAATTCACCTTTTCTCCTCTCCCTCCCCCCCAAAAAACCCAGCCAGGAAGCCCTAGGGCCATGAACTATCCTAACTGTAGGAAAGATTATAGTTTTGAAATGGGAAACATTGGAAAATCCCACCTTTAAAGGAAAATGTAAGGTGAGATGTGCAGGCTTGTTCATGACATAATTCCCACTATCTGCACATCATCGCTGGAAGCACAGGCCTTCTGGTAAGTATTGGGTTTTTGTTTTGCAAGGGATGACATGCCCAGCAATGACATCACAGGCTTGAAAATGGGGGCCAGGAGATGCTCCAGCTTCTGGGGAGGGAAGAACAGAACAACTTACAAAGGGGGTGAAAGGTCCCACGTTCAACCCCAGGCATCTCCAGGTAGGGCCAGGAATGGTCCTCTGCCTGAATCCCTGGAGAGCGACAGCCAATCAGTGTAGACAATACTGATGGAGGTGAACCAACCGTCTCACTCAGTATAAGCCTTGTCCTTGTGTGTGTGACGCCATAGCTGCAGGGCAACACCATGCAACCGTTTGTTGCGACTTCCCAAGGGTCATTTCTTCCTTTTTTCTGCCACTGCCAGTTCTGCGTGCGCAGCTGTTGTCCATGGAGAAGTCGGGCACGTGGTGGCAGTTCACGGCCTCGGTCCTCACCGTCTACCGCCAGCGCCGAGTGCCCATTCGGCGGGGCGAGCAGCCGCTCTGGGTGCCTGAGCAGGACCTGGCATGCCGCTGCCTCCACCTCCAAGTTGGCAAATCTTACCTGGTGATCGGCAATGATGAGGAGTCACCCGACCCTGCCCGGTTAATCCTCGACAAAAACAGCCTGGCCCTGCCTTGGAGGGACGCCTGGGCACACAAACTGCGCAGTTTCCAGCAGCAAAGCAGGCGTGGGAAATGCAGACTCAGCTGAATCAGCACAGGGGGCCGGGGGAGCAGGGAGGAAAACAGAGTGAGGGAATGGGGGGGGAACAAATGGGTACATTTGGTAATACCCCTCCACTTCCCTTGATATTAGAGAGCATAAGGGAAACATTTGGATTTTTAAGTGTTAGTTTTGAGGACATATAGGCTTCTCTTACCGCCTCCATCCTCTCCTGTGTGGCAAGTAAGGAACACTTGAAAAGAAGTCGACGCCTGTGAATCCCAAGACAACCTGACCTGATCTGCGCCTGTCAAACTGAAAATGTGCAGACTGGAGCGTAATTATCCCTCCGCACGTGTCTGAAATTTACGACGCAGTTCTCCGCTCAAATAATAAATAAATAAATGCCAACATGCATATTTCAAGATAAAGATGCTTTTAGAAATAATGTACATGGAGATAAACGGTGTATTTAAATACGTATTTTGTGTGGGGTTGGTTTATTTATTTCAGTTGCAGGTTAATGTGGAAATGAGATTGGAACAGACTTGCAAATGAACAGGTAAATTGGACATGCATGTCTGTCCATCAGCAGAGGGGGAAATACCACCCCTTTGGGGGGGGCTGAGGAATTTCATTTTCACAATGCGTTTCAGAGATCAGCATCCCTATCTTGCTGTCATGTCTACCAGGTGGTTTGCTCTGAGTCGACGGCTGCTCTAAAGGAGGAGGGAGATACGTTTTGGGTTGGGTATTGTTGATGCGCTGTAGCAGTGGATCTACTTATTGCTTTCTGGCGGCAAAGCTCTTGCCAGATTGCGAAACTTGCTCACAGGCAGGGGAAAGGCATATCATGTGTTTGTGGCAGGGTAGGAGCGTGCATCTGTTTCTCCCTCGCAACAGCCCCCCTCGGTGATGCACAAGCAAGCAAATGCTAAACTTTGTGCTCTTGGGAGCTACTAGTAATATTACAAATGAATAAAGGAAAATGCAGACTATGTTCCTCGCGGACTTAACTAAGAACTCAGTCTCAGGCGCTCCTCTTCAGAAGCAAACCCCTCGGAGGGCAAAGGGACTTCCTCCTAGGCAAATCTGCTCCTACCTGCCTGTGCCTCTTCCTTGTTTCCACCTTGTCTCTTGCATGCAGGCACCCAGGATGCTGGGGAAGGCACAGGCCACCACACCCACATTGCAGCAATGGCAGCACACGGGCTCCGACTCTCTTAGCTAGCAAAGCAGCTTGAGTGCCTGCTCTGAGCTGCTGCCTGAGAAGCAATAGGACTAAAAAGAATAAGCAGAGCTTTCTGCGAGTTGAAGGAGTGCGGAAAGAGGATAGCGCTTTGCTTACTAACTAACACAGCTAACAACCCAGTCTCAAGAAGCAGGCCCCAATGAGTGTAAAAGGACTTCCTCCCAGGTCAGGCCTGCCAGAACGGAGAGAGATACTCGCCTGGAAATGTGTAGCAGCAGCAATTAAAGATATACGAGGCAAGGAGTGTTGAGGTTTGGTGGCAGCGGCAGAGGAGGAGAGTGGGTTAACCTAAAAACCATGATAGGGCAAACACAGCACAGCAGCATGTACTTGATTTAGGAAGCCTTTTTACATTGCTATTGGTTAGTGGAAAAGTAGTTTCTTGCTTCAGGTCAGCAGATGTGTCACCTGGGCAGTAGAAACATGCGCTTCCTGTCAAAAAATGAAGGAGGGAGCAACCTATGGCACAAGGCGAGCTTTGAGGCAGTGCAGATGAGCTCATAGTGCCACATTGTCCTTGTCTAAAACAACTACACCATCTAGTGGACAGTCGGGACAGCTATTGCTGCTTTATTAGTTTGGGGAGGCAAAATTTTATAACCAGCCGCGACTGCAAATAAAACAAAAGTCACCTGCAAGAGGAAAGGCAGACAAAACTGGCAAAAACAAATGTTCTTTTGTAGTAAAGAGAGGCACAGGATTATTGTGACACAGCAGCAAAAGCACACAAGAGAACTCCTTGCCTGGGGAAGAAAATCTAGCATGTGAAAGGAAAAAGGAAAGGTCTGACCCTTTGTCCCTGAAAGGCAAGCTTTCTAAATGCAGGAAGCATTTTATTTTGTGGGGGATGACTCAGACACACAACGTCACCACCACCACTGCAGCTTGATATGATACAATCCAAGAAAACTTTAATTCTTCCAGTTGTACAAGCTAGCCCTCTGCTTTCTATCAGAGTGAAGAGCTCCTACTGTTCATTGCTCAAAGCATAAACCTGCACTGGAATCCTCAGTAGTGCTGATAGCTGAGACTCCTAGATTATGTGAGAAGTGAATGGTAGCTTTTGTGTTAAAAAGAGTAAGCTGATTCTCATAACAAAGGCTGGTGTATAAGGACGTTAGAACAGGGGAAATTCTGCGCCTAACATTTCCCTCTCTGAAACCTTAAGGTTCCTGGTGGATTTCAGTTTGGAGTTCATCCCAAGGAAATCTGATCCCTGCGTCTTTCATCTTCTCCTGGTAGAGATGATGGAATGCAGCACTCTGCTCTGAAGTGAAATGATTTTTCCAATCTCCAGAAATCCCTGCAAAAAAAAAAGGTGCGATGGGGAATATGAGAGAGCTGGAGGGATCTTTTACTCTAGACGTACCACCTCCTCAAATATTGAATTGCAAGTAGTCCTGCCAAAGAACTCCCCCTCCCCGGCTTTCAGGGGTATTTTTACCTTTCCTGAGGAAGGGGCTGATCTTTTGGTTCATAATATCCTCAGGGACGAGGCTATAGTTCACCATCTTGTTTCCCTTCATGACTTGAAAAGAGGCATTCTCCACCACAGAGTCAACAGCAGGCACATCTAAGTCCTTGTCCAGGAACTGGCAGATGCGGAGAACGCTGCCCCGTAAGTCCTGAGAAGGGGAGATAACAAGGGTTGGAAGGAGATAGACTGCCAGGGCCTCAGAGTAGCCTAGAATGGCTTATGGGTCTGACCTGAGAGAGGACCGGGGTTGAGGACCAAAGAAACCTGTTTTTTTCTTAATAATTCACCTTCAGCAATTCATCATAGGTCAGAAGGAGAAAGTTTGCCTGGTCTTTGTAGGCCAGCCAGCTCTTGACATGATCAAACCAGGAGCCAAAGAGAACTAAAGAGAAACAGAGAGGGGATTTGTTTTGTGGTTTTAAAGAGAAGCAGCAGCAGCATGGAAAAAAATGAAGATTAAATTTAAAAAGACACAATCCTACACACAGTCACTTGGAAGCAAGCACTATCAATTTCGGTGAGACTTATGAAGAAACTTTCATAGGATTGTTCTTTTGCTGTCTACAATATTGTCCACCAGGAGCCACAGTTTCAAACGAAGATTCAGGCATAAATGGAAATAAGTGAATGAGAGAGATTGAAAGCTGCTAATTCATCCTTCTCCATCTGGTTGTTTTGAACTACAACACCCATCATCCCTGAGCATTGGCCATGCTGGCTGAGGCTAATGGGAGTAGTAGTCCAAAACATCTGGAAGACACCAGGTTGGGGGAAGGTGATCTAAGTGAATTTATTTTTAACCAACAGCAGATTGTTAAGAACCTGCATGGCTCAGTTGCAGAGGGGAGTTATGTGCTTTTGGGGGGGAGGGATCTGTGTGTGTGTGTGGTCACACCACACCCACTTGTGGCCACACCCACCATTGCCACCCTTCGTTTAATTGGTTCCAGGTTAAGCGGGTTTGACAGGTTGGAACTGACAACAGACCAATCAGACTTACGGATTGCATCTTTCACTTCCTTTGTAGGTGAGCAATGAGAATTACTAGGAAATCAAGACTATTGGCAGGATTGCCATGTGAGATTGAACAGAGCCAAAGGCCACAGCATAGGGACAATGTGTGGGTCCAGCCTGCCCTCAGCCAGCCCCCTTCCACCTGCCTCCTTATTAACAACCAGTCCAGGAGGTGAAACTGGCTGACAACCTCTTCCTTAGTCTCAGTGCTGCCTTTGTTGGTTTCAACAGAGAGGAGGGTGGGGACAAAACCAGAATTAACTTGATCTAGCTATTGTTGGCTCTGGCTCTGCCTGCTATTGCTGCTAGCGCCACCTGCTGTCAGCCTCCCAGCCTTTCAACCAAACAGCCCCAGTGGGGATCTAGGCTACGCTGCTTGTGACCCCTGACGCCTCCTACCAAATGTCAGGTCCCACTGCCCTTCCCAGAAAACCCACACGCTCATGTACCTTCCCCTGAAACAAACTTCCTGATGAATTCCCCAAAATCCTCCTCGTGCTCCAGAAATGAAGCCATCTTGGTGTAATAAAAGAGCGAGACACAGACATCCTTGGGGTCACGGACGGTGTAAATGGCCTGGAAAAGAAAGGTTTTTCAGGCATTGGAATAACTGCCAATGGCTCTTCCTCATGCCATGAGGCAGGGTCTCTCCTAGGGAGGCTGGCAGCGAAGAAAATACCTCCCTTCCCAGGGGGTCACGAAGAAACTACCTCTATGGCGCTCTTCTGTCGATTAGGGCAACTCAATAGTCTCTGTGAGGATGAGGATGATGATTAGATTTATATACTGCCCTTCATCAAAAGATCTCAGTTCCACCCCATGCACTGACTGGTTCCCTAGCATTGACAATGGTACCATGCCCCTTCCAATAATAATAATAATAATAATAATAATAATAATAATAATAATAATAATAATACAGTCATACCTCTTATTACCTTTGCTTCATGATACGATTTTTCAGGTTGCGTCCTGCGGTGACCCAGAAGTACCGGAAAGGGTTACTTCTGGGTTTCGCCACTCGTCCATGCGCAGACGCGCAAAATGACATAACGAGCATGCACAGAAGTGGTGAATAGCAACCCGCACATGCGCAGACGCACAGACACAGGTTGCGTTCCTTTCAAGTTGCGAATGGGACTCTGGAACGGATCCCGTTCGCAACCAGAAGTACCACTGTAATCCATTCTTTACCCTAATGTTCCAGGGCAGGTTACAACAATGAAAACACCATACAGTGGTACCTCGGGTTACATATGCTTCAGGTTACATACGCTTCAGGTTACAGACTATGCTAACCCAGAAATAGTACCTCGGGTTAAGAACTTTGCTTCAGGATGAGAACAAAAATCGTGCTCTGGCGGTGAGGTGGCAGCAGGAGGCCCCATTAGCTAAAGTGGTGCTTCAGGTTAATTCAAGAACGAATTAACTCAAGGTACCACTGTATTAAAAACAATTTGAAACAACTTACAATACTGGAAATCAGGTGAGTACTAAAGCATACGTCTCAGGTGTCAAAGGGCAGGGTAAAGCATAACTTAGGAGATCTCCCTGGCCACCACCCTCTGAGCTTCTTCTTTTAAAAAATATATTTTTATTAAAGATTTCTTAGTTTACAAAAATATGTGCATTGTCTCTTTTTCCAAGTTGTGTTTTCTACCAGTTTCATTTGTTGTGAGACATTAGTGTTACATACAGTGTTGGGTTAGGAAGAAAAGAGGGGGAAGAAGGGGAGGGAGGAATGATAGCAGCCTTATTAGAAAAACTAACCAATGAACTGAAACTGACGTGGGGACAAATAGAAGAAGACGCCTTCACCCCAGTATGGCTCCTCTTTGTCACATACACAGCCCAACAAGACAACGACAAGAATCCGGTGACAGCATACGAATCAATCTGACTAAGATGATCCCAACACACACACACACACACACACACACACACACACACACAAACAAATCTCACTACAGCCAGCCAAAGACAACCAACCACACCTTAGGCCACCCGAACCTCTCTCACCACCAAGTAAATACAACAAGCGAATAGTAAGAGAACCCACACATGTGACGCTGACACAAAACCCCACATATACACTAAGTGGAAGAACAGAAGCATTGCCACCCGACCCGACCCTCTGAGCTTCTGAGGAAACTGTGGTGACCAAGAGAGCCCCCTCCTCTGTACATTAGCACCCAAGAAGGTCCTAGACTCACCTTAGCCTGTGAGGTGAAGAACGATTCTGGAAAGATTGCTGCGGGTAAGTGAGAGGTTATGAGGCGGGGGCACGTTTGGTTCTCCAGGTATTTCACTGCTGTGACCTGTTCAATCCAGGGCACCCGTTCCCAGCAGGGTAATGACCGTGAGAGAGTGGGGTCCCCATTGCTGTGGATCAAGGTGAGGATTTCCTTCATCCAAGTTGTTCCTGGGGAAGGATGAGAGATGAGCACCCTCTTGGCCTCACAGAGGGCATCTGCAAATGGGATTTTGAAATAAAAAGGAGCTATCCAGGTTAGTTTGCATCACCTCTCCTGTCCCCGTAACAGCTTGACATGCAGCACAGTTCAACGGGTGCTGCTTTTTGAAAAGCTGCGCCTGTTGAATTTCTGCCTGTCCCGCAGCTGTTCAGAGTAATAAACAGCCTTAGCAAGGGGGGGGTTTCCTGTGGAAGAACACTAGCTGGGATCTGAGTATCTTCTAGATTCAAATAGAAAGAGTGGGGTAGACAAAAATGAGTGGATAGAGTTTGTCAGTCCAGAAACTCTGGGCAGGCGAGAGCCCAGGGGTTGGGTGTTGTGTTGTGTTGTGTTGTGTTGTTGTGTTGTGTTGTGTGTGCTTTCAAATGGCTCACCAGATTTTGGATACGTGATGTTGAAGACGTCGCTGTCTTGCACCTGGAAGCTCCGATGGGCATACCGAACGCTGTCTTCACTGTGCACCAGAGCGGGGAGGGTTATTCCACCGTACTCTATGGAGTGTGCAAGCCGCCTGGCCATGGTCTTGGGATTGCGGGGAAGAGGTTGAAAAGAAGAAGACGCAAACGTGCACTTATTTAATTGTCACATTTATTTAATTGTCACATTTATTTATTTCATGACTGCATGCTTTAATCTGATTTCAGTTCCTCATTCATTTTAATATTGTTACCCAGGTCTGGTCAGCCTATAGGGGGCTTCAGTTGCCTCCAGCTATGTGCAGGGGCAACATCTCTGTTGGTTCCTTTTACAGTGGTGCCTTGGTTCTTAAACTTAATCCGTTCCGGAAGTCCGTTCCAAAACCAAAACGTTCTAAAACCAAGGCACGCTTTCCCATAGGAAGTAATGCAAAATGGATTAATCTGTTCCAGACTTTTAAAAACAACCCCTAAAACAGCAATTTAGCATGAATTTTACTATCTAACAAGCCCATTGATCCATAAAATGAAAGCAATAAACAATGCACTGCAGTCACACATCAATCAATCAATCAATCAATCAGTAGCTGAACTGGGTTCCACACAGTCACAAAAAAGCAACAAAAACAGAAACGCGAAATAAATAGCAAAAACAGACAGACCTAAGCATAACACTCAAAACAAAAGTGTGGCACTCAAATCAGAAGTGTAACACTCAAAACAGAGCACATTCAGCTTCCGAAAAATGTTCACAAACTGGAACACTTACTTCCGAGTTTGCGGTGTTTGGGTTCCAAGTTATTTGAGTACCAAGGCGTTTGAGAACCAAGGTACCACTGTATAGGGAGCTGGCCAAGGTCCTGCAGGCAAAAGACGCCTCATGAGGCCTCAAATGCCCACAGAACTGGACAGTGCTGGTTAGGAACACATGGAGCAGCCTTGCACCAAACCAGACCACGGGTCCATCTAGCCTAGTACTGTCTACACTGGCTGGCAGTGGCTCTCCAGGGTTTCAGGCAGGAGTCCTTAAACCCACCACATGGAGATGCTGGGGACTGAACCTGGGACCTCCTGCATGAAAAGCTGATGCTCTAACACCTTGCAGCTTCATCAGCTGGGGTTCCCACTTGTTTACTGGCAGGGGGAGGGCTCCTGGCTGGCGCAGAGTTGCCGCACTTGCTGAGGAGGAAGAAAGCAGGGGCAAAAAGGAGCATGCAGGCCTCGGGGTCCGCTGACCTGTGCCAGAGGCCTAACAATCCTGCAAAAGTCAAAGCTCTAACCCAGGCATAGGCAAACTTGGCCCTCCAGATGTTTTGGGACTACAACTCCCATCATCCCTGACCACTGGTCCTGTTAGCTAGGGATCATGGGAGTTGTAGTCCCAAGACATCTGGAGGGCCAAGTGTGCCTATGCCCTGTTTAAGGTATCAAAAATAAATGTTCACAAATACACAGGGTGGGTGCAAATGCACAGGTACATAGACCATATTCTGAAATGGTGCAGGTAAGCAATCCTGAAGCAATTTTGACTCTCCTAAATGACCCCAAATATTTCCCTGTGGTAGAAGGAAGTGTTGGATATTCTCTCTGTGTGAGAGAATCATTTGTTCCAGAAACAGAGAAGTTTCAAGAAGCAGCAGAAGGCTGAGATTATTTTGTCTATGCGAGGACACTTTCTGTGGGAACTGTTCTCTGGACATGCGCAGTGTGCCAAGCAAATGTTCTCCCACATTTCCCCATCACTTTCCTTACTGCAAAATTACTGGGTTGGGAGAGGGTTGTTGCCCAAGAGCTCCAAAGCAACTCTGGTGGTGAATTGCAAACTGAATTTGCCAGGATGCCACTGAATCCTGCCGGAAAACAGCATTAGTCTGACAGTGCCCCTGCTGACTTCCGGAGGCGGCGCCAACGGCAATGGCGGTCTCCTTCTGAGTAGGAGGAGAAGCTCTGTAGAAAGTGGGTCTGTTCCGCTACGGCGAAGCGGGGACCCGATTAGAAATCGCAGGCAGAAAGAGCCTGCGAGCGTGGGACCCAGCAGGCACCTTTTGCGCCCCCCGCTTTAGCAAGGGAGCCCCGTAAGGGGTTCCGGTGTGCAGCGGGAGCGGCGCGGTGCTACGGGTCAATTGCTGCGTCTATGGAGCGAAGCCGCGTAGCTGTT
Source organism: Podarcis filfolensis (assembly GCF_964270895.1). Lineage (NCBI taxonomy): Eukaryota > Metazoa > Chordata > Lepidosauria > Squamata > Lacertidae > Podarcis > Podarcis filfolensis. Next base: position 16,823,909 of record NC_139615.1, on the reverse strand, counting down.
GCCGGAGAGCGCCGACCTTTTTCCTGTGAAATTCGGCTCTAAAGAGAACATCCGTGAGTAGGGGAATTTAAGAATTTCGGACTTGAAAAGAAAAAATAAGAGAATTTGGGCTCCGAAGCGGAAAGGTGCAAACAGGAAGTCCGCCTTTCCGTTTTGTAAAAGATCAAAGCAAAGACCTTTCTACGCTAATACTTTAAAGTGGGTTGTAAAACTTGAACTCCAAGCATTAAAAGAAGGAACTCCCCCATTAGAGGAGAGGGGGGAAGTTAAGAAAGTGACTGTATTTCTTCTGGGGATCTTCTGGGAACTTAATGGTTTTTTTTCTTTCGGACTCCCTGGGAACGGACTGTCAGATTAACAAGGACTGTTACATTTGAGCTCGCATTGACTTGACTTGGATACTGTAAATATCGCTCAAACTCTGCAAGGTGATACATTCAAAGTCTCCCTTTAATTGGATACTTAGTTTTAACTAAAGAGGGGACACGGAAAGTTACAAAAAGACTTTGTTATTTGGTTGCTGTGAATACAAAGGCGGCTACTGTGTCCCCCTAGAGGACTATTGATGTCAGTATCTGACTGGGGGAATTTTCCACTACTAACTTTGGGGACTTTCCACTGCAAGGCTTGATCCTGGGAACTGACCTTGACGGAAGATAAGGGGGAATGACTGAACAAAGAGCAACAAGAGCTAAGGTTAAAGGGCAACAGTCTACCTTAGCTTCCCAGCAACGCAGAGCATCTGTGCCTGGCCCCCCTGTGACTCAGGAGGAAGACGCAGGGCAATCTGAGTTAAAAGGAATGGCCTCAGAAGGGGAATTTACATCTGTGTTGAACAAAATCTATGAAAAATTGGAAGGCCTAAGTAAGCAGGTCTCAGATCAGTCAGCTGAAATTAAAGGGAACACAGCTAGTATCAACTCAAACACTAAAGCTATAGAAAAACTGCTGGAGGAATCTGCGACTACCAGGAAAATAGCCGAGGAGGCAAAAGAAAAAGCTGAGGAAGCAAAAGAAAAAGCTGTGGCTGTAGAGGGAGAAATTAAACCAATACGTAAACAGATTGGGGATCACCAGGCCTTATTGTCTATGGTGGAATTGAGAGAGAGGCAGACAAACTTGAGGATCAGAGCGGTGCCTGAACTTGAGAAAGATAATTTGAACGACTATCTTTCACAGGAATTTGAGAAATTTTGGAATTTGGAGTTGGATAAAGATTTTAAGATAGTGAGCGCCTTTAGACTTGGAAGAGGAGGGAGGAAAAACAGGGTGAGAGACTGTTTGGTGACCCTCCGGTCGAAAGAGGAACGGGACAAAATATTGGGCGCTCACTTCCAGAAGACTTTAGAGATTAATGAGTCCAGAGTGGAGATTTTTAAAGATATTCCGAAACATCTGCTGGATTTGAGAGTCAATTACGGAGACTTGGTGGCCTTGCTGAGAAGGAACTCTATTGCCTTCAGATGGGAGTTCCCCCAGGGACTGTCTTTTACATTTAAAGGGAAAAAGTTCAGAATCAGATCAGTGGAAGATAAGGAAAAATTTTTGAGAGACTTTGAAGAAGATCTACAAAAGGAAGCGACAGATGTGCTAAAAGCCTTGAGACCAGGAGTAGACACAGCACTACCACCTTTGGAATTTGACAAATCGAAAAGGAAGATACCACCGCAAGAACTTGATAAGCTCTTGGGAGCGACTGGAGGAAATTAAAACAACTACACCATGTCTCTGCAAGCATTAAGTTGGAACATTCACGGCCTTAACTCTCCGGAGAAAAGGAGAAAAGTCTTTCACATATTGAAAAAGGAACAATTAGACCTAATTTGTTTACAGGAAACCCATGTGGTAAGGCTCCACAGAAAAGTTCTTATTAATAAAAGATTGGGTCAAGAATTTATCTCATCGGACAAAGTTAAAAAGAGAGGAGTTGTTATCTATGCAAAAGAGAGCCTATCACCGAAGTTTGTTTTTAAAGATGAGCAAGGAAGATTTGTCGCAATTGAGATCCAACTACAAGGTGAAAAATATTTGATTGTTGGAGTATATGCACCAAATGAGGGGAAATCTGAATTTTTTAAGAAACTGCATGAGACATTGTTGGACTATATGGACTACAACATCATTTTGATGGGAGATATGAATGGAGTGGTATCTACTAACATGGATAAGTCGCAAAGACAGGTGGTAACTAAAGATGGCAGACTACCAAAAACCTTTTTTGAACTAGTTGACAATATGGACCTTACTGACATTTGGAGAACTAAGAACCCCCTTGGAAGAGAGGGAACATTCTTCTCTGAAGCCAACATGACTTGGACAAGAATTGATCAAATATGGATAACTAGAGGACTGGCACCTAAGACACGAAAAGTGGAAATTTGCCCAAAAACTTGCTCCGACCACAATGCAGTGAAGATGGAGATGAAACTAATGCCAACCGGTTCTTTCAGATGGAGAATGAATGACACCCTGTTTAGAGACCAGGCGGTGATTAAGAAGGCCCAAAAAACTTTGAGAGACTATTTCGAGATAAATTTGAACACTACGGTGGAAAAAAGAACAATCTGGGACGCAGGTAAAGCGGTCATGAGAGGGTTTCTGATTCAACAGAATGCAATAAAGAAGAGAACCCAAAATGAGAAAAAAGATAAAATTCTGGAAAAAATAAAAGAAGGAGAGAAGAGACTAAGAGCGAAACCAAAATCTCAAGAGATTCTGAGAGAAATTAAGCTATATCAAGTACAATATATGAAAATGATAAATCAGGAAGTGGAATGGAAAATTAAGCAGATGAGACAAAAGTCCTTTGAATCAGCAAACAAATGTGGGAAACTGCTAGCATGGCAGATGAAGAAAAGACAGAAATTAAACACTATTACAAATTTGGAGGTAAATGGAAAGATCATACAGAATCCATTGGAAATTAGAAACTGCTTCCAGAGATACTTTAAACAACTCTATACACAAGGACCACAGAAAGAGGCCGAGTTAGATCAATTCCTGAGGAAAAATGGATTACAAAAAATTTCTCAAGAAAAAAAGACATTGTTGAGTGACAAAATTACAGAACAGGAAGTGATGGGTGCCATTCAAAATATGCAGTTGGGTAAATCTCCAGGACCAGACGGCTTAACCTCCAAATACTATAGAGTCTTGAAAGATTGGTTAATTCGGCCACTAATGGAGGTGTGCAATGAGATATTAGAGGGGAAAAAGGCGCCGGAGTCGTGGCAGGAAGCCTACATTACACTTATACCGAAAACTGAGTCTGAAAAGACGCAACTTAAGAACTACCGCCCCATATCCCTTCTTAATGTGGATTACAAAATATTTGCAGACATTTTGGCTAATAGGTTAAAAAAAGTATTATTGGAAGAGATTCACAAGGATCAAGCTGGCTTTCTCCCGGGTAGACACTTGTCGGACAATACAAGGAACATAATTAATATTCTGGAGAAGCTGCAAGTGAATATAAATACTAAAGCAGTCCTAATTTTCATAGATGCGGAGAAAGCCTTTGACAACATTTCTTGGAGTTTTATGAAGAAAAACCTTCAGGGGATGGGGGTGGGTCAAGGGTTTGAAAATGGTATAAGTGCAATATATTCAGAACAAAAGGCTAAGTTAATTGTTAATAATGTGGTGACAGAGGGATTTAAGATAGAGAAAGGTACACGACAAGGCTGCCCAATTTCCCCATTGTTGTTTATATCAGTCCTGGAGGTACTACTGAACATGATTAGAAGGGACCGTCTGATTAAAGGCATTCAGGTCGGAGCTAAGCAATATAAATTGAAAGCATTTGCAGATGACTTAGTATTAACATTACAGGAGCCAGAATCTAGTTCGAAAAGAGTTTTGGAAGTGATCCAAGAATTTGGGCAGATGGCTGGCTTTAAGTTGAACAAGTCAAAAACTAAAGTTCTTGAGAAAAATTTAACACCGATCGAGAAAGAAAGGTTTCAGAAGGAGACAGGCCTAACAATAGTAAAGAAGGTTAAATATTTGGGGGTTAACATGACTGCTAAGAATCTAAATTTATTTAAAGATAATTATGAGAAATGTTGGTCAGAAGTGAAGAAAGATTTAGAGATATGGTCAAATCTGAAGCTCTCCTTGCTGGGCAGAATTGCGGCTATAAAAATGAATGTATTGCCAAAGATGTTATTTTTGTTTCAATCCTTGCAAATTTTAGACAAAATGGATTGTTTCAAGAAGTGGCAGAGAGATATATCTAGATTTGTCTGGCAGGGCAAGAAGCCCAGAATAAAATTTAAAATACTAACTGATGCTAAAGAAAGAGGTGGATTTGCCCTGCCAGACCTGAAACTTTATTATGAATCGGCCGCATTTTGTTGGCTGAAAGAATGGCTGCTTCTTGAAAACACAGACATTTTGGATTTAGAAGGTTTCAATAATGTTTTTGGGTGGCATGCATATCTGTGGTATGACAAGGTTAAAGCTCATAAAGCATTTAAAAACCATATTGTCAGGAAAGCATTGTTTAATGTCTGGTTAAGATACAAAGACTTATTGGAGAATAAAACCCCAAGGTGGTTGTCACCAATGGAGGCAAAGGCACTCAAAAAGTCCAATATGGAGGCCAAATGGCCGAAATATTGGGAAATACTGGAACAAGAAGGAGACAAATTGAAATTGCAGAGTTTTGAGAAATTAAAAGATAAGGTGCGAGATTGGCTGCACTATTTTCAAATAAGAGAAGCTTATAACATGGATAAAAAAATAGGTTTCCAGGTGGAAAAATCAAAATTGGAAACTGAATTGTTAGAACCCAAAACTAAAACACTTTCAAGAATGTATAACTTGCTGCTAAAATGGAATACGCAGGATGAAACAGTTAAATCTGCTATGATAAAATGGGCACAAGATGTTGGTCATAATATCATGTTCGCTGACTGGGAACAGTTATGGACCACAGGTATGAAATTTACGGCATGTAATGCCCTAAGAGAGAATATTATGAAAATGATATACAGGTGGTACATGACACCAGTCAAGCTTGCAAAAATCTATCATTTGCCCGACAATAAATGTTGGAAGTGTAAAGAAAATGAAGGAACATTCTTTCACCTTTGGTGGACATGCCCAAAGATTAAGGCTTTCTGGGAGATGATTTATAACGAAATGAAAAAAATATTTAAATATACATTTCTTAAGAAGCCAGAGGCCTTTCTCTTGGGCATGGTCGGCCAATTGGTGCCAAAGAAGGACAGAACTTTCTTTATGTATGCAACAACAGCAGCAAGAATTCTTATCGCTAAGTATTGGAAGACACAAGAGTTACCCACCCTGGAAGAGTGGCAGATGAAGCTGATGGACTATATGGAATTAGCGGAAATGACTGGCAGAATCCGAGACCTGGGAGAAGAGTTGGTGGAAGAGGACTGGAAGAAATTTAAAGACTATTTTCAGAAATACTACAAACTTAATGAATGTTAAAAATGCTTGGATTGGTAACAAGTGGTAATTAGTGACAAAAGTTAGTAAGATTATGTAAAAAAGGTATTGATAAATGGTTAAAAATATTGATGTATAATATGTTATGGTATAAAGTTAAAATATTTGAAAAAGGGTAAGAATTTGCTGAATTAAATTTTTATACGGGAATACAAAAGTGGGGAGGCGTGAGGAGGTCAAGAACTTGAATTTGAGATTATTGGGAATAATGGATTTGTTTTTATTTTTGTGTTTTTTGTTTAATTTAACTTTTTTTTTAATTAATTGTGATTCTTTCTTTGTATCTCTGTGTGCTTTGTTTTTTCTGTAATGTATGGCTTTTTATTTTGAGAATTTCTATTCTTTCTTTTTGTAAAATCTTAATAAAAATTTATTTAAAAAAAAAAAAAGACAGTGCCCCTGCTGAACTAACTGAGCTAAAAGCTGAACTTTTTAACTTGGACTGAGGCTTGGGCTTAACATTCCCATTTCTATGTTGCATTTAATAACCTAAACTGAGCTTGACCCAAAAGCTAAGCCCATTTGAAACTGACTCAGGAGCAGGGAGTGGGAGCAGCAAGGAAGATCAACTCTGAGCTTTCAACAGTTAGGATCACATACCCTCCAACATTTCTCCAATGAAAATAGGGACATCCTATTCCATAATGATGCTGGTGATGATTATGATATAGTATTTACACTCTGCCCATCTGACTGGGTTGCCCCAGCCACTCTGGGTGGCTTCCAACATATATAAAAAACATAACAAAACATTAAACATTTTTAAAATTCCTACAGGGCTACCTTCAGATGTCTTCTAAATGTTGTATAGTTACTTCTCCTTGGCTCGGGGATTGCATAACCATATCCTCCAACATTTCTCTGATAAAAAAGGGATGTCCTAAGGAAAAGCTTAGGACATTCCAGGATCAAATCAGAAACTGGGATGGCTTTGTAAATCCGGCAGCGTCCCTGGAAAACAGGGACACTTGGAGGGTCTGGGATGATGGTCAAAGGAGGGGAAGGGGGGACAGCTGTTTGCGAAGGCTTCTCTATTTGATCAACCCTTTGCATTTTCAATAGGAGGAGAAAACACTCACCTGTTGCTTCTCCTTTCACAGGCCCAGATCCCCAGCAGCAGAACCTGCTAAACTGACTCCTGGTAGCATGATCTCTGCAGAGGGGCGGAAATCCGGGCCACTCATTGAAAGACACACAAAAGGAGACTTTGTTCTTTGTGGAGGGAAGGCTAGAGGGAGGCAGCAGAGCAAAACCAAGGCCACATATTTTGATAGGCAGCTCTCCTTTGCCTCATAGAAATAAAAGACTAACCCAGACATATGTGACCATATGTCTCCACCACAGCCAGCTCCTATCCTCACACCGCTTCCTTCTTAATCATTGAAAAATAATTTTGTGTGTGTGTTCTCGGTTGTTCTTCTTGGCCGTGAAAGGCAATGCACGTACAATGCATCTGTCTTGTAAAGAAGGCTTGGTGCCCTGACCCCCACCTGCAGCCTAGCCCCCAAACCTCCTATAGTGCTCTCCCCTTCCAAAGAACTAAGAAGTTCTGAATTTCCACTCCTTATCTGGAAAACGTTACTGGTGAAACCAGGAATCCTGACTTCACCTAAGTCCGGGTGAGTGAGAATCCTTTTTACTGCCTGAGGGCTCGTTTCCCATCTGGGTCATGTTTTAATTTGTTTATCGTTCATTCATTCATTCATTCATTCATTCATTCCCCATGCCACACATAATTTTATACACTTCTATCATGTTGCCTCTTACTGGTCTTTTCTCTAAACTAAAAAACAACAAACCTACTTTCATCTGAAATCCACTTCCCTACAAATACTCCTCATTGGATTTAGTTCTGCTCTCCAGAACAACAAAAAACAAGTCTGCTCTATCTTCTGCATGACAACCCTTAGTTGAAGACGGCGATCGTGTTTCCCCTGAACCATAGTTTACAGTTCAAATGGCACACTGCACTATGGTTACACTAAAGTGAAGGGGGGAAGCTTCTGATCTTCATACCGGAGCAACAGGGGAATGTGCACAAAGTGGGGCAAGGAGGTTGGGGTCATGTCCCTAATGCTAAACCATGGAGAGTATTCATGCATTCAGCAGAGAGCCCTCAGGTGCTAAGTAACCAAACAAAGACTAAATCAAGGGTAACCCCCCCCCCCCCAGAATGTGAAGGCAGTGAGAGATTTTACTTTCTTGGGCTCCATGATCACTGCAGATGGTGACAGTAGTCACGAAATTAAAAGACGCCTGCTTCTTGGGAGAAAAGCGATGACAAACCTAGACAGCATCTTAAAAAGCAGAGACATCACCTTGCCAACAAAGGTCCGTATAGTTAAAGCTATGGTTTTCCCAGTAGTGATGTATGGAAGTGAGAGTTGGACCATAAAGAAGGCTGATCGCCGAAGAATTGATGCTTTTGAATTATGGTGCTGGAGGAGATTCTTGAGAGCCCCATGGACTGCAAGAAGATCAAACCTATCCATTCTGAAGGAAATCAGCCCTGAGTGCTCACTGGAAGGACAGATCCTGAAGCTGAGGCTCCAATACTTTGGCCACCTCATGAGAAGAGAAGACTCCCTGGAAAAGACCCTGGTGTTGGGAAAGATGGAGGGCACAAGGAGAAGGGGACAACAGAGGACGAGATGGTGGGACAGTGTTCTCGAAGCTACCAACATGAGTTTGACCAAACTGCCGGAGGCAGTTGAAGACAGAAGTGCTTGGCGTGCTCTGGCCCATGGGGTCACTAAGAGTCGGACACGACTAAACAACAACAACAAAGTTCACATCTAGTTACGTCTCTGCTCCTCTGAGGCTACTTCCTACATCCATTCCCCTAAAAGAAAACTTACTCCCTGCAGCCATTCCCCGTTCCTCTTGACTGGACTCCCTTACCTTTAATAGCTGCAGAATATGGAGCAATTCAACAGGTGCTGCTGCTGCTGCTGCTGCTACTGCTCTCCCCCCTCCCCCACCCCGCTTTTTTGTGGCGATGCATTTGAATAAACTGGCTGCATTTCTGCTTGTTGTGCAGCAGCTAAAACCACAGGCACTCTGCCAGGAATAAACAGTTGGCAACCCTTGTCCACTTTTCATTTAACGGTCTATTAGAGCACTCAACCTGCCTGGCTTTCAGAAAACCCAGGAGTTCTCCCAGATTTCATGTTTATTGTAAACTGCCCCCCTCTCTCTGAGGGTCTTCCTCCCCACCCACCCCATTTTGGCCCACTGCACATAATGATTTCCTCCAGAAAAAGTCAACTAGGCGGTGTTTTCTCTCCTCTGTAACAAACTCCAGCTCCCTTCCCAGAGCACCTCAAACTCCGTGAGTTCTCTCTGCCCTCCCCTTCCCATAACCTACTAAATTTCACTTCATCCCCAGTGGACCCAGGAGTCCTGATTTTGCGATAACCAATCCAAGGAGGGCAGCGCTGGGCGGGACTTCCCTTTGAAGAAACTTGCAAGCGTTGCCTCCTTTGGCAGGGGAGCCTTCGCCGTTAAGGTGGCACCGCGGAGATGCCCCTCGGATCTCGTCATTTCCCAGCCAGAGGAAGTGCCCAGCTTGGCCGGAGTTCTGCACATTTGGCCGGTTGCCAGAATGAGAGGATGCGAAGCCAGGGAATGAGTGGAGGGAAGTCTCTCTGAGAGCCATCCAAAGTCACACCTCACCCTGAAGGTGCCCAGGGGGCTCCTTTTCAGGAAATTTATGCAGGGCGTAAATCTAATCCAGGAGGATGGTTGGTGCGCCAGGCTTTGCCCCGGGTGCGCTCCAGCTGTTTTTGGACTACAACTGCCATCATCCCCTGCCAGGAGGCACTGGCAGGGGATCATGGGAGTTGTAGTCCAAAACAGCTGGAAGGCACACAGTGGGCAAAGGCTGCCCTAAAAGAATCATTAGAGGCCTGCAGCAAAAACAAACATAAGCTGTTCTGGTTTAAAGCAGTACAGAGGTACCTCAGGTTACAGATGCTTCAGGTTACAGACTCCACTAACCCAGAAATAGTACCTTGGGTTAAGAACTTTGCTTCAGGATGAGAGCAGAAATCGCGTGGCAGCAGCAGGAGGCCCCATTAGCTAAAGTGGTACCTTAGGTTAAGACTAGTTTCAGGTTAAGAACAGACCTCCAGAACAAATTAAGTTCTTAACCCGAGGTACAACTGTATGTGAAATTCAGACCCCAACACGTTTTAGACTTGCCACTTTTCAGAGTTGAGGGATAGCTCAGTCAGAGCAGCAGACTCTTATTCTCAGTGTTGTGGGTTTGAGGCCCCCCCCCCCGTGTTGGGTGAAAGATTCCTGCATTGCAGGAGGTGGGTCTAGATACGGCCCTCACGGTCCCTTCCAGCTCTACAAGTCTGTGAATCAGAGGTGAAGTTCTTCCTGGCATGCAACTATGTGGTGGGAAAAGCTTTGCCCTTCTTAACTGGTGTCCTTCCTTTCCTCCAACCACTGATGGTCACTGCCTGGCCGACTACTCCCTCCCCTTTCTTCAGCCCATCAGTGGTTTTTCTGGCCTTCTGCACAGCCCTGGGCTTTCCTTTCTCTCCTCAGAGACTGGCTGCACACGTCCTGTGACTGAACCGCAGCCTTCCCTTCAGGCATGGCCAAACTTGGCCCTCCAGCTGTTTTGGGACTACAATTCCCACCATCCTTGACCACTAGTCTTGTTAGCTAGGGATGAGGGGAGTCGTAGTCCCAAAACAGCTGGAGGGCCAAGCTTGGCCATGCCTGCCTGAGCTGCTGCTGAGTCACAGGAGTTCAGCCAGTTGGTGTCAGACTATTCATTGCCTCCTGGGCAGTTCAAGGACAGCTTATGAACCTCCTTGATCCGTGCAAATAGTTGCTAGGATCCTGGCAGAGTTCAGATCCTCCCTTCTTCCAGGCCCAGAACTGGAGGCTTGAATGATCCCTGGTCAGGAAACTCCATTGGGTCTAATTTAAGCTTTAAAGTACAGAGAGGGGGGCAAGCATGGACAAATCAAATGCCCTGTCCCTGGAAAGTTTCTTGTACCTAATTTGTCCACTGCAAGCTTGGTTGGCTGGAGTGTGGTGTTGATAACGCCAACTGCAGGTTCGAATCCCATAAGGGACAACTGCATATTCCTGCATTGCATTGTAGACGATCCTTCAGGGACCCTTCCAACTCTATGATTCTATTATTCTAAGGTGCCATATTCCTATCAAACAGGCATCTATTTTGTCAATCTTTTTTTTTTTAATGATTCACAGATGGTTCTTCCTTCTCTTATTGAATATTTTTATTGGGTTTCGGGTTTTTTAAAATGTCAATACAAACATTTACAAATTAAAAGTACCCTGGGCACATAGTAAACAAGACATGATTCAGGTTTTTTGCAACATGGTATGGTTTTATTTCATTTACAAATGAAATGGTTGGGAAGTTCCACAGTCTGGATTCTATGAAAATATACTCAGTCAGGCATGGGTGTAGCCAGAATTTTTGTGGGGGGGCTTCAAATTTGTATTGTTTTTTATTGATTTAAGGGAGGCAACTGTCCCCCTGGCCCCCTTGGCTACGCCCATGCAGTCAGGTGTATGATTATTTTCAAATATATATATATATAATTTTTTTAAAAGCATACAGCTGGCTGAATATATCTTCACATTTATTATGACAAACTGAGGAGAGAGAGCACAGGAAGCAATGCTTTTATCTTTATTTTTATTTCACTGTCAAGCCTGTACATGCATATATATATATATTTAAGTTTGACAGTTTAATTGTTTACACAAGGAAGTCTTGTAATAATATTCTTTTCCTCTCTGCAACGATGCTGCATGTTATTTATGTTTCTTCTTTCCCCCTCTTTATATCTTATCCATCTTCCTTATAATTTTAGATCTTAATAAAAATAATTTGGAAAGAATGCAAACACATACAGTAAACAGTGGCGTGTTAACAAGAGTCCTTGAGGTACGTAAGGCGGACATATCAGCCTCCTACAATAAATAGATTTACATCAAAATGTGTTGTGTCATTTGTGTCCTCACGGTATTTAAGAGCACATTTTACTAGGGAAAATTAAAAGGGTGGAACCTGCATATATCAGTTCCGTAAAACAATCTCCATAAAACAATCTGAGTCAACGGCAGACGTAACAGAATGCCATCCCTCCTTACGACAGAAAAGGCCACCATATACTGGCAATTTCAATTTTGCCTTTTTTTAGCAGTTTGCCTCGGTACTTACGTGATACTATTATGCCGAACTTTCCGACAGAACCACGTCCCATTTTTTGTCTAACCAACCATTCATGGAGAATCCTGATGTTTTCCAATGGCTAGCCTGATTCCATTGATGGTTCAATCCTAGGCATCTCCAGATCAGGCTGATGGTGTTATGGGAATATAATACCTTGCTTAGCAGCCAATCTGCTGGCAGACCATTTTGAGAAGAGCATGGGAAACAGGGAACTGGCTGCTCACCCTCTGTTGGCAAATGTGGGTCTGCCAGCAACTTCTGTTGCTGCGGTTGCCCCTTTTCCTACAGATGCCCCTTTCTACAATATCCTTTTGGATTGTTCTAGGTCAGTCTCTGGGTCCACCCTGGAGCCCATCATCTCTGGGCCAGCTGGGGCTGATGGGAGTTGCTCTCCAAAATACCTGGTTAGGGAAGCTGTCCCAGGTTGTCAACTAGTGGACGGGGAAACTAGCATGGCCAGATTTGACCCAGGGTTTGCCAGCTGCTGACTGATAGTCTGAAGGCAAGCAAGTGCACTGGAAGCTGGTCCATTGGGGCAACTGGGAGGCTGCCCCACCAAACTCGGTCTGGCCTCAGGCAGCCGCCTCCTGCCTGCCTTCTTTCCTCTACCAACACACGGTGGCTCTGCCTGTGCCCTCCCTCCTCCTTAGTCTCAGGGTAGCCCTTCTAGAACTCAGAAGGATGGGGACAAAACTGGAATCAGCTTACTCTGCTGGTGATTGGTTCTGTCTTAAGGACAGAAGAAGACCATGGTTGGATCAGGCCAATGACCCATCTAGTCCAGCATCCTGTTCTCACAAGTGGCCAATCAGAGGCCACAATGGGAAACCTTCAAGGAAGACCTGAGCAAAAGAACACGCTCCCTACTTGTGGTTTCTAGCAAATGGTATTCAGAAGCATTTAGCGATCATGGCTAGTAGCCATCAATAGCCCTCTCCTCCATGAATTGGCCCACTCCTAAAGCAATCCAAGTTGGTGGCCATCCTTGCCTCCTGCAGCAGTGAGTTCCACAGTTTAACTATGAACTGCTTGAAGGAGGACAGCTCAGTAGAGCATGAGACTCTTAATCTCAGGGTGGTCATGGGTTCAAGCCCCATACTGGGCAAAAAGGTTCCTGCATTTCAGGGGGCTGGTCCCTTCTAACTCTACAGTTCTATGATTCCAAGAAGTACTTTCTTTTTCTCTGTCCTGAGTCTTTGCTTTCTGTTGCCCTCCTTTGCCTTCTGCCCCATCAGTTCAAGGGGCACCAGCATCCACCGCGCATGAAGCCTCGCTCTGCGCGCGCAACCTGTGGTCCTCGCTCCTGTGCTTGGCAGCAGTGTGCTTGCCCGGTGCTAACACGTGGAAATGAACGTGTGAACCCGATGAGGCTCCACATGACATAATCTCGAGGGGAAAGCAGATGCTGCCTGAGCCGCATCCAGGCGTGTGAGCGCCAGACCTTTCCGAGGATCCCCTGGTTTCCTCCGGATCCACCTTAAAACATCTCTCCCTCCTCCCGCTCCTCTCCCTCTCCCTCAATTGCATCTCTTTGGGTCCCTTGGGAGAGGGGAAGGGAAAGTGAGAGAGAAGATCTGTGCATTTGAGAAGGGGGGGAGGAGGGGAGGGAAGCCGAGGCTGTAAGAGGCAGGGAAGAAGGGAAGGGGAAGCAGGGAAAGGAGAGAGAGAGAGGGAGAGAGAGAGATGTAGGGAGTGGGGGAGGACAGAGGGGGGCAGGGAGAGTTCAGGACCAGGGAAGCCCCCCCCAAAAAAGAGGGAGGGGGGTCACATACAAAAAAAGGGGGAAGAAAACGGGATAGGTGGAAGGTGGTCGGCGGACCAGAGGGGGAAACCCAGAAGGAGTGGGGAGCAAGAGAGGCGGGAGGGAGGGAGGAAGCCCAGGGTAGGTGGGGGGGAGGCAGGCAGGTGAATAAGAGAAGGTGGGGAAACAAGGAGAAGTGGGGGGCACACCCCACAACAAGCAAGGGGAGTGGGGGCCAGAGAAGAAAGAGAAAGGAGAGAGAGCCAGGGAAAGGGGGGGTGAGGAGAGAGGGAGAAGTTAAGTTAGGGACTTCCAAGCTCTCCTCCTCCCGCCATTTCACCTCCCCTCCCTTCGCCTTATTCCCCAGTGATTCTCTATTCCCAGCCGCCGCCGTCACAACCCCACGTCGCGGGGAGTCCCACAGCTCCGCACAACCCCCTTTTGGAAGGGAGTCGGGGAGCGGGGTTTCTCGTGCCGCCCGTCCAGCCCCACGGAGTGATCCGACCCCGAGTGGCCAAGCCCTCCCTCCCTCCCTCCCCCTCCCCGCTTCCCCGTCCACGCCGTCTCCATCTTCCCCATCTCATCAACATTGCGAGAGGAGGGGCGGGGGGGGGCATCCCCTGGAGAAGGGGCGGGAGGAAGATGGAGGGACGGGGGAGGAAAGAGAGCTAGGGAAGGTGGGGGGAGGCGAGAAGATTAGAAAGAGAGAGGGGCATGGGGAGGGCAGAGGGCTTTCGGGGGTGAGAGGTGTTGTCTGACGCGCGCCCCCCACCCCACCCCCAGGACTCACCGGACCGCACGTGGATCGCGGGGGGTGGCGGGGGCCACCTCCAGAGGCTGCGCACCCGGAGGGGGGCACCTCCACGCGGGATGCCGAGGAGGGGGCGCCTCCTCCAGGTCTGAGATACCCCCCCGCCCCACAGCAACCTCCTCCTGCTACTCCCAAACCACGATGGGCACCAGCCTGGGGGGGCTTTGCCTGTTGGGAGTCCTGACGGCAACTTGTATGGCTGGTAAGAGAGAGAGAGAGAGAGAGAGAGAGAGAGAGAGAGAGAGAGAGAGAGAGAGAGAGGGAGAGAGAGAGATATGAATGGGGAAAGTGGGGCGCGGGGTGAGAGAGAGAGAAAATATTAGCTTGGGATCTGGGGGTGGGTGGGGGGTTAAGTTGGTGGATGCAAAGAGAACGGGAATTCCCTGAAAGAAAAAGATAAGGGCTAGCGACCAGTCGGACTATCTATCTTGTCTTGTCTTATCTTATCTCTATCATTCGTCTGTCTGTCTATCTTTCTATCTATCCATCTATCTCTCCCCTTCTTTCCATTTCCTCCCCCCTCAATATATGCTATTTATAACCACATACAGATCACCCTCCTAATTTATGTTCACTAGCTTATCTATATCAGAGCCACCCACCTATCAGGTCTCCTTTGTAGCCTTTCCTTTCTTGATCTATCCATTCTCACCTCTTTCCTCAGTCTCTCCCCCTCCATATCTCCATTTGTATTTTCTCTCCCTGCGCTTTCTTAATTTTTTACCACAGGGCTCAAACCCACCCCCACCCCCATAATATTCCTTTCCATCAAAAACATTCCACAAAGTAATTTTAAAAAGAAGTAGAGGACCAAAGGTGTCTCTGAGCATGTGCAGAGCACTCTCCTTGCGGAGGCTTCCCAAGGCAGGGGGTGCAGCTACTTTTCCTTGAGCTCCAGTATCTCTCTCTCCCCAAAGAACCTCAGCAGCACTCCCTTGTTCATTCATGTGTTTTCTGTGCAATCCATTGACATGCCTGCCATCCATTGATGGGGGGGGGGAGAGAAGCAGAGGTGTAGGTAGCATATAGCTCAGTGGTAGAGCATCTGCTTTGCATGCAGAAGGTCTCAGGTTCAATCCCCCGCCGTCTCCAGTTAGGGCTGCGAGGGACCCCTGCCTGAAATCTCAGAGAACTGCGGTCTATCAGTATATAGACAATATAAATGGATCAATGGTGTGATTCAGTATAAGTCAGTGTTGCGATTAAGCTTCCATGCTTTTGTCTCCCCCTTCAATTGCCCCACTAATTAACCCTTCCCCCCCTTTTATCCCTGCAGTGCAGTTTGTTCCTGCAAAGACCTACGAGGACTGGTGGGCATACAAGGAGACACTTCACGGTAGCTTCGTTCCAGGTACAAAATGACCACTGGTGGGGTGGGGTGGGGGATATGCTCCTTCCTTTCTCTCTTGCCTTCTTAACATGCCCAACTCAGACAACTCTCCTAGGTCAGGTGGCCTGTGGCCACAAGTGGCGTACGTGTGCCGGAAATCCCTCTAGCGTTGACTGTTCTTGTGAGCAGATCCTATAATGAGCTGCAGCACAACCATTCAGTTGGCTGGTGCCCTGTGGAACTCTCAGCCACATGATGTTAGGGAAATCAGTAGACCAGCTGGGTCCCGGTCAACCTTCTCGCTCAGGATTGCAGGGGCCGTGGCTCAGTGGAAGAGCACATGCTTTTCAGGCAGACAAGCCCAGGTTCAATTCCCCAGCATGACCAGTTTGATAGAATCAGGAAGCAAGTGGAGATTATCTGGCAGTTATAGCTAACAATACTGGGTTAGATGGGCAAAGGCACTTCCACGCCACTTAAGCACTCACAGAGAATCCTGGAAACTGTAGTTTGTGAAAGGGGCTTGCAATTATAGCTCTGTGAGGTCGGCACCCTTCCACAAACTACAGTTCCTGGGATTTATTTATTTTTGGTTGGGGGGGGGGAGTGGAAGCCATTACTCTTAAAATAGTGTAAGAGGGTTTCAAAAATGTGGGTGTGAGCTTAGCCTGATCTAGCAAGCATCACCGAAAGGATATTGTGCAGCTAGAAAAGGGCAACCAAAATTATCAAGGGCTGGGCAACTTCCCTATGATGAAAGATTAAAATGTTTGTAGGTCTTTTTGGCTTAGGTAGAAAGTGACTAAGAGGGGGATATGGTCAAAGTATGTAAAAATTATGTGTAGTGTCAAGGCAGTGGACAAAACACAGCTTTTCTCCCTCATAATACTAGGACCTGTGCTCAGCCAATGAAACTGAGTGATAGAAACATCAAGACAGACAAGAGAAAGGTCTTAGAAATATGGAACTGTAGAGTTGGAAGGGACCCTGAGGGTCATCCAGCCCAACCCCCTACAATGTAGGACTGTGCAACTGTCCCATACGGGGATCAAACCCACGACCTTGGCATTATCAACACCACACTCTAACCAACTGAGCTAGCCAGGCTGCTTCATGCAGTGAACCATTAAACGATGCCAGAAGATAGGGAAGGCCTATAGCGCAGTGGCAGGACATCAGTTTTGCATGCACAAGGTCCCAGGTTCGAGCCCCAGCTTCTCCAAGTACGAACATAAGAAGAGCCTGGTGGATTGGGCCAATGGTCCACCCATCGAGTGCAGCATCCTGTTCTCTCTGTGGCCAGCCAGATACCTGTGGGAAACCAGCAAGCAGGATCCGAACACAAGAGCCTCCTGTGGTTTCAAGAGACGGAGCAATAGCCATCATGGCTCATAGCCTTAACGTCCATAATTTTTCATCCAATCCTCTTCTTGGAGAGCTGCTGCCCATTGATGTCTGTTACTCATGGTGGCTTATATAGGACCTCAAGCATCCCAGAGGCAATATAGCTCTGGTCTCGAGGGATGGCAGAGGGAGAGGGCCAGTGTCCTCCTACCCCTCCTGTGGACTCCCCATGGGCATCTGGTTGTGGGGAAGAGGATGTTGGTCTAGCCAGGCCATTGGTGTGATGCAGCAGCACTTCTGATTTTCTTAGGAATCAGTTCTTCATTGGGGTAGACGGTGAATGGAAAAGGGCAAATGGAGAGGGGGATAGAGGAGTGTGATTGGCGCCACACGGCCATATTTAGGGGAAAGAAAGAGCAGAGGAATATGTGAAGTGAAGGGGTGAACGGTGGGCTATCTTGGGAACAAGGTGGGAGACAAATAAGAGGACAGGGTGGACGAGTCATCCTGGAGGCAGGATAGCGGGCGATAAAAACGTTTGTCTGCTCCTTTCGTGTAAGTTATTCCCTTTGGCCACTTGGAGGGAAAGCCTTGGATCCAATGATGCTCCAACAGAACCACTAGTTCTCCTTTCAAATCTGCTCTGGAGATTCTCCCAACCCTGATTTGGGGGGTATTCATGGGCCAGAGGAGACGGGGGGAGAGAGAGAGAAGTTGCTCTGTGGCATGCTTGGAAGTCCATTGTGGCTTCAGAGCTGCAGGGTTAGCTATAGCCCAAAGTTTGGAAACATGCTTATACAGGAAGACATCTCATCTTTTTAAAGAATTAAAATATTCTGTCTTCCTGCTTTCCACATGTTGATTGGTACAAGTAGAGGCCAGATATCTTTGTCACCATTTAAAATAAAAATAAAAATACACAAATCCTTCATTTAAAGCTAAGCCATGGGTCTAGTCCTCATCATATTGGGGGCAATAAGGTCGACCACGCTCAGGCAGCATCTCATAAACGCTGAGAAAGCATAAAAGGCGTACAGTTTAGTTCCCTTCTCAGAAGGTGGAGCATCTGTGCCATGACATCTTTCCCCACCTTTGGGGGGACTTCAGAAGGTGGAGCATCTGTGCCCTTGGAGCTTTGCCCACCTAGAATCATAGAACTGTAGAGTTATAAGGGACCCTGAGGGTCATCTAGTCCAGCCCCCTGCAAACGCAGGATTCACAACTCAAAAAACCCTGACTGATGGCCACCCAACCTCTGCTTAAAGACCTTCGATGAAGGAGAGTCCACCACCTTCCGCGGTAGCCCGTTCCCCCGTCAAAGATTCCTGACGCGTAGTTGGAATCTCTTTCCTCGTCATTCGAAGGAGATTCCGACGAACCGTTAGGAAGAACCTGCTTCCCTCTCTCACTTCCCTCTCTCCTCTCCGCTTCTCCTCCCCCTCCCACCACCCCCCCCCCCGTCAGTGGCGTAGCGTGGGTTGTCAGCACCCGGGGCAAGGCAAGTAATTTGCGCCCCCTAACCCGTGGATTTGCGCCCCCTAACCCGTGGATTTGCGCCCACTAACCCATGGATTTGCCCTAACCCCAGATGTTGCGCCCGGTGCGGCCCGCCCCCCTGCACCCCCCACGCTACGCCACTGCCCCCCGTATAGTATTTCAACTTCCCATTTCTCCCTTTCCCCCCGACTGTGGCTCCTTCGAAACTTCCGAAACGCCGTGGACGTGTGTTTTCCTGTGCCTGTTGTGGGGTGTGGGGTGGGGCGCACCTGACTCCCAGCTTTGCCCTCGGAATGAGCAGCTCGGCCAGTGAAGCAGATGCCTTGTCAGCGGGCTTAATTTGCATGATTAATTCTGAGCTCAGGATTTGGGTTTCCTCGGCGCGGAATGTTGGCACCGATGCCAGACAGCCAATTAGGTCTTGGATGCCAGATGGGGAATGAACACACACACACACACACACACAGAGACATATGCCTTGCTCGTGACCCCCTGCGTCGAAGGTTGGGGATGACTCGTGGTGTCCCAAGGGGACGGTGTCTCCTCCATCGCCTCGCTGCGAGAGGAGGAGTGCCAACGCTGGAGGTGGAGGTGGCGGCGGCGGCTGCTGCGCCGTGCCTGTGCGCAGTGCCGAGAGCCGGGGTGGGGGGCTGGGCTCAGCAACTGCAAGAGGCTGCATTAATATTTAATATCTCCCTCGCCCGCTCCAGTGATGCAGCGAGCAGCAGGCAAAGAGAAATGGGACCACAGCGTTGGGGGGCGGGCGGGTAGGCAAGCGGGGGATCAAGGGGGCAGGCTGGTGGCATGATAGGATTGAGGGGGACCACAATATTATCACCACCACCACCCTACTCCCCAGGACCCCAGGAGTGTGAAAATGGAAGGGGCAAAGAATGCGTCCGCCTTCCTCCCCCCCAAAGCTGAGAGGAGGAAAACAATTAAGTATATACACATAGACATTAGAATGCACCAAAAAAAAGTGCCAGCATACAGGAACCACAGAAGGAATCAAGAATGAAGCAAGCATGGGCACACACAGAGAGAGATGAAGGGACAGCCACAGAGAGAACGGAACCAGATGCATTGCTTTGCTGAAATGCATGTGCACAACAATTTCCCATATTCAAATGCCCAGTGCACACAGTCACACGCAGTCTTAACCAAGCTGGTGCCCTCCAGATGTTGGCACGCTACGATTCCCATCAGGTGCACCAGCTGGGGCTGATGGGAACTGTAGTCCAACACCACCTGGAGGGCATCGAGTTGGCAGTGGCTTCACAAGACAGATATATCTACACACTTGTAGATGTATCTTGATGAGCTGCAATGTGTGCAGAGGAGGGGGACTAAGATGATCAAGGGTCTGGAAAGCAAGCCTTATGAGGAATGGTTGAAGGAGCTGGGTATGTTTAGTCTGGGAAAGAGGAGACAGAGAGGAGGTACGATAGCGAACTTCAAATATCTAAAGGGCTGTCACATGGAAGATGGAGTGTGCTTGTTTTCTCCTGCTCCAGAGGCTAGGACCCGAACCAATGGCTTCAATATAAGAAAGCAGATTCCGACTAAATATCAGGAAGAACTTCCTGACAGTAAGAGCTGTTTGACAGTGGAACAGTCTCCCTCGAGAGGTTGTGGACTCTCCTTCCTTGGAGATTTTTAAGCAGAGGTTGGATGGCCGTCTGTCATGGATGCTTTAGTTGAGATTTCTGCATTGGGGTCCTTTCCGGCCATACAATTCTTTGATTCTGTGGTGTATGTGTGTATGGCTTTGCCTTGGGGGCATATAAATTAAGCAGTAATGTAACATAACAACTGGGTAACAGCAGACACACCACCTGATTCCTTTTATCCTGAAATATATTGCACAGCCACATCCGTTCCTGGTTAAAAATATACATGCACACAGAGTAACTCTCACCTGCCCCTCTCTTTTCTCTTGCTTGTACTCTTAGCTCTTGTGAAAATACATTACATGCTTAGTTAACACATCTGTGTGCTTACACACACACACACACACACACACACATCTACCATCAACTTATTCTTGTAGAAGTTTCACATGCCACTTTTTGAGCAAAGACCTTCAAGTTGGCTTACTGTCGATGGTAATGTTCAGAGCTGGCTGTTTGTTGCCTGCTGGGAGTGACAGGGCAGAAGGTAGAGAGACCAACAACGGGGGAGCTAGAGCAATCACAGAAAAGCGCAACACTAATTCCTTCTCCTAAGGAGGAGGAAGGTGACAGGCAGAGCTGCTCCCTGGATTGGCTGTAAATAAGAAGGCAGGTAGGGGGGGTAGTGGCTGGTGGCAGATGAAGGTTCCTCTGGGTGGAGCCTTATTCGCCAGCTTCCACTGATCCATAGCAGGGCCTTTTCAGTGGTGATTCCCCTGTTGTGTAATGCCCTCCATCATTATTAACTTGAAGGAAGAATATGAAACCTGCTTGTTTCTTCAGGCATTTGGTGGCTGTTCCTGGCAACTCTTGTGATCGTTGGATGGAAGTCTGTTCTTACCAGAATTGCTTTTAGAATACTTTGTAACTGAAAGTGTTTTTAATTGTACAGTAGTACCTCAGGTTACATACGCTTCAGGTTACAGGCTAACCCAGAAATAGTGCTTCAGGTTAAGAACTTTGCTTCAGGATGAGAACAGAAATCGTGCTCCAGCAGCACAGCAGCAGCGGGAGGCCCCATTAGCTAAAGTGGTGCTTCAGGTTAAGAACAGTTTCAGGTTAAGAACGGACCTCTGGAACAAATTAAGTACTTAACCCGAGGTACCACTGTAGTTGTTTTTGGAATGTTGTGGCTGTTTTAGAATGCTTTTTGCTTTGCTTTTGTTTCTAAATTGTGACTCTTCTGTTTGCCACTCCTTGGGGAGAAAGGGTGAGGTATAGATTCAATAAATAACTAGTAACAGCATATATGCCTTCACACAAAATCCATGCAACCCAGTAGCCCTTAGCAGCTAGCAGCAAAGTGAGGGCTTTCAAGCCTTTTGTGTGAAAATGGTCCTCAACATCTATTGTTCCATCCAGATTGGTGGGGTGGGTTTTCGCATGTGGATGTTCCTCACAATGTGCCCTTGACACAATAAATTGTGCATTACTGCTAGAGTTATACTGGGCTGCTCACACACCTGCGACGCTCCCCCAGTGTTACTGCATAATTGCTGTCTGGTGGGGCAGCCCTGCATAGCAGTGGAACGAAAACGTAATGGCACAAAACAAAATAAAACAAAGGCACCCCCTGGAACACTGGTGAAAACAAAGCAGTATGTGTCCCTCCTCCCTCCCCCCCCCCACCAGCAACTTTTGCAGGCACCAACAGTATTGAAACTAACCACTCTGAAGCCATCAAGAGTGCAATCATGATGTATGCACAATAAAAAGGACATCTGGAGGTACCCTGTATCTATGCATTTCAAAAATTAACACTGGAAGCTGTTGAACACAAACCCCATTGCGTGCTCTGCCTACCCCCCCCCCCATCCTCCCTGCATGGTCTTGCTGAAACACTCCCCAGGTACCATCTCTTTCCAACCCTCCATCTGCACCCCATGGGCAAGTAGATGAAAGTGAATCATTTCCTCGGCTCTTGTGCAAGGATTCCACAGGGCTCCTTGTTTTTCCTCTTCCAGGTCCTCCATTCTGGGGTCTTGTGAATTCAGCTTGGAGTCTCTGCACCATTGGCAAGCGCCAGTCGCCCGTGGATGTCAACACAAGCCAAATGGTGTTTGATCCTTTCCTCCCTCCACTTCGACTAAGCACGGGCGGGAAAAAGGTGTGTGCTTGTGCATGGAATGCCATGCACAAAGGTGTTTGTAAGGTTCATTGAATTTACTTCCCGGTAACAGCAGAGCCTAGGGCTTGACGATCAGAAGGTCAGCGGCTCGAATCACCGTGATGGGATGAGCTCCCGTTGCTCAGTCCCAGCTCCTGCCCACCTAGCAGTTCGAAAGCACGTTGAAGTGCAAGTAGATAAATAGGTACAGTTCCAGCGGGAAGGTAAATGGCGTTTTGTGTGCTGCTCTGGTTTGCCAGAAGCGGCTTAGTCATGCTGGCCCAGAGTCGTCCGCGACTGGACCTAACAGTCAGGGGTCCCTTTACCTTTAACCGTGCCTAGGCTTGCAGGAATAATCAGCATCAGAATGGATCCAGATTGAGGCTGCATGTTTATTATCATCTTAAAACACTGCTAGCTCTCTTCTTCTCCCTTCCAACTTGGATCAAAGCAAGTTTTGCAAAAACATATCAAAATGTAGCATTTCATAAGAAACAACAGGATAGATATGGATTGTGGGTAAAGCCGTGTGTACATTGCTTTCCAAACCAGTGGTGGGAAAATATTGTATGCAGAGTAAACAGGAGTGTGCGCACAGCATGAAGTAGTCACACCAAATCTTTTCACATTGATTTCAGTAGGAAAGTTGCTTTGCCATAATCCAGCCCCGTATATTGACATATTTTAACTCCACTTTTCTGTCCCATCACCAGGGCCCTGAAGGCTGTGATCAAACGAAGCTTAAAACCAGAGTAATAAAATATTATAAACATGAATTTTAAAGAAGCACAGCAGATAAAATCTCCTTAGCATAACCAAAGGGGAAACAGTAGCTCAGTCATCAATCATGCTACAAGCTCACTGTAACAGTGTAAGCATTTTACCTGGAGAAACAAGGAAAAGTGCCAAGAAATCCAACTGGGGCAGAGTGTTCCATGGTTTAAGTGCCACCACCGAGAAGGAAATGTCCCTCATTATGGCTGGGGTGAACCAAGAGTGTAAATAATACTGTTACATCATCTCACCCCGCAGATCAGTGGCACCATGTACAACACGGGACGGCATGTCTCCTTCCGCCCAGACCCACTGCAGCTGGTGAATGTTTCTGGAGGGCCTCTGCTGTACAGTCACCGCCTCCAGGAGCTGCGCCTGCACTTTGGCAGCGAAGACGGGTTTGGCTCCGAGCATCGGATAGACGGCGAGAGCTTCTCCGCCGAGGTGATCTCAGGCCCCACTCAGATTGGTGCATTTTGTGGATACTCTTAGCTCAGGCGCCGATCTATACATGCAGAAAAATCGAGTGCCATTAAAACTTTTCCTCAAATCAACCTCACATTCGTTTAAAGGGTTTCTACATCAGCTGTGTTAGACTGCAGCCCTAAAAAACCAATACCAATAAAACGCACAGCAGACAAAGGCTTTAAGTGAATAGTAATGTTCTTACTATACAGGTGGCGCTGTGGGTTAAACCACAGAGCCTAGGACTTGCCGATCAGATGGTCGGCGGTTCGAATCCCTGTGAAGGGGTGAGCTCCCATTGCTCGGTCCCTGCTCCTGCCAACCTAGCAGTTTGAAAGCACGTCAAAGTGCAAGTAGATAAATAGGTACCGCTCCGACGGGAAGGTAAACGGCCTTTCTGTGCGCTGCTCTGGTTCGCCAGAAGCGGCTTAGTCATGCTGGCCACATGACCTGGAAGCTGTACGCCGGCTCCCTCGGCCAATAAAGCGAGATGAGCGCCGCAACCCCAGAGTTGGTCACGACTGGACCTAATGGTCAGGGGTCCCTTTACCTTTACCTTTAATGTTCTTAAAAGCCCAGAGTTGTTGCATTAGGATTGAGGACACCCAGGTTCATATCCCCACTGCGCCACTGGGTGATTATCTCTCAGCTTAGCCCACCTCACAGGGCTGTTGGGAGGATAAAAGAGGGAGGACGACAAAAAAGGGGAGGAGGAGATCCATGTATACTGCTTTAGGATCCTGAGAGGAAAGGCAGGATGTAAATGTAATAAGTATATCGGTCATTCTACATCTGCAAAATGCAAGCTTTATTTACATGTGCATATGCCTTTTTCTCTTTCATTCCCACCTCTAGGTGCAGCTGATCCACTACAACCAGGAGCTGTACCCCAATATCTCAGAGGCGTCGCGCAATCCCAATGGTTTGGCTGTCATTTCAATCTTTGCTGATGTGAGTCTCTCCCGCTCCCTTCCAACCCCACAAAAAATAAAATAAAAATCTAGGGCGTGCCAGATGGGTCCCTGGGCAGCTCAAGGCTGGTCAGGAGATCAGAGGACAAAATGCAAGGCCTTTGTTTCATTTCTCTTTGCAGATTGGACCAAGCCCCAACCCCTTCCTAACCAGGCTGTTAAACAGAGAGACCATCACCCGCATCTCGTATAAGAGTAAGTGGGAAGAGGACTACGTTAGAGATCTCTTGGCAAAGATGGTCAGGACTGGGAAAGCTAACCAGGGAGGGGGTGGTTGCAGGAGAGGACATGACAGGAGTTTTAAAAATGGAGAATGGCATTGTTTCATAACAATGGAATGGTCACTAGCCTAGATGGTTTTAACCAACATTCAGGAACAGCAGGTCTCTAGCTCTGTGACTCGGCTATGTGGAATCTCACCTGTGCAGATGTCTTCAATCCTGTGTGCTGCACACAAACAACAGGGGAGGGGTGTTACCTTAAGTTTCCCAGAAGGACACACCAGAGCCACTTTGGGGACAAAGTTCTGGACTAGACAAACTTTTGATCCAATCCCATAGGGCCCTTCTTCTGATACTTGCCTGTGTGTGCATCTCTCTCTCTCTCTCTCTCTCTCTCTCTCTCTCTCTCTCTCTCTCTCTCATGACAGATGATGCTTATCTTCTACATGACCTGAGTCTGGAAGATCTCTACCCAGAGACTTTTGGCTTCATTACTTACCAAGGATCCATGTCAATCCCTCCGTGCTACGAAACAGCCACTTGGATCCTTATTGACCGACCCATCAACATGACCTCTGTACAAGTAGGTTCCTCCCTGGGGCAGTGGGGTCTCTGGATTTGCAAATGCTACTCCCAGTATCAAGGAAAACTCCTTAACCCCCTCTCCCCATTAGATTCACCCGCCCCACACCCAGCCCTTCCCAAAAAACCTAGGAGTCCTGATCCTCAACTTCCTTCTTGACCTCCTTTCCCCACTTCTCTCTCTTCTGCAGATACACTCCCTTCGTCTTCTCAGCCAGAACCTCCCCTCCCAAATTTTCCGGAGCATGAGTGACAATTCAAGACCCCTCCAGCCCCTCCTCCATCGAAGCCTTCGGGGCAACCGAGACCCACGGCGCCCCACTCGACGTTGCAAGGGGGGCAACTACAGGCTCCATGGTATGCAGGCCAGGAATTTGAGCTCTGTTCTTTCATGCACAGACCTGCTAGGTTTTACTCTCATTCCTCTCCCTTCCTTCCTTCCTTCCTTCCTTCCTTCCTTCCTTCATCAGTTTACTTACAGCATGTGCAGCCTGCCTTTCTATCAGACATTCAAGGTGACTTGCAATCAAAATAAAGCAATGCATGTTGATTTTAAAAAATAGACTAATGACAATCTTAAAAAATGACTGGAAAAGGAGATGAAGAACCTTGCTTTCCCTCCAGATGTTGTTGAACTCCAAGTCCCATCAGCCCCAGCATGGCCAACAAGCAGAGATTATGGGAACTGTAGTCTATTTATTAATCAGTGCAATCCTATATGCATCTACTCAGAAGCAAGTCTTGCGGACTTTAGCAGGTCTTACTACCAGGTTAGGCAGTATAGGATTCCTGTCTACTACTGCCTTGGATTTAGTTGCCTTGGATTTTTAAGTAAGATAAAGTGGGCGGGGGATTAAAGGATAGGCTTGGTTCCTCAAAAGACCAAAAGCAGGACAGTGAGTTACTAGAAAACAGGGACTATCCCTGGCAAACAGGGTCAGTTGGAGCATTTGACACACAGGCAGGATCTGTTTAAAAACAAATCTCTCTCCATAACCTGCATTTCCCCCCTTCTCTCTTCCAGTGGATGGTACACGCCCTCCGAAAACTGTCATGTAGCTGAGATGCGCTGCAGCCAGTTGAATGTTTGAGGGTGGCTGTGGCTCCTTCAGAATTTGATGTCTAACTGAGGAAGTTGTAACCTCCCACTTCTGGGTGACCAGACTGCCTTCCACCATGCGAAAGGGGAATAACAGGATGCCTGTGAACAACCATGGAATGTATACCTCAGGGGTGTTTGGGACACACATGCACACCCACACAATACGGCTTCCAGAGGTTTCTAAAAATGAGGCCACTGCTGTTTATCAACAGACCGTGGCATACTCAATTGAACAGCCATATCTTAAAAAGGATTGGGCCTTTCCCAGATGCCTGAGGACTAGAATCTTGTCCTCTGACATTGCCTCCCTGCTTATTCCCAAAAGCAATTGGCTTTTTGTTCAAACACACTCAAAATCTCCGTGAATCCAAAACATGGGGGAGAGAGAATGTAACCCAAATTTGGGGCAGCACAGCCAAACTGCATTGGGCAGACAGCTGTTCCCCAGATGCTGCCAGAACACCTCAGAATGTCTGGTTGGGCATATAAATATTGGAGACTATCCCCCATAATGTATGAGGACACTCCCAAGATATCTGAGGGACATTCTGTGAGCTTCAGGAGCCACCGGCCACAAAAGCTCAAGCAGGATGGTTTCCTTCTATATTAATGTTCCGAACCTCAGGAAGTCGGCGGGGGTGGGACAGGATAACACAAACGATACACAGGGACAACCTCACAAATCCTGAGATTCTTTCAATATTTGGGGCAGAGACATACATATGAAACTCCACCCCACTTTCTGTGCCAATGTGAGGAAATCTGGGGTGGAAAATACAAACGAGAGCCCCCTCCCAAATCCTCAGTATATCTTGGGATGTTTAAGAGAACAGAAAACACACACCAAGGCGACCATCGTTTCCGAATGGCCTTCAATAACCTTAGCTGGGGAGCAGGGAGAGGGGAGAATTTTGTTGCCAAAAGAATCCACCTTTTGAATACAGATTAATATTATTAATTAAAGAACAATTTTCAAAACAAGCTTTGATTTCTTTGCAGTGATCTTTTCTTCAGCTAGATCAGGGACAGACGGCATGTCATTGTGACCCAACTCAGGCCATGTAAAGTGATATTGGGCGGAGGCGGAGAAAGAAAATTTGAGGTGGGAGGTGGGATGAGGAGCTGAATCTTTCAGACACACATGTATACCGGCACTTTCCTCTCCAAAACAAATCATCCCCAGCTGTTTTTCTTCCCTGTGAGGATTGCTTTAAAGCAGCCTTGCAAATAAGCCCACCAAAGTTACTAGCCTGCAATTATTATTTTTACCAGCCTGCTGTGGGCTGGTAGAAAGGGATAGAGAGCCCTGCCAATCCTGTAGAGTTACCTGCGACATTTCAGTGCAGGGTGTGGAAAACTGGGGTTTCCCGCAACTCACATTCCACTTGTTTACCAGGTGAGATGAAGAAGAGAGACTGACCTAAGTGTACAGTGGGGGTGGGGGGAGGGAGGAGAGTTCCTTCCCCAGGATGGACCATCACCCCCAGATTCCAAACTTCTATTTAATTATTTATTTTACAAAGAGACTAAATTTTTAGCATTTGTAGAACCTGAGATACAAGACAAAATGTACAGACACTATTCTCAGTGTGTGTGTGTGTGTGTAAGTGAGAGCTGGACCATAAAGAAGGCTGATCGCCGAAGAATTTATGCTTTTGAATTATGGTGCTGGAGGAAACTCTTGAGAGTCCCACGGACTGCAAGAAGATCAAACCTCTCCATTCTGAAGGAAATCAGCCCTGAGTGCTCACTGGAAGGACAGATCCTGAAGCTGAGACTCCAATACTTTGGCCACCTCATGAGAAGAGAAGACTCCCTGGAAAAGACCCTGGTGTTGGGAAAGATGGAGGGCACAAGGAGAAGGGGATAACAGAGGACGAGATGGTTGGACAGCGTTCTCGAAGCTACCAGCATGAGTCTGACCAAACTGCGGGAGGCAGTGGAAGACAGGAGTGCCTGGTATGCTCTGGTCCATGGGGTCACAAAGAGTCGGGACACAACTAAATGACTAAACAACAACAACAAGTGTGTGTGTGTGTGTGTGTGTGTGTGTGTGTGTGTGTGTGGAAAATCAGCTTGCTATCCCCTTTCAGTGTCTTACTTCCCACCCTCCAAAATTCCTGTGGACACCCATAGAAACATCCACAAAACCCACCCTCCACTACCTGCTTACTTACCTGTATGCCATTCCTCTTCTTTTACGGGTGAAGCTTTGCCAACCTGGTGCTCCCCAGATGTTTTGGACTACAACTCCCATCAGCCCCAGCTCGCATAGCCTTGGTGGATAGAAGGCTGCTCTCATGGCAGTCATCAGTAACAGGGTTGTACATTGACTATAGATGACAGCCCTTTTCCTTCCCCAAGTCAGAAGTGGCTGCATCTCTTGAGCTGAACATATGTTAACTTTTGCACGGGCTGAAGACACTTGTGGGGATTGTCCCCACTGTTTCTGGACCCCCTCCACCATTCAGATATCAGCTACACGGAGTGTTGCGTATACAGCTTGAACACTCATAAACTGCCTGCACAGCTGGGGATCCTGTATGATGAGAGAGGCCCCACTTTTACAGACAAAGCCTACACATGCATAGCTGGGATAGCTCAGTCAGTAGAGCATGAGACTCTGAATCTCAGGGTTGAGGGGTCGACCCCCACGTTGGACAACAGATTCCTGCATTTCAGGGGGTTGGACTAGATGACCCTCACGGTTCTTTCCAACTCTGCATTTCTACGCAAAAGCAAGTTTATTTGGGAGGAATTTAAAGCAGATTCTAAGGATGGATAGGATAAAAACTCAAAGGCAAATAAGAAGGTTCAATTTCCCGAATCCCGACTTAAAAGGGTATTGGGTTGCAGAAGTGGGAGAGGGAGAAATTTGATTCAGTTTACATTCACACTAAAATGTTGATGAATTCATGACTGTTCCCCCCCCCCAACACTAAACTGATGTGGAAATATGGAGAACTGTGTTTAAGAATGGGGGGGGGGGGCAGAAACGGAGAGTAACCAGAATTGACAGATTCATCCTTCAGCATGGGAAGGCCTCAACTTTGGAGGTCCATTGCCTATTGCAATAGAGAATATTGGGCTGTTGTTGTTGTTTAGTCGTTTAGTCGTGTCCGACTCTTCGTGACCCCATGGACCAGAGCACGCCAGGCACTCCTGTCTTCCCCTGCCTCCCACAGCTTGGTCAAACTCATGCTGGTAGCTTCAAGAACATTGTCCAACCATCTCGTCCTCTGTCGTCCCCTTCTCCTTGTGCCTTCCATCTTTCCCAACATCAGGGTCTTTTCCAGGGAGTCTTCTTTTCTCATGAGGCGGCCAAAGTATTGGAGCCTCAGCTTCAGGATCTGTCCTTCCAGTGAGCACTCAGGGCTGATTTCCTTCAGAATGGATAGGTTTGATCTTTTTGCAGTCCGTGGGACTCTCAAGAGTCTCCTCCAGCACCATAATTCAAAAGCATCAATTCTTCGGCGATCAGCCTTCTTTATGGTCCAGCTCTCACTTCCATACATCACTACTGGGAAAACCATAGCTTTAACTATACGGACTTTTGTTGGCAAGGTGATGTCTCTGCTTTTTAAGATGCTGTCTAGGTTTGTCATCGCTTTTCTCCCCAAAAGCAGATGTCTTTTAATTTCATGACTGCTGGATATTGGGCTAGATGGGTCAAAAGCCTGACTCAGTAAAAAGCAGCTTTGTCTGTGAGACTGCCCAAATGGCCCACAAGAAACAGTGGTTCTCAATTGCTAGTTAGCCTCTTCCATATAAGAAAACAGCTTCTTAGGTTTCCAGGGCTCAATTGTGAACAATTTACACGCAAGGTAAAGAGGAGGCCGGGTAACAGGACAAGATGGAAAATGGTGCCATGATTGTTTCATATGCGCCCGCCCCCCAACCCTTGCAGAGTTCGCCATTCTCTCCCAGCGGCACTTCAGTCTTTTAATTACCACTGGAAGATCCAGCAGTAGCTGCTAGTGAGCCAACACAGCAAAGACGCAGCACGGATACCTTTAAGATTTCAGTTCTTTGGAGACAGAAATAGATGGCTAGAGAGTGACCTTATCAAATACAGCTCCCTTGGGGACAGCCATTCCCAACACAAAAGCCGGTGAGCAGAGAAACTGGGGCACCAGAAATAATTACTATGTGCAAAGTTGTAACCATGTAAACGCAATTACTTGAGTTAAAGTGGGGTGGGGGGAGGAAAGCAGGCAGAATTAAGTGTGAATGGGCCTTGCACTAGGTGTTGATAGATGATAGATATTCTACTGCCCCCTGGTGGAAATCTTCCCCAAATTCTTGATTCTGGTAAAAGGGACCCCTGACCATTAGGTCCAGTCGTGGCCGACTCGAGTTGCGGCACTCATCTCGCTTTATTGGCCGAGGGAGCCGGCGTACAGTTTCCGGGTCAGCATGACTAAGCCGCTTCTGACGAACCAGAGCAGCACACGGAAACGCCGTTTACATTCCTATTTTTCTACTTGCACTTGACGCGCTTTCAAACTGCTAGGTTGGCAGGAGCAGGGACCAAGCAACGGGAGCTCACCCCGTCACGGGGATTCGCACCGCCGACCTTCTGATCAGCAAGTCCTAGGCTCTGTGGTTTAACCCACAGCGCCACCCGCGTCCCCTTGATTCTGGAGGGGTGGGAATTCTGGATTATTCTGATCCTTGGCTGGGAACTGAGGCAAAAACGGTGGCATAGAAAGGGGCAGAAGTCGAAAAAAGGAGGAGGGAAGAGGCAGTGAGCCGAAAAGGGCTACTGCGGTGTGCAAGTTTTCTGCTGAGGATGGTGTGGAAGAGGGTACATAACTTTTCCAGTCCCTCCTCCTCTCTCTGTGTTCCACCACTTTAAGCACACCAGAAGCCACCCGCAGGAATCCTCTTCAGTCGGCTCTTAAAGGTAAAGGTAAAGGGACCCCTGACCATTAGGTTCAGTCGTGACCGACTCTGGGGTTGCGGCGCTCATCTCGCTTTATTGGCCGATGGAGCTGGCGTACAGCTTCCAAGTCATGTGGCCAGCATGACTAAGCCGCTTCTGGCGAACCAGAGCAGCGCATGGAAACACCATTTACCTTCCCGACGGAGTGGTACCTATTTATCTACTTGCACTCTGAGGTGCTTTCAAACTGCTAGGTTGGCAGGGGCAGGGACTGAGCAACGGGAGCTCAACTCGTCGCGGGGATTCGAACCGCCAACCTTCTGATCGGCAAGTCCTAGGCTCTGTGGTTTAACCCACAGCGCCACCTGCTTACAAACCTCTAAATACTTGCAGGCAAGCCTTGCATCTTCCTACTTCCTGTCCCACCTCCCTTGTGGTTTCCTATTGGGGCAAAGCCAGGAGAAGCACCTGCTTTGACAAAGCTACGGTATGTTGTTAACTGCTTCCTCTGGCTTTACATGACAAGGCAAACCTTCTGGCAGGGGCCTGGTGCTGCAAGCAAGTGATTGGCACACTTGATTTGTGGCGCTGGGCAATCGGCTCCCCGTAACCAGCTGGGAGCAGTCCGACAGAGAAATCACCACCACCTGCCATTCCTGTGTTCCGTTTCCATTGGACCCCGCTGTCTGCAGTGCAGCCCACCCCACACATGTGCGTATATGCTGTGTTTGCCCGTAGTCCACAAAAGCTCATGCCACAAAACATCTGCTAACGGTTCAGGTGCCACCAGACTCTTGGCTATCTCTCTACAACAGGCCAACATGGAAGTCCCCTCTAGAAAAAGGCTGTCAGGAGATCTCTTGTTAAAGCGTGTCGCCTTCTTTAAACCACTGGACTTTGAAACCATTGGATATTGGTTTATTTTATTACAATACATCCTTTCTCCCATCATGGAACTCAAGACATCGCACAAAGGGCTATTCAGGTGGTCTTCTGCTGACCACACCCAGACCTGCTTAGCTTCAGCAAGGTTGCTGCATCATGCGCCTTCCTGGCCATGTGCCCTGATTGCTCAGGGCTTAAGAACCATAGTTGGGTGACCTCTGGAATCTAATCCACCACAGCTCACTCCCTTCCTGGAGCCCTGACTCCAGTTCTCACTACACCCCATTCTCCTCCCACGGTTCCAGGAGTTCTGGCCCACCCCAGATGTCCCCACTAATCTACAGCGTGTTGTGCTGAGACACCATTGGTATCCCATTGAGATATTAAATCAGTCCGGTGTTGGAGAGAGTCAGTGGGGAAGGCCAGATTCATTCTTTGTCCCACGGAAACGTGACGTTTAAGTCTCGTAGGCGTTCCTGGTAGACCTGGTCAAAACATTCACTCTGCGTGGTGGTCAAATGGTTCTTCCAGTCGCCGGATATCCCTGGAAACCAGTAACAGAAAGTAATTGCCAGTTATGCTCAGGATAGACATGGTGGAGGAAATATTTCTACAAGCACGTGATGACCACTGTGTGGATATGCCAAGAGCTGTGGTGTTGCCCCTTGTCTGATGAGGAACAGGCAGAGTCAGGGTGAGTGTGTCTTCCTATCAGTGATTCTTATCAGCTAAAAATAGAGGTGCATTCAGAGGTAGTATAAGAACGTGAGAATAGCCTTGCTTTGTTGTGTTAACAAAGCAAGGAACAGTGGTTACTGAAATTAGAGGCAACAGCTAAGCATGGCTTTCTCCATCAAGCATGGTTTTCTGCTTTGTTCATGATATGTTCATGCCCCCTTTCTTTCAGGGAGCTCACCAGGATATAGATGGTTCTCTCCCCGCCCTCCATTTCATCCTTTCAACAACTCTGTAAGCTGGGTTAGGCTGGAGACTATTACTGACCCAAGGTCATACAGTGAGCTTCATGACCCTGTTGGGATTTGAACCCTGGTCTGTCAGGTTTTATTCCAGCCTTCTAACCATTATACCACACGGCCTTTATGAGCTCCCTAAGACAATCTCATTGGTTGGGCCCAGTGCTGGATTGGAGGGACCACTGGTAAGATTCTTAGGCCACCATGGTGTTTTTTGTTCCAATAAATCTTTATACTTTCCCCAACTTTAAATATTGCTTTCCTAATTATATGATTTTGGAAACTTTGATGTATTCTAGCTTTTTCATACCATAGGTAGACGTGTCAGCCAAATCTATTATCATGCCGTTCCATATCCAATAGATCTGTATTTTTTAAGTTTGATCCATTCTCGGATCCAACAAATACATAAAGCTTCATAGTATAATTTCATAACCGGCAGTGAGAAGCCTCCTCTTTCTTTAGTATCTGTTAATAATTTATATTTTATTCTCAGCTTCTTGCCCTGCCATATAAATTTTGAAATATCCTTTTGCCAGTCTTTAAAAATGCCATATTACTTATCACTGGAATTGATTGGAATAAAAACAACTTTTTTTTCAAGACATTCATCTTGATTACTGAAATTCTCCCTAATAATGACAAGTTCATCCTGTTTCAGATTTCTAATTTCCTTTTTATTTCTTTCCAAACTTTTTCATAATTATCTTTATATATATATTAATATTCCTTGGTGTTAGCCATATCCCTAAGTATTTCACCTTGTTGTGAATATTTATACCTATTTCTTGTTGAATTTTTTCTTTATCCTGTTTCGGGATATTTTTAACTAATAATTTCATTTTATTTTTATTAAGTTAGAAACCGCAACTTGTCCAAACTCTTGTATCTTATAAATAACCTGTTCAAGAGAGATTGTTGGATCTTCTACAGTGATTACTAAAGCATCTGCGAATGCTTTCAATTTAAATTCCTTACTTCCTACCTTTATTCCTCTAATGTTCTTATTCTGCTCTGATATTTCACATCAAAACTTCTAATACAGTGGTACCTCAGGTTACATACACTTCAGGTTACAGACGCTTCAGGTTACAGACTCCCCTAACCCAGAAATAGTACCTCGGTTTCAGAACTTTGCTTCAGTATGAGAACAGAAATCAGGCTCCGGCGGTGCGGCAGAAGCAGGAGGCCCCATTAGCTAAAGTGGTGCTTCAGGTTAAGAACAGTTTCAGGTTAAGAACGGACCTCCAGAATGAATTAAGTACTTAACCCGAGGTACCACTGTACTAAAATAAACAATAACGGGGAGAGAGGACAACCCTGCCAGATTCTTAGGCAATTCCTATGATGGCTACACACAAGAGCCCTGCTGGATCAGGCCCATGGCCCATCTGGTCCAGCTTCCTGCTCTCACAGGGACCAGCCACATGACTCTGGGGGTGCAAGGACAGCAGGAACATTCTCTGATTGGTATCTGGGGATTTGGGGACGGAAGGAAGAACTGCAGGTGTCTGCAGGGTTAGGGGTTTTTTTGTGTGAGGGTTTGTGGGGAGGGGGGCGGTAATGGAAAACACTGGAAGTGGGAGGCAAGCAAATTTCTCACACACAAAATGTGAGAACAATGCCTGTACATTTTGCCCTGTGTCCTAAATTCTTTATGTATGGAAGTGAGAGCTGGACCATAAAGAAGGCTGATCGCTGAAGAATTGATGTTTTTGAACTATGGTGCTGGAGGAGACTCTTGAGAGTCCCGTGGACTGCAAGAAGATCAAATGCATCCATTCTTAAGGAAATCAGCCCTGAGTGCTCACTGGAAGAACAGATCGTGAAGCTGAGGCTCCAATACTTTGGCCACCTCATGAGAAGAGAAGACTCCCTGGAAAAGACCCTGATGTTGGGAAAGATGGAGGGCGCAAGGAGAAGGGGACAACAGAGGACGAGATGGCTGGACAGTGTTCTCGAAGCTACCAGCATGACTTTGACCAAACTGCGGGAGGCAGTGGAAGACAGGAGTGCCTGGCGTGCTCTGGTCCATGGGGTCACGAAGAGTCAGATTCCCACGATTCTATGATTGTAAAAAGGGACTACTGGATTAGATCAAACCAGTTGGGCAAGTTTAGGTCTGTCAGCTTCCCCATTGTTAGGGAAATTGTAGGCTAATGTCTCTTAAAGGCTGCCCTTTTTAATGGGTGGCAAAGATCTGAATGGGAAGCGTCTGTCTCTCTCCACTCCCAGCTGGGTGTATGCAGGCAGGCAGGAGACAAAAATAGACTGGATGAGTTGCTGGGAGGCTAAAGAAAGACACAGAGCGAGCATTTTTGGAGCCCTGAAGGCACTGTCAGTTCTCCTAGGTGTGGATGCCAGTGAACTTCTCAGGGGTCTGTTGGGGTGCCTAATGTCGTGCCTCCACCTCTGTTCAACCTGTGCATTTGCAAACAAGCACAAATATTACAAAACGCCAGTAAGTTTCCAGTGACCTCATTCCAAAGGAAGCCAAAGGTGCTGCACCCTTGAATCCTCTCACCGCTGAGAGATTGGGGAATTGCATAACAATACAGGGGAATAGCATCTTCCTCCTCCCATCCCGGATGAACTCACTGGTGCTTCCTGCATTCACCCAGGGACTGGAGAGCAGGGCAACACTGGAAAGTGAGCTTTTGCAACCACCTCACCTTAATTAAAAATGTTTTTGAGCAGAGCTGATTTACATCATACCTGACAGCTGCAAGTTACTGAGCAAGAAATAAGCATGCTTCCAAAATTCTCATTTCCTAGATTGTAAATTACCCTCTTTTTTTCCTTTCCAAGTCAAACCAATGCATTAGGAATTTGTTCCCTGCCCCAGAGTTTGTGTAGTGTTGTGCCTGTGGTGTTTGCCATAGATTTTAGTTCCTTCACTGCATATTCTGCCTTTGTCTTGATAAAACACTGCAAAAAAAGCAACCTTGGTGGGACAGAACTATGGTTGCATCAATATCCTTTTGGTGCAGTGTTTCACCAGTGCATGGGGTTATATGTGCAGTAAAAGATCACTTACATAAAACTTGATGAAGTCAGAAGTAGAGATGGGGGAGAAATTTGATTCAGTTCACATTTAAAGATGAACCTACCTAATTATCTCTTTCCAAAACAATGCAAGAAATAAAACACAGCCATCGTCAGAAATTCGCTCTTCTCCAGTTTGCACCTCTACAACTTTTTCAATGCAGTTTGCAAACCAACT
The DNA here is from genome assembly GCF_964270895.1 of Podarcis filfolensis. Taxonomy (NCBI): domain Eukaryota; kingdom Metazoa; phylum Chordata; class Lepidosauria; order Squamata; family Lacertidae; genus Podarcis; species Podarcis filfolensis. The sequence goes on along the minus strand of NC_139615.1, from coordinate 16,787,620 downwards.
AATATGTACAATAATGCACATATTGGGGTTAAAGCATTGATAGAAATGCATATATTCATGAAAGTAACATGCAAAAACGCATTATTTTGGAAAAAACTGCTTTGCAAAAACATGTGCATATTAGGCAAAATTGTATACAAGTTGCAAAATAGCCACGTTTATACTTTGAGAAGCTTGCACTGAAATTTTGATGAATCTTCAAGAAATTTTTGTTTTTCATTGCAGATTGAAATGTGGAGAACTGAAATGAAGACTGGGAAAATGAAGAACTGGGGGGAACCGAAATTGATAGGTTTGCCCAGCCCTTGCCATAAATAAGATCACGTCAAGATTGTTTTGTTGCAGTGTTTTATCAAGGCACACATAAGCATAAGGGTGTGTGTGTGCGCGCGTGTGCGTGCGCATGCACACACAAACACACAAATTAACTGGGGTGAGCTGGGGATCCCATGAGGGAACTGTAGGAATTGGGAAGACAGAGGATAACCCCCTAGGAGCCTAACACAGAACCAACAAGTAGTGCTGAGGGGAGGTTCTCTCTGGCACTGCTGCGGAGCTGAGGCTAGTACACACACCTAGAGGGCGGTCTGTCATGGCAAAAAATAAAAATAAAAAATTAAGCACCTTGTGGCATTTTGAAACCTAGCTAATTTGTTATAGCACAAGCCTTTGTGTTTGAAAGTCCACTTCATAAGATCACCAGTGATCCCATACATTTACGGAGCTCTGATTTAATTGTCAGACTGCACCTTTTGCATTTAATTGCCATTGGACTTCAGCTTTAAGATTCCCCTGAGCTTTACACCAATGTGCATTATTATATGCACCTGGAATTGAAGGATCACGGTCCATGCATCTTATGAAGTCCATGGAAACTTATGGCATAATAAATTTGCCACCAGACTATTTGCTGGGGATTCCCAATGGCTGCCACCCCTAATTGAGGCACACACTGCGGACAGATCACTCCCAGCCCATCCTACTGTCACCTTTGCGGAGGAAAGCACTTTTCTTCTGGTTCATGAGGAAGCGGGGCGAGAGGGAGAAATTCGACATCTTGTTGCTTTTCATGGCCTCGAAGGAGGCATTTGCCACCACTGAGTCTATGGCTGCGTCATCTAAGTCCTTGCCCAGGAACTGGCAAATTCGGACTACGCTTCCTCGCAGGTCCTGGAGAATGATGGCGGGAATTGTAAGCAGCTGCAGAGGATGCACACTTGAGATAAACACGCTTAAGCACATTGACACCACACATGGAAAGAATTTCAAAGCTAACCGGGCTGTTGTGGCAATTCCAAAGCAACAAACAGATGGCGATTCGGCAATTGCAGTTTGAGGAAGGGGGCCAAAATTACTGTGAGGAACAGGCAGGGGGGCTGCATCTCTGGTGCGCTGAAGTGTTGGCAGTTCAACCAGAAGGTTCAATTGGAAGTGGCATTTGCAGGGGTGATGATACAGCACTGCCCAGCCCGACAGAGGACAAAGGGAAAGGACAGACACCTCAGGTGTGAGTCTCAGTCGCTGAGAAAGGGGAAACAGGAGCTGAGGAACCTGCATACAGGAAGGGAGGCAGGACCAAAAGGTGTAGCAGCAGAGAGGTTGTGGGTGAATGGAAGAATTGTCCTACACTAAAGGAGTGCAGGAGTGAAGGTAGGACAAGAGCCTGGCAGGAGGGCGAGAGTGAGACTGGAAGACAGCATGAATGTGTGAAACAGAAAGGGACCAAGCAGAAAGTCAGATAGAAAACAGACAAAGAAGTGAAGATAGCCAGAGCAATAGTCTGACTGAAGCAGGGATAAGGGCAAAGAGCATCATTAAGAGAAGGGCGCTGGCAGCTGAATAAAAAGGGATGGCAAACGTTGCCTTGGAAGGATGGAGGAGATGAAGAAAGGAAGGAGGTTTGCTAAGTCTGGGAAGGCAAGGTGGCAGGCAAAATGTCAGGAGTATAAAGGAAGGAAGCGAAGGGTGACAAGAGGCCTCAGGTTGAAAGGGGAATGGGCTCACCAGGAACACCAGAGCTCCAGCATGTCTTTACACTTTAAGGAATTTGCATTCCTAAGAATTTGGGAGTCCATCCAGAGGTCAACTAACTCAGAAATTTGAGAAGCCCTGGTAGAGATAGAGAAGATCTGGGTCTCCCACTATGCTCTCAACTCACTCATTTATGGACAGGGCTGGATCAAAAGAATTAAACAGGCAGAAAGTTGGTCTTTGGGGTTTTTTTGTTTCATTTTTAATGCACAGTCAAAGGCACCAAGATTGCTGGAAAGGTCTTTAACCTGGACGTTTTGATGTCCCTTGCTGGAAACATAGGAGGTTATCTCCTCTACCTCATAATTTCTCCAGTGATCTATCTAGCATCCCTCATGCCCACCCTAATTACCTGTACAGAATCCAACCAGACTGCCAGCTGAATCTTAAGGCAGATCCACACAATGCATTTAAAGCACAGCCGACAGATATTCAAAGAACGTGACTTTCCCCAAATAATCCTGGAAACTGTGGTTTTTCTCTTACAGAGGTACACTTTCCAGAGTGGTTTAACAAACCTTGGGGGGAAGTAATGCACTATGAATGGGTGTGCTCTAAATGTATGGTGTAAATGTGTCAAGCGGCTGTACCTTTTAAGCACATTTGAAGCACCTTTTGCCCCTCAAAGAATTCTGGGCACTGTAGTTTGTTAAGGGTTGCTGGCAATTGTAACTCTGTGAGGGGTCAGCTACAGTGACCAGAATTCTTTGAGGGAAAGAACGTTCTTTGAATGTGCTTTAAATGTATAGTTTGTACGCAGTGGCGTAGCGTGGGGGGTGCAGGGGGGGCGGGCCGCACTGGGCGCAACATCTGGGGTTAGGGCAAATCCATGGGTTGGGGGCGCAAATCCACGGGTTAGGGGGCGCAAATTACTTGCCTTGCCCCGGGTGCTGACAACCCACGCTACGCCACTGTTTGTACGAAGCCACACTTCAGTGCTGGCAATGGGACAACACCCCTCACTGTATCTGAGGACAGCAGGCTACCTTAGGGAGCCCACAGCAGGCTAGCTTTGGGGACTCAGGAGAGGGGAATGGACTATTGCTGCTGCCGCCCAAGGCAGTTGCTTCGCTCCACCTCATGGTAGGGCTGGCCCTGCAGAGAACGGAAAGGAAGGAACCACATCCACACTGCATATTTAAGGCACAAGCCTTCCTCCAAAGAATCCCAGGGACTGCATTTTGTTAAGGGTGCTGGCAATTGTAGCTCTGAGAAGGATAACCTGCAGTTCCCAGGATCTGCATGGGAGTCGGTGCCTTGAGCTTTAAATGCATTGTGCCCCACACATTTGAACGTGGAGGGGCTGGGGACAGGGGGAGAAGATATGCCAGTCAGATCTGAAGCCAAGAAATCCACATACACACACAATCCGGCCTGCCACAGCACGGAGAGAGAGAGTGGGAATTCTCACACTTTTCACGACCTTCAGGTTCGAGCTATCTTAACAAGCCTGGATACATTCTGCTCCCAGTGGCAGGATGTATCCGTGCTTGCAAAAACGCAAAGCTGTATTTTACTAGCAAAATAACATAATAACAACCTCTTGCAGCTCCTCGTATGTGATGAAGAAGAAGTTTTCCTTGTCCTTCAAGTTCAGCCAGCCTTTAACGTGGTCAAACCAGGATCCGAAAGGCACTGCAACCACACAATCGGTGTTAGGCAGGAACCGTGTGGGGCATGAGGAATACCAAGGGTGGATGGTAGGGGGCTAGGAGAAGGCATGACCCTCTAAACTAAAGGGGGGAGAACATTGCCCCTGCCTCCCACCCCCTCAGTTCACTCACCATCTCCCTTTAGGAAGCCCTCCAGAAATTGGTCCAAGGTGCCGGGGTCTTTATAGGGACGAAACATGGAAGCAAAATGGTAGAGGGATACCAATACATCTTTGGGATTCCTGACTGTGTAGATGACCTGTTGGCAGAAAAGGTGGGGATATCATTGGGGGGGGGGCTATGAAAATCATTGGGAGTGTATCTCGGTAAGGTATTCTTCTGTCTTACCTTGGCTTTGGATTTGAAGAAGGACTTTGCGAAGAGCTGTGCCGGCAGGTGGGAGCTGATAATGCGTGGTGACTTGTTGGTCAAAGCTATTCTGTATCCTATCACGGTCTCGTACCAAGGCCCTCGGTCCCAGTTGGGGACTGTCCGGCACCAGCTGGGGTCACCATTGCTACGGATGAGGCTTAAAATCTCCAGCATCCACACGGTCCCTAAGAAGAAGCCCCAAAAGAAGCACAGGTTAGTTCGGAAGTGCCTAGCTCCAGCCTGCCCACGGGCAACAATTCCCTCCTGGGCTGTGCCCCACCAATACAATGCTTTCCTGGAAGGCAATCGTCAAAGGGGTGCTTCGCCCTGGCATGTGCTTTTGAGGATCGTCGCGGAATTTGTGGGGCCTTGGAAATATTGAAGGGCCTGCCCCCCCCAGATGGCACCCCTGGGGCAGTGAGAGGAGGCAGCAGTGCGCAGGTGAGACCTGCTGTCGTCTGCCAGTGAGCTCCCTAGTTCAACATCTCAGTGTCAGCCCCAGCTTGGACAGCATCACCTCCCATGCCCAGAGCCCAGCTGCCTGGGCCTCAGAATGCAGCCTCTGTTGGGCCGGGGGGGGGGGCTCAGCCTGGGCTGCACTCACTTGTCTCCAGCCTCTTTCCCCCCATCCTTGTGGTGACCTTCTGGCGGGGGGCAGAGTGGCGGGTCCCCCCCCCATTCAAGTTGTCACCACTGCCCAAAGTCATCTAGCCTCTCCACAACAAATCAGAGTGGATTCTTATCAAGGAGCGAATGTCATCTAATCTCTCTGCAAGCAAGCCATGATGAATGCTGAATAAGACAGCCCCCAAGTTTGCAGTATATGTAAAATTCAATCAAAATGTTATGAAAGAAGAAGAAGCTGTGCTTAACAACATTTACCTGCGTCCCTTGACCCCAGAAACAATGAATTCAGCTATCTGAACCCACTGACCTTGAAGAAGGGGCAGGTAGTCAATATTCCCTTCTGTGACTTCCTACGAGCAGCCTGTGCTTGGAACAAGAGAAGCTAAGGACTGGGTGAGGTTGTTTTGGATTTGCAGGTCTGGGCAAATAAGTAAATGGAATACACCCTCCACAATACCCTGCATCTCACATGCAAGGCACTGTGTGTGCATTGGGTGAGGCATTGTGCCAAGATACATGGTGGAAAATATTCACCTCTGCAAAGCGGCCTTTTTTTATTAGGGAGATCAGGAAGAATAATCTCAGAAATAATGGCTTGTTAAGAAGTTTAATCTCAGCTGTCACGTGACACCTTTTGTGTGTGTACAAAGCGTAGCTGAACTAACCACATGCCAAGCTTGTTGGATGAGATTAGAATAAAAGTGTGTCATTACCTTACAACTGGCTTGTCTGAGTTTCTGCAACATTAATAAAGATCCCTTGGTGCTCAGCTCTTACTAGGGAAACTGAGCACAACCTGCTGGGAGCATTTCAAAGACATTTCCCCTGTACCTGATTTTTGGTAGGTGACATTGAAAATATCGTCGTCCCGAACTTGGAAGTTGTTTTCCACCATCTGCAGCACCTGTCCTGAGTAGATAATTTGAGGAAAACTGATCCCCTTGTACTGGAAATATTCCTTGAACATCCTGGGACTCCGCAGATAACAGGAAAGGTGTTGACTGGAGGCAAAAGTTGGCTGAAAAAGGATGATTCCCAAGTGAAGAAATTCTGTGGCTGGGAGATGGATGGCGATGGAGCTTCTAAAAGAGAGGGGAAGATTTATGAAATATCAGGTGTGGTGGTGAGAGAATACAATAGTGTGGAGCAGTGAATTGGACCAGGTGAAAAAGAGTTAGGGCCCATCCACAACTCAGTTTGTGAATCCCTTGTGCCTCCTTTAATCCACCCTCACTGTGACTAGTGTTCTCCAAATATGGCTCTCCCACACTTAATCCTCCCTTAATCTGGAGATTCCCTATGCAACGGATGCAGCTCAGATATTCAAAGCATAGGGAACTCCCAGATTTAGAAGGGAGAAAATATGAGACACCAGTAGCTGGGGGAAGAATGCCAAATGGATGAGAGGGACTCCTGTTTTAAAGGGGTCACAAGAGGTTACATTAAGCCATAGTGTGGGCAGGCCCTTAGAGGTTACAGCCCAGGGTGCTTCCAGATTCATGTTATTTCCAGGTGGAATTCAATCGCTTACTGGCAAACTCCAGCTGCACCGTTAAAGCTGGCTGGGAGTTCTTGCACAACAAATCTGCTTCCCTAAAAGATTAGACTTTTGCAATAAGGTAAGTGACAGGGAATGCAGAGGCAGGTGTGAAATAGGACTTAATTTGATGCAACTGATATTGAACCGCCTCAACAAAGAAAGCAGAGTAAAAAATGCTCATTAAACAGCCAACATCATCTAATCTCCCGGCAGACAAATCAGGATGAATGCTCAATAAAACAGGTCATCTGCAAGCACCCCCAGATTCCACAATGCCCTGGGATAACTTATTCCCTCTTTCTGGTATAGAGGAGGAGCAGGGGGGGAGGGGGACACAATAAATTATAGTGCACTTAGATTTCAGCTCCCCTACAATCAATTGAAGTGCCTTGGAGGTTTGCAAGAGCAGCGGAGGAGCCTGTTGCTTCGTATCAAAGGTCCCATCTGGCATTCTGCTCCAGTGGCTGCTTCTGAGAAGCACACAGGCAAGAAGCAGAAAGGCAACGGATGGCTCTCCTTGTTTGTCAGCAGCATCTGGTGCTGCAAAGGACACGGCCTCTGAACATGGAGATCATTCCACTGTGGCCAACAGTTGCTGAGCGACCTCCATGAATTTGCCTCAGGTTGGGAAGCAACCTGTTTCATGAGCCACATTTGTTCATGAGGAGAATTAGATGACATTGCGCTGCATTCTCCACCCCACCCCCACCCCATCCCTTTCCTTAAAGACCGCAAAAAGACAGATTATTTTGGGGGAAGCGGGTTTGCATCATCGCAAGACCACCGATTCAATTCTAATTTCGCATCCTGAACTTGCCAGGATGTGACTGAATCGCAGTCAGAATGAGGTGACAGTCTGGAAGAATCCTAATTCTCTCCTTTTTAAAAAACAAGCCGGTCTTAGTGAATTCCACAAGATAATTATGCATTGTGTGAAGAAGTTTCATGAGGTGACACCCCACCCCCTTGCTTTCTAGGATTGTGACAGAAAGGTCACCTCCACACCATACATTTAAAGCACATTCGCTGCATATGAATTCACCCAAAGGATCCTGGGAACTGTCATTTGTTAGGAGTCCTGGAAAATGTAGCTCTGTGAGGGGTAAACTTCAGGTTCTAGGGTTCTTTGGGCCAAGCCATGTGCTCTAGATCTGAGTTAAACGTAGGGCCCTATCTGCACATTTAAAGTAGTATTGTACCACTTTAGTCAACGGCTCCCTTCAAAGAATCCTGGAAACTGTAGCTTGCTTTGTTTTTAATTCTTAAATTTATTTTCTATTTTGTTATTAAATCATTTCAACGTGCAGCAACATCATGCCAATAAGTGATTAAATATACCAGCCTAACACAGAAGCTCGTGCTTAAATAACACATGCACAACAACAACCAAATAAATAATAGGTTCTTATCCCACACTACTATTTTTAAAGATGGCAGTAAACAGTTTATGTTAACCAAAATGTTTTATAACGTGAGTGAAGTCATTGATTTTCGTTTTTTTAGCCCTGTACATAACAAAACTGTGCCAATCCGATACAAAAGAGTATTTGTGTTTTAAACATAGTGCCAGTTTGATTCTATTATGTATTTATTTCCACAGGTACTATTAGCTATACTTTGTTGTACCGATTTGTCAGAGAGACGCCCTCTAAGTATCTCTTTATCATGAGCATGGCTGCTAGCAGTAGAGAACGTATTAGAGGTTTGAGCTGTGAAGTTAATATTACCTCCCACGTAAAGACTGAGGAGGGCCAGCTCTGGACATTTAGAGACATTTTGTGCAGTAATAGCTTTCATTTGGACAAATACATCCCCCCCAGATATGAGCCACTTTCCCACATGCCCACCACATATGTTGGTTAGAACCTAACATCTGGCAACCTCTCCAACAGTTTGATGTGTACAGTACAGTGGTACCTCGGGTTACATACACTTCAGGTTACAGACTCCGCTAACATAGAAATCAATCAATCAATCAAAATGTTTATTCGGCTTTACGCCCATCATGAAACACAACATAACAAAACAAATCAAAACAAATCAAATCAAATAAAACAGCGGACTCGTACAAGCCACAAGTAGTATAACACAGTTCACAACTCACAAGGACAGATATTAGCCATTCATAAGAAAAGTTTAAGATTAAGATTAAAAATTTTAGGCACTACACTAAAATCAATATCTGATGTCATTATAGAAATAACATAGAAATAGTACCTCGGGTTAAGAACTTTGCTTCAGGATGAGAACAGAAATCATGTGGTGGCGGCACAGCGAGAGTGAGAGGCCCCCATTAGCTAAAGTGGTGCTTCAGGTTGAGAACAGTTTCAGGTTAAGAATGGACCTCCGGAATGAATTAAGTTCTTAACCCGAGGTACCACTGTACTAGGAACTAATATCAGCTAGCCATATAGGTTAGCTATACAGTGGTACCTCGGGTTAAATACTTACTGGTAATTCGTTCCGGAGGTCCGTACTTAACCTGAAACTGTTCTTAACCTGAAGCACCACTTTAGCTAATGGGGCCTCTCGCTCCCGCTGTGCCGCCACCACATGATTTCTGTTCTCATCCTGAAGCAAATTTCTTAACCTGAAGCACTATTTCTGGGTTAGCAGAGACTGTAACCTGAAGCGTATGTAACCTGAAGCATATGTAACCTGAGGTACCACTGTATGTATAACTAAATAGGCGTGAGGTGCCATTCTTGCACTCTTATGCTATCTCTCTTGCAGAGGCAGAGACCAATTTAAATGGAAATTTCCTCCACTGAGGTCCACACCTCTTCACTGATAGCAAGCTGCCGATCAGCTTCCCACATCTGCCTTAAACCCTCTCATATCTATTAGGATTAACATACTGTTATGAGTTTGGGGAAAGGTTTAGGCCAAATGCCTGGGCCACCTTGGAAACTCTTGGAAAAGCCAGGCTAGCTTCCTGTTTAGGTGATAGCCTGGGTGATGGGCCATTAAGGGAACAAAGGAAGGGGCCTCCTGCTGTGTGAGATAGCAAATGGGGGGGGGGGGGCTTCCTAAACTCATGGTTAGTTAGAAAGACAAAAGGGCAGAGTGGAGAGTGCAGGGAGGTGAGCTAGAAGAAAAGCAGCAAGCTGAGAAAATAAAGGGGGGAGAGATGTTTGAATCCAAAGCTGTGGCTATGGGAGAAGCAAGGCCCTTTTGAGGTGTTAATGCTGTCAACCTCTCCATCATAGGTTCAGGTTGAATATATGTGTAAATAAACCATATGTCCTAAAGACACCACAGTCTTTGCTGTGCCTCATTCCAAAGGAATTCCTGGCACCCCAGGAATCTCACACTGCTCAGAGATTGGGGTGGGGAAGGGGGAACTCTAGTTTGTTAAGAGTTCCAAGTGTTGCTAGGTGACTCCTATTCCCCTCACTGGGCTACAGCTCTCGGACTGGTTAAATGATCAATCCCTCTTCCCAGGGAATTGTGGGAACTGGAGCTCTGTGAGGGGAATGAGGGTCTCGTAACCATACTCATCACTCTGAGCAGTCAGGAGTGATCCTGCTTTAAATGTATGGTGCGGATGATGTCTACATTTTACACAGCACAGAACCACTGAAATTAATAAGCATGACTACGGCTGCATAGATGCTATAGGTTTAAAGCACATTCAAATCACATTCTCCCCCACCCTCAAATAATTCTGGACACGGTAGTTTGTTAAGGGTTGATGGAATTTGTGAGGGGTCGACAACAGTGCCCAGAATTCTTTGAGGGAAAGAATGAGCTTCAAATGTGCTTTAAAGGTATTTATGCAGCCTAAGTTAGGGCCATTGTTTTCAATAGGTCTACTCTGAGTAAAACCAAGTTGAATATCACCCTTGGTGTGGATGTGATCACAAGATCACACATACACACACACACACACACACAGAGAGAGAGAGAGAGAGAGAGAGAGAGAGGCTGCCCCGCCTTGTGCTGCTCACTAATTCTGCCTACCCTCAACTTCCTCCCATTCCACCTCACCCAGGCCCCCACTCTCCCTGTTCCCTCACAACTCCTTCAGTGCTCCTTTGTGTCTCTCCATCCCTGCTTTATTCAAACCTCTGCTGTTGTCTAACACCGTCGTCTTAAAACCTGCCTTCTCTTTCACTTCCGTCCCCTTTCCTGACTTTATGACAATTCAGGATTGTAACACAGCGCTACAAATGCTCCAATGGAGACTGCATGATGACAGCCTTATATTTTTATGTGTATAGGAAGATATCTCCTTTATGGTTAAGTTTTACTGTGTCTTCTAAAGACATTTGCAACCGCATTGCACATCTCCCTTTCCACTGCAAGTTCTCCTCAAGTCAAAGGCAGCTCCCCACCCCTCTCAGGCATCATAGGTGTATGGGCATATTGGCAACATCAGGAGTTAATAATACCACAGGGCTCAGAGAAACAAGCCATGCCAGTTGGACCTGACCAGAGGCCTCCTCCCACACTTGACACAATAAGCAACACCCCAGGAGTGAAAGGCTCCTCATTGTTTGTAGAACTGGGTTCTGAGGCACATCATGTGCCAAACGAAAATGACTCATGCGTACTTGTGACAATTGAAGTAATCCAAGCAGGAGTCCCAAACACCTGCCCACAGGTCTCGCTTAGATTTAGCTTTGCCATAATTCAGAAGAGAACAAGGCTCCGGCACCGTTAATAGTTGTGCAAAAAAGAAGGGGTTTCGGGTGTGGCTTGAAATGATGCAAGCCCCTTTTCTACGCAATCCCTAAAGGCGCAGGAGCTCTTCCCTTTGTTGCATCAGGCCAGCTGGGCTTGGTTGCTTCCAATGCACCTCTGCTGCTTGTGTGCGTGCATGTATCTCTTCTGTTTTCTGTGTGAGACCAGTTGCTTAATGTCTTCAAAAACTGGCTGCAATGGTTTGCTACGTGTGTGTGTGTGTGTGTGTGTGTTTGTGTGTGTGTGTGTTAAGAACAATAATTCACAGGGGTAGAGGTTCTAAAAGAGATGGTCCTTTATGTATTCTGTTACCGTACCCAGAATCCTGTATGTGCAGGAGTGGATAGAAGAAGTCCCAACGAAAGAAGAATGGATCTTAAAGTTAATGGACTATGCAGAGATGGCAAAGTTGACAGTAACAATAAAAGATAAAAAAGAGGAGAACTTCGTTGAGGAGTGCATTCCCCCTTTGGCGCCACCCCCAACCCCAACCCCGCTTCAATAGAAATCGCGAGCAGGATTTGAATAATAGGCAAGGGAAGTAATGATTGTAATATAAGTTATAATACATTAGAAAATAAATGGCAGTTTATCTGCTGAAGTTATGGCAGCAGATAAAGGAATACAAACAGGAACATCACAGGCGTAAGGATGGGAAGTCAAAATGTAAGAAATTATTATACTGAAAGTGAGTTGAATAAATATCAAATGTTGTGTAAAAGACTACAGTGGTACCTCGGGTTAAGTACTCAATTTGTTCTGAATGTCCGTACTTAACCTGAAACTGTTCTTAACCTGAAGCACCACTTTAGCTAATGGGGCCTCCTGCTGCCGCCGCACCGCCAAAGCACGATTTCTGTTCTCATCTTGAAGCAAAGTTCTTAACCTGAAGCACTATTTCTGGGTTAGCGGAGTCTGTAACCTGAAGCGTATGTAACCTGAAGAGTATGTAACCCGAGGTACCACTGTAATATTATTCATTATATGTCAACCCCACTCTTCCTCCAAAGGAGCTCAAGGTAGCATCCAAAGTGATCTCGATCTCTCTCTGCCTCTAGTGTTACCTAGAGTTAGGCTGAGAGACACAACAACCAAGTTATTGGTTGACTCTTATCTCAGGGTAACATTCATCTGCGTAAACAAGTTCTATTTATTTATTTATTTATTATTATTATTATTATTATTATTATTATTATTATTATATTCAAAATGAATAATACACACCAGACAAAGGGCATTTCGTTATTTAAAGTAAACAAAACTTGTGGAAATTAAATAAATGCATTTGCTACATTTAACCCCATACAGAAGGTTGGGGGGGGGTAGTTCAAGAGGCTACATCCACATCCATACATTTAAAGCCCATTTATACCACTTTTAATAGTCATGGCTTCCTCCAAAGAACCCCTAGAACTGTAGTCGTAGGTGCTGACCTACAACTTTCAGCATGTTTAATAAACAGTTCCCAGAATTCTCCATGTGGTGTAAGAGTGCTTTCAATACATGGTGTGGCTATGACCAGTCTAGGTCCATCTAGCTGTATGTGATGAGCCTTGAGGAGTTTGCAGGCTGGGCATGAAGCATTAGCCATGCCCTGTTTCCACACTTAGAAATCTTTTTGTCCCCACAGGAAGCCTTGGAGGTGACCTAGTGAGTTTCGTGGTTGAGTGGGGAATTGGAACTAGAGTGGTCCCAATCCTAGTCTGACACACTGAGCGTTACACCACAGTAGTAGCTCACCAGCTAAGGACCAACAGGCAAGACAGTTGACACCATTCTCTGCTCCAGCATTGCCTTCTTCCAATCTGTCTCTAGTTGGAGTAATTTTGTTGGGTTGTTGCACCAGATGCAATTGGATCATTCATTGATTCCCAACAAAAGCCACTTGCCCAGAAAGGGAGGCTGCTATTATGTCTCTGTATGAGTCACTGTTCTGATCTTGCCTTCTTCCACACCCAGAACAGTAATTCACATAGAAACACAGAGCTCCTCTCAGGACAGGTAATTTGTATTCTTTTGCTTTCAATGGATGTAAGGGGGACGTGTGCCCTTAATTTTAATTCAAAAGTAGTCTTCGCTAAATGATGTTTGGGAAACACTTGTTTCCCAAATAGTGGTAGTGGTGGTGATTATGATGGTGATTTAAAAGTAACTAATCCATCTGCAAGGGACGCGGGTGGCGCTGTGGGTAAAACCTCAGTGCCTAGGACTTGCTGATTGTATGGTCGGCGGTTCGAATCCCTGCGGCGGGGTGAGCTCCCGTCGTTCGGTCCCAGCTCCTGCCCACCTAGCAGTTCGAAAGCACCCTTAAGTGCAAGTAGATAAATAGGTACTGCTTTATAGCGGGAAGGTAAACGGCGTTTCCATGTGCTGCGCTGGTGCTGGCTCACCAGTGCAGCTTCGTCATGCTGGCCACGTGACCCGGAAGTGTCTTCGGACGGCGCCAGCTCACGGCCTATAGAGTGAGATGAGCACGCAACCCTAGAGTCGGACACGACTGGCCCATACGGGCAGGGGTACCTTTACCTTTACCTAATCCATCTGCACATTTGGGTGAGTTTTCTTTTGCTACAGATTTGGGGATTTACAGAAAGTTCTAGGTCTGCAGGGTAGAGAGGGGAAGGGATAATTTTCCACACAAAGCCATCTACTTCTTCAATTATAAACCACTGCACATCTAAAGCAACCAGGTAACTTGGTCTCCCTGAACGCTGCTCCCTGGAGAAATTAGGAGCTAACCTACAGTAGTCAAAATACACAAGCTCTATTTTTGTCTTCGCCGGCTCCAGAGCACAGCTCTCAAACTTGCTTGAGGAAAAAAGATAATTAAACTCAAGGAGACTGCAAGATGCCTAGATATGCTAGCTTCTTCTCCTAGCCCCAGGGACTGGACAGTTACACAGGTAACGGTTGGCCCTTTTCAATAGTCCGGAGTCTGAACCCAGTGGTACACAAACACCCCTTGCTCAAAGCAGACCAGGTGCCCATTGCACAGATGCCACACTGAGGTGTCCAAGGCAGCGTACCAAATAAATAGCACAGGCAATGTTTTGGAAGAAAGTAGGTGAAAGTTCCACCCAATGTGATGACAGGGTCCCAGTTAATCTGTATGGGTTGCTGGGTGTGGAAGGGACGCCTCATTTGTTTACAATTGAGAGGACAGTGTGTCAATTTCCTGAACTAATTGTTCAGTTGTCCTTATTGACATCCCTCTTCATCAACCCAGCAGGTGTGCATTAAGCCAGAGGTGGCCCTCCAGATGTTGATAGACTTCCAGCACCCCAGCCAATGTTGCCAATACAGTGGTACCTCGGGTTACATACGCTTCAGGTTACAGACGCTTCAGGTTACACACTCCGCTAACCCAGAAATAGTACCTCGGGTTAAGAACTTTGCTTCAGGATGAGAACAGAAATCGTGCTCTGGCAGTGCGGCGGCAGCAGAAGGCCCCATTAGCTAAAGTGGTACCTCAGGTTAAGAACAGTTTCAGGTTAAGAACGGACCTCCGGAACGAATTAAGTACTTAACCCGAGGTACCACTGTAGCCAGGAAGAGTGAGAGCTGCAGTCCTGCCCCATCTGGAAGGTCACAGATAGGAATGGAGGAAGCTCCGGTTAAGGAAAATTCTGGGGTGAGAGACTACCCAACAGCCCAGCTCGTCGGGGCAAAGCCCACGGGTATATACAGTCAGAAAGGAAGGAGGTTCCTGCCAAATATAGGAGCAAAACAGTGGTCAGTATATTGTTGTGCAACAGATCCCCACAAGAGTAAGTACCCCAAGTGTGGGGTGACAACCTCTTTTAGAACTTCCCTCTTTCCCCCAGAATACACTTTGAGCAGCATCATTGATGCATCATCACTAGCATGTCACAAATGGGGAGGGGTATTCAAGGGTTACACAAGTTCAACATTAGGGCACTTTCTGAAGAAGGGTGCATGCCCACAAAAGCTCATACCAATAACAAATGTAGTTGGTCTCTAAGGTGCTACTGGAAGGATCTTTTTTTATTTTGTTTCGATTAGGTCACTTTATCAGAAACCTTTCCCAACACCTCTTAAGTACCTATCACGGAAAGAACAATAAAACTCTTTACATATCCTTTCCCTTAGGACATTTCTGGAGATGGGCTTTCAGAACACCTGACTTGCTAAACTGCCTCTGGGGATGTCTACTGTTGCCCCCTTGGTCACTCCCTGGGTGGGGTGCCCTGTATGTACTCTCACGCTTGGGGAATTATGGCGGGATGCCCTGTTCCTGCTGCCTACTTGACTTCCTGCTTCTGGGTTCATGGAGGAGGGAGGTGGAGCCCAAATTCTTCGAGGGTTAAAATGGCCTTGGAATGAGGAGAGTCGGTTACAGTATGGATTTTCTACGAATTCATAATGCTAGGTATCCTCCCTGAGCTGTCAAGTCAAAAGGACACATTCAGGCATGATATTAGTAACATTGTACAGTGGTACCTTAGGTTAAGAACTTAATTCGTTCTGGAGGTCCGTTCTTAACCTGAAACTGTTCTTAACCTGAGGTACCATTTTAGCTAATGGGGCCGCCGCGCCTCCGCAACTGTGCAATTTCTGTTCTCATCCTGAGGTAAAGTTCTTAACCTGAGGTACTATTTCTGGGTTAGCGGAGTCTGTAACCTGAAGCGTCTGTAACCCGAGGTACCACTGTAATAACTATAAAGATGTGGGCCCCCCCCATCATTTCCGTAACACTCCCTTACGCTGAGTCAGGCCATTGGCCCAACCAGTCCAGCGTCCTGTTCTCACAGTGGCCAACCAAATGCCTGTGTGAAACCTGTGAGCAGAAGCAGAGCCCAAGATCAGTCTCGCCTCATGTGGTTTCTCACAACTGGTGTTCAGAAGCATTTACTGCCTCTGACCACAGAGGCAGGGCATCGGCCTATGGCTAGTAGTCACTGGCAGCCCACTCCTCCCTTGCCTAATCTTCTTTTAAAGCTGTCACTTCCTTCTGTGGGAGCAAGTTCCATAGTTTAAAGATGTGCTGTGTGAAGGGCTTCCTTTTATCACTCTTTGGATGTTCACAAGCTCAGTTGTCATGAGAGAGGGAGGAAAACTTTTCTCTACCCGCTTCCTCCATGCCATGCAAAATTTCGCAACCTTCTCTGGTGGCACCTCTTACTCTCCTTTTCTCAGGCTAAACGAAAGTCTGCAAACACTGCAAACCTTTCTTCACAGAGAACCTGCTCCACCCTCTCATTCATTTTGGTTGCCGTTTTTTCTGAACCTTTTCCAACTCTACAATATCCTCTCTGAGGTGAGGCAACCAGAACTTGCTTTCCAAATGTGGTCATGCCACAGATTTGTATTTGAGATTTCTGCCCTTTTCTCACCTGCCTTTCCATCTCATCCCCCCCCCCCCACACGTGTTTTTCTTTCCTCCATCTTCTTGTACACAGTGGCACCTCAGGTTACAGATGCTTTAGGTTACAGACGCTTCAGGTTACAGACTCCGCTAACCCAGAAATAGTACCTCAGGTTAAGAACTTTGCTTCAGGATGAGAACAGAAATCGTGCTCCGGTGGCGTGGCGGCAGCGGGAGGCCCCATTAGCTAAAGTGGTGCTTCAGGTTAAGAACAGTTTCAGGTTAAGAACGGACCTCCAGAACGAATTAAGTTCTTAACCTGAGGTACTACTGTATTTTCTTCTTCTTCTATTTCTTCTCTCGCCACCCTTGCTTTTCTCTCTTCCTCCTTTCCGCATGTTCCTTGTTCCCCCTTTTAGTTTTTTTTTAGTGCTACCTGCCTCCCCCCCTTTAAATCCTACCTTTTTCTCTAAGGAGCTCAAGGTGGCATACCTGGTTCTCCCCCTTCTTATTTAATCCCCACAACAACCCTCTTGTGAGGTGGGTTAGGCTGTGAGGCAGTGACTGGTCCAAGGTCACCCAGCAAACCTCATGACAGAATAGGGAGGTGAACCCTGGCCACCCAGCTCCTAGTTTACCAAAGGTGCGCTAAGAGGAAGGCACGCTTAGCAAACCCTCACCATGATCAGCTCCCGCCCAGAAACCTATCTCCCTACTGTGGAAGGACGTGTGGATCCAGAATTGGCCTCCACAGTCACTTACGGACTCACTGTTAAAACCATGTTCATGTTCACTCAGCTATGAGTGATCGCCAAAGAAGACGTAGTCCAGCACTCTAGCCACTGCACCCCATTGTCTCTCATCGTTCCTTCACACATTCCTGTCTTCTTCCCCTTCATGCCTCCCCCCATGTCACTTCCTTTCCCCTCCTGCTTGATACTCCTCCAGTCTGCAAACATACAAACTCACATATTACCTTGCAAACTTCTTACCTATACTGTATCTATACCAACCAGCAAGAGATGAACAGGAGCAAGACAGGACAGGCATATCACAAAGGGCGACCCCGGGGCAGGTGCCTGCTGCTTGCTTACACCCGCCCTTCCCTCTCTCGTGCATACCCTAATTTCTGCAGAAATCTCTGCACATCCTCTCCCCATCCTTGTTTTATCAGACCTTCTCCCGCTTCCTTAAGATTACGCACCTTCCCAATCTCTCCTTTCTCTGCTTCTTCGCTTCTCTGCTTCTTCCCAGGAGCCGCAGGGTTAAGCAGCAGGGCTTCTCCTTTTGCTTTTATTCTCCTCCTCAAGCACTGGCAAACCTGCCCTCCCTCATGGTTGCGCACGCTTCTGTGTCACCTCTTCTCTCTACTCACCTGGACTGCGGACAACTGTTCCTGCAGTTGATCCCCAGGGTTGTCACGGTTCCAGGGTTGTCCCTAAGGGGTTGTGGTCGGCTGACTCACTTCAAAGGGTGTTGCAAAATGTGAGGCAGGGTTGGGCATCTTAGCATCTTGTTGAGAGATCAGAAAACTACCCACGCCAGAGACTGCACACGGGAGATCTGGCTGTGTTTCCACACTCCAGAATCCAGCCGTGGGGAAACTGAATAGGAGTCATTTTTATTTATTTATTTGTAAGGTAGAGAAGCAAAGCTCCCATTTGTGAAATAAGAAGAGGCTCAGCTCTTTCTTCCGGGATTAATTGTGCAGAGCTCCTAATTATGCTGGGCCTGTGCCAAATTCTCTTCCTTTCTTTGAATAAATATATTAGAGAGGGGAATGGATTTTGGCTCCTGGTCCCTTCCACTGGGATTAATCTGGAGCCACACTTGATTGCAATGTGTTGCAATATCAGTTTCTTCTTTTCGCAGAAGGAAATAAATTGTAATAAATCCTGATTGCAAATGGGTTCACTGCCATATTCCTTTTTTAGTGACATCAAGGGTATATAACCGTGAATTGAAGTGTTCGAACTGCCATTATGATCACGAACCCAGAGGAATTGATACCTTACACTTTTGGTGCATTTGCTGGACTGCAAATCAGTTATCAAAAATTAGAAATGTTATGTATAAATGTCTCACACTCATCAGCTATAGGCTTAAAAGTTCGTCCAACATCTTTAAAATATTTAGGAAAATTAATTCCCCCCAAATCTTGAATTGGCTTATCACAATAAAGTACTAACCCCGTATCAAAACTGTAAAACAAACACTGATAAACTGGGACAAATTGAAACTTCCATGGCTCAGGAAAAAATGTCACAACAAGAATTGTAATTCCCCCAAAACGATTACAAAATTTTGAAGTCATTCCAGCCATGATATCAGCCTAGCAAACCTAGCAAAAGTTAATGATCACATTTATCCATTGAGGTGGGGAGAAAGCCAGAATCAGGCTTTCCACGTTATAGAGTGAAACTTCATAAGGGGCTCTGAGTATCTAAAATATTACATATTGCCATGATGTAGCACACACTAAGAATCTAATTGCCATTGCTCAAGGCAATAAAGCTTAGATATGGATAAAAATTGAACACTCGCCAGAGTGGAGCCATAAAATGGGAAAGTATCACATTTCTGGTGCATAATCCAAAGACAAATGAAAAATTAGATAACCCTTGCCTATTGGCAATTGAAAAAATATGGAAAAGATGGTATAAAAAATTACATGCACACAAACCCATTTCCCTGCTAATTCCTTTCTTATATCATCCCCATTTTTTATAACCAGGACAACTGTTGACAATTTAAACAATGGGAAACAATTGGTTTTAACATAATTTTTGGATCATATGGAAATACCACACTTGCAAAAGATTTGTTTTAAAAAAAAACTTGAGAGGAATATCTCATATATGGATCCAAACACATCAAGTCCTTCGCTTCATCCCAGAGGCCAACATATAAGCCACACAGAATTTAACTAATTGCAACAAAGGCTATCAAATGATAAATGTTTATTGTCAGAGGTGTATAAGAGAAACTCTGGCAATCTACTCATAGTTCAAAGCTGTGTCCACACTCCTGTTTATTCCACATCCAATACACTCCCACCACTGATTTTGGAAGTGGTATACACAAGGTTTGATCTGGAAGTGGTATACACAAGGTTTGATCTGAACCAGCTTTGATCCGAATTCAGAAAAAGAGCAGGCTAGCTGCATTTTAAGCTGTTAAGATGTACACAACCAAACTCCATTCTGATTTTGGCGTCACCCCCTCCACCCATGTATCTCACATAGTTTGATTTCAAACCGGATGGTGAAATTTGCTGGTTGATAAGCGGGTGACACCACCCTCCTGACAATTTTGACCCACAGCAGGCGAGGGAGATAATAATCTGGCCGCCTGGCCTGATCCAGTTTCTACCTCAGGTTTAGATCATAGCTCATATAATACTCATATCCTTTCGGCATCATTTCCTCAGGTGGGGCAATGGATCAGCGCATCTGGCTGTTAATCAGAAGGTTGGTTGTTCAAGGCCACCCTTTGGTTCCTTGAAGAAATGTGTACCTGGGACTCCAGGATTTGGGTGCCTCCAGCACATAGGAAACATAGTGGCCCAGCTGACAAAGGAAATCCGTGCATGTGCTGAAAGGCACCCCAAAATTCCTAGCCCCTATCATGGAACTATGCACTAAATGTAACATTCAGAAGCCAGCGGGATAAACTTTCTGTCTCCAAGGACATTCTGCTGCAAACCTCAAGGCTGTCATTCTGTAATGAAAGACGGTCAAAAGTGGAGCTGCCAGGGGTGCAAAATTTATGAGCAAGAATTTATTGGCAATTCTGGGTAGCCATTTGGACTCATAAAAACCCTGTAGTGTAGTCCAATGCTGTGATACACAGTGTTTTGTTTTGTTTTGTTTTGTTTGGTTTTGGTTTGTCTTGTTTTGTTTTTAAGGGAAATGCAGTTGGGGGGAAGACATTTTGATGGTAGTATTGGCACTAGGAAGGGGTAGTAGTGGCATTGGGAAGGGATAGACTAGCTATTTCCCACCCCCCTTGGGGGGAAACAACCAAGAACTGGTGTTGGTGGATGTTTGCTGCAGGTACAAACACTTATATCAATACTGTATATTCATGTCCAGGCCTGGTGCCAATGGTCAGCCAGGTCAGGTTCTGGCTGAGAGTCCCACGGACTCAGAAGGGCTCCTCACTGCCCCAGTGTGGCTCACTGCCCTCTTGCCAGGCCCCCAGACAGCTGTCTGAGCAATAGGTGGGTGGTGGTGCCGCTTTGGGGTGGGAGCCAAGCTTGGTTTCATTCACAGAATCCACCCACCCATTTAATTCACCCAGAATGCAATGCCCTGGCTGACATTTATAAAGATGTGTGCTGTGCAGCTATAGAAAACTATCTCTTCCATTAGGTCTATAGGTTGGTGTTATGCACTGAAGTTCTCACCCTGAACGAGCAGGGGGATACTGTAGACAGTTTTCACTCAGGTCCACATATGCAAATAAGGAATTGAAAGTGACGTTCAGTGATTGGATAGTTACAGAAAGTTGTTACTGTTGCTTTGTAGTTGAGCTCTATATAAGCAGGTTGGCTGAACCCTTCAGCCCAGTTCTGTTCTGGGCCTGTGAATAAACAAGAGCTGTTTGAAGAATCGCTGTGTCGTCTGATATGTTCACCCACAACTTAACAGTTGGGGCACTGGATTTGGTTAAATTAAGATGGCGAGCAGCCGTGGCAGCTGGGAATCGAGCTTTGGCTCTCATTCAAAAGCAGCACCACAAAAACACTGCAGGGCACCAGTGAGTGGTGTTGCTGCCACTACTGAGGCCTTGGTAGCTGTGGCAAAAGGGGAAAAAATGCTCCGTGACCAAAGGGGAAATAGGTTGTGTGTGTTGGTGGGGACACTGGGTGGCAACATGCTGAGAGGCCCATGAAATCTGATGCCAACCCAGTCTCTCCAATGCTCACATCATTTCCCCTCAGAAATGAAAGTGTGGCTGTTTGACCTGCGTTGTTAATGTTGCCGGTAATTATGAGGTATAAATAAATAACTACAACAAATGCCCTGTGAGAAATGAGGATGTTGCTTTTTCACATACAAATGTAACAGGTAAACAAACAAATGTATGCAGTCCAGACAGCTTAAGAGATATTTAGAGCTTGTGGTCAGGATGTGGTTGTAATAAGTAGACAAGTGTCAGCAGTCCAGATCAACTCCCACTTGTTAACTAGAGATGTTAGAGCTTGTGATCAGAAGGCGGTATTTTTGCTTGGCTTAGCAAGTAATTGCATAGGAACATAGACCAAATAAGGGGAATAATAAAGAAATGTAGAGGGTGAATCAGAGTGAACAGAGGTGGGAATGTTGGTAGGATAATTAGGTGGTTGTGATAGGCTGTAAACTTTGTAGTACCCAGCCAATGGGGAGACGGGGGGGACCTGTGCTTCTGGTATAGTGGTACCTCGGGTTAAGAACTTAATTCGTTCTGGAGGTCCGTTCTTAACCTGAAACTGTTCTTAACCTGAAGCACCACTTTAGCTAATGGGGCCTCCCGCTGCCACCACGTGATTTCTGTTCTCATCCTGAAGCAAAGTTTTTAACCCGAGGTACTATTTCTGGGTTAGCGGAGTCTGTAACCTGAAGCGTCTGTAACCAGAGGTACCACTGTACTGTATAGGGAATATAAGCTTATGCTTTGACAAAGCTGGGGTTTGCCTACTTTGGACACCCACTCTTGCAAGAACATATTGTATTCAATAAACTCTTTGCTGCTTCACCAATTTTGTTCAGATTGTATTTTAAGGAGTGGGATTAAGGGTCTTAGGACCCACATCTTACATGCCTCTAGAATATATCGCTTGCTTTTAAAAAAACAAACAACAACAATGAATCAATCTTGAATTTATCTCAGGCATGAGCCTTTGAACCATGGTTGCAGTTAATCTCTTTTGACTGCCTCTGCCTCCCTTACTTCTCAAATACCAGGCCTGATCTTGCACTGAACAGCTGCTGCCACCCAGTGTAGACAATATTAAATTAAATGGAGTAATGTTCCTATTGTGAGGCACAAAGCAGGCATGAAGGAAAACATGGTCATTTCTCATGGCATGACAGCCATGGTGGAATCTTTCCTCTGGCATCCTCAGTGCAACCTGAAACCTGCTTTATGCCTAAGGCTGTGTACATCCTATACCTTTAAAGCACATTTGAAGAAGATGCCTTCCTTCAAAGAATTCTGGGCACTGTAGTTTAGCCCCCGTCAGTGAGTTACAATTCCTAGCATCCCTTAAGAAACTACAGTGCCCAGAATTATTTGAGGGGAAAGAATGTGCTTTAAAGTATCTACACGGAGACTTTTTCTGCACAATGAAGTGGGCTCTCTAGGTCCCCAAAGTTTCTTCGGCTATGGACCACTGGAAAATTGCTGAGGATCTTGGCGAACCATGATTTTTCTGCCTGTTGCAACAATTGCAATGTGCTGTGCTAGATGCTGTGTGACTTCTAAAGGCTTTTTGTTTCATATGCGCTGTATTTTATTACATTCCAAAGACTTCAAATTGTAATGCAATAAAATCCATGAAATAAAAGAAGCCGTTAAAAAGCAATTAAAAATAAATATGAATATTTAATGTGACGGATGTGCCGTCTCCTGTCTTCGACCAAGAATCCACAGACACACTGCGAACCACCTGAAAGAAGCACGGATCAGTCTGGGAAGCCCAGCTGCTGTCCATGAAAGCTTGAACCATAATAAACGTGTTCATCTTTTTAGGTGTCTCAGCGAGATGCTTTGTTGTTGTTTTTGCTTCAACAGGCAAACTTGGCACTCTCTCTCTGATAGCAGATCTCTTCAGGATTCCTCTGAGGAGAGCTCCCAGCTAGTTTTGATCTGTAATGCTCAAAGGCTGCATCTGCATTACAAATCAAGCTCTCTTCCCCCCCCCCCAACCCCCTCTATTTAGGAGGCCTGCAGAAGAGGATACTGACAGACATTATCTGACCAACATCTACCACATGCTGTTTGTCTGTTTTGCAAAGTAACACTTTTATAATACCTCTCTGTCTGTTCCTTGGCAAGCTCCAAATAATGATAATATATGAACAATGTCTACATACTGCCTTTCAGCAGGATGACCTAGTTTGTTAAAAAAATATAAAAGTTTAAAACCACAGTGCGGCGAAAAGTATTTAAAAACAGTATTGAAAGGAATATATATTTAACATTTAAAAGCTGGTGACAATGAAAACAGTGTCCGAAAGCTCAGAGGAATAATCACATTTTCACCTGTGCTGGAAAAGAGAGGGAAGAGAATTCCATAGCTCAGGGGGTGCCACACGCAAAAAATCCTTGTGGACCTCAATCTAACGTCTGAAAGGGATGATAGCTGGAACAAGGAAGATGTACCCTACAAATACTCAGACCTTGTGTGAAAGGTTTCTATCTGCCCTATTATCTCTCTCTCAGGAAAATCTCATGGTGTCCTCTACAAAATTATTCCCTCCATTTCTAAGTTCAGAGGCCAACGTGTGGATTTTTACGTTGCCAAAATGGCCCCATCCGCTCTCTAAAGCAGAAATGGTGAATCTGTGGGCTGAACTCAAGCTTCCCTTAATGCTAGCAAGCCTAGTCCATGGCAAGGGATGATGGGAGTTGTAGCTCAGCCACATCTGGAGAGCCACATGTTCCCTCACACCTGCATTATAAAAAGGGATCAAGCAGGCGTTTTGGGGGGAGGGGTGTGTGATGGCCCTAAAGCGGAAGTGGTAGGCGGGAAACCTCCAAAACAGTCCAAGGAGGACTGGGCATGCTGGGTGACCACTGAGCGCTGACTGACCCTTGAGATGGAGACGGGAAAACCAGATGGGAGAAGGAAAATAATGGAGTCCATTGCAGGGAAGCTGTGAGGCTTTTAATGCAACCCTCTGCGTCTTTACTCAGAACTAGGTCTCACAGGGCTCAGTGGGGTTTACTGCCTTCACCAACCTGGCGCCCTCTGGAAGTCATTGGACCACAACTCCCATCAGTCTCAGCTGATGGGAGCTGTAGTGCGACATTGCATTGCAGGGGGTTGGACTAGATGATCCCTAGAGGACCCTTCCATTTCTACAATTCTATGATTCTTTCTGAACAGCAGCAGGTTGGCAAAGGCTGCTCTAGTAAATGTGTACACACCATACATTTAAAGCACAGAGCTACAATTCCCAGCCCTTTAACAAACTACAGTTCCCAGGATTCCTTGGGGGAAGTCATGTGCTTTAAATGTATAGCATGTTACGAAGACTAGATGTGGCACTAAATGTGCGGCTTGCTTTCTGCTGCTGGGGACAGATGGGACTTATTAGGGCACTGGGGCACATACTGAGGGTGGTTTAACTCCATGACAGTCCCAGTGAAAATCAAGTTCCCCATACTTACAATTGTTCTGTTGTTATTGTTGTTTTTATTATTACTTTAAAAAGGGCACAGCAACAAGTGCATTGTCTAGTCCAGTCCGAAGATGCTGTGAGGGGCAATTCTTTGGAGGAAATGTGTAATAGAGATAAAATGCACACAACAACAACAACAAAAGTCAGAAAGGGAAGGAGACACGCCCTGCTGAGTTCGCAGGCAAAATCTGTATTGCCAAAGCAGAGGGAGAACAAGAAAAAAGAAGTGACTGTACAAATGTCCTTCAATACAAATTTTTGGGTTTTTTTATCTATCTTTTCAGATGGGGAACTAGCAAGCAGGATCGAGGAGACCTAGGATTCTGGAGTACTGATTTAGGGTGGCAGCCTCAGACCAAATAAGGTGGGTGTTTTTTTGAGAAGTCAACATCAGATTCAATTCTCAAATCCATCTTTGATGACTCTCCATTGCTATGTGACACACTCTGGATTACACCTGGCCAAACACAAACCTCCTTCTGGTTTCAATGCCACCCTCAGATCACCAATAACATTCATTCCATTCCAATGCTACAGTTCTATGATTCTATGAGGTACAGTGGTACCTCAGGTTACATACGCTTCAAGTTACAGACTCTGCTAACCCAGAAATAGTGCTTCAGGTTAAGAACTTTGCTTCAGGGAAAGAACAGAATTTGTTCTCTGGCGGCGCGGCGGCGGCAGGAGTCCCCATTAGCTAAAGTGGTGCTTCATGTTAAGAACAGTTTCAGGTTAAGAACGGACCTCCGGAACGAATTAAGTACTTAACCCGAGGTACCACTGTATAATATAGATGGTTGAATCTGGAACTGTCACAAGGAGTGAACACTGTGAACAGTGTGGTTTTTTGTTTTGTTTTTTAAAGAGTGCCTTATTCTAAGACTTACCTTTAACTCAGCAAGCAGATCCTACTGCGCCTGCCCTTTTAGCATCATTCTTTCACTGCTCCTCAGTTCTCGAAAGGTGTACCTGGGTCTTCAAGTCTTGAGCCCTCTCTTCAAGTGGAAATAAAACTGTCTGCCAGATGGTGAAAAAAGTCAAGAGGATCAGAGTATGTGCTGAAAGGCACCCCGAAATTCCTAGCCTCCTCACAGGACCAGAATTTTCATTTATTCCAGCCTCTCTGCAGAGGACTAGTAGGTCTGTCTCCAGGCAAAAGAATAATAGATGGACACAAATTCAACATACAAAAATGGCAACATTTCAGAAGCCAGTGGGAGAACATTTCGCTCTCCAAGGACATTCTGCTGCAGACTAGAATGTTGCCATTCTCCAACAAAGGAACTTTAAAAGATGTCAAGAGAGTGAAATGGTTGAACAAGAATTTATAATGTCTTTGGATTCCTATTCATTTAGGACTCAGCTGAGACCAAGTTTGTTTTTTCCGCCCTCCCTTTCCAGGTGTTAAATTAGCATAGCAAAGTTAGAAAGGTTGTGTTGCCATCAATTAGCACTGCTGTGAATTAATAACAGAGTTTTGCCACGTCTGCATCTGAACTTTATGCATAAATAGCACTGACAGCATCACTCCTGGGCACAGTTTATTTCTCTTGGCATGATGTTCCTCTTGAGTGTCACGGGCTGCAACTCTTGCAGGGTACCCCAGGCTCCTGGCCAGTGGCAGAGGGAAGAGTTTGCCTCCCTTCAACTCTGGGCTAGAAGCAGTTGGAGCTAGACGCTCTTTCCAGAATGGTGAAGGAAAGCCCCTGCAGCTGCTCCTTCTCTGAAAAACGCAGTCAGGCAACTATCCTTATCTGAGGAGAGGAGTTCATCAAAAAGTCGTGCGCGCAGCACCTCAACAAACTGTGCATTTCAAATGGACACCTTTGCCCCACCACCCCAGGGCTTCCTCCTGTGCGTTACATGCATGGTGTGCATGCAGCTGTAGTCCAAAGCATCTCAAAAGGTTAGCAAAGGCTGCGTTAGGGGATTCACCCACTGCCCCCATGATCAAGCAGCTCCTGCTCCCTGATTAAGGAAATACCTGTTTGTGCTTTTTCCAGAGAAGCAGCCATGCTAGTTGCATCAAAAAGAACCAAGTCTTGTGGCACTTAAAGGCTAATCAATCTTATTGTGGCCTAAGCTTTTAGGAGGGACGTGGGTGGCGCTGTGGTC
Organism: Podarcis filfolensis; assembly: GCF_964270895.1. NCBI lineage: Eukaryota > Metazoa > Chordata > Lepidosauria > Squamata > Lacertidae > Podarcis > Podarcis filfolensis. The sequence continues at coordinate 16,760,881 of NC_139615.1, read as the reverse complement.
TAAACCACTGAGTCTCTTGGGCTTGCCGATCAGAAGATCGGCAGTTCGAATCCCCATGACAAGGTGAGCTCCTGTTGCTCGGTCCCTGCTCCTGCCAACCTAGCAGTTCGAAAGCACACTAGTGCGAGTAGATAAATAGGTACCGGTCCGGTGGAAAGGTAAACGGCGTTTCTGTGAGCTGCTCTGGTTTCGGTGTTCCATTGTGCCAGAAGCGGCTTAGTCATGCTGGCCACATGACCCGGAAAAACTGTCTGCGGACAAACGCCGGCTCCCTCGGCCCGTAAAGCGAGATGAGCGCTGCAACCCCAGAGTCGTCTGCGACTGGACTTAACTGCCAGGGGTCCTTTACCTTTTTTAAGCTTTTAGGAACTACATGACTCCATTTCGTTAGACGCATGACATGTAATCTTGTGTGGGATAGCTCAGTCGGTAGAGCTTAAGACACTTAATCTCAGGGTCATGGGTTTGAACCCCATGTTGATCAAAAAGATTCCTGCGTTGCAGAGGATTGGACCAGATGACCCCTGAGGTCCCTTCCAACTCTACAATTCTATGATTCTAATCCTCCAGTTGCTGGATTATTTTGCAGACTGTCTAGCTATAACTGAACTGTCACTATCTGTAATTACAGGAACATAAGGCCATTGGTCCATCCGTCTCAGTAGCCAGGCGTCTCTTCCAGCCTTGCTAGGTGATGCCATGGATTGAAGCTGGCACCTTCTGCATGCAAAGCGGTGGATGCTCTACCCTTCCTCATATTCCTTATTTCCATTTGCCTCTGACCCCAATGATTACAGATCCCCCGTTCCTTACACCCATGTGTCCATATAAACCTGCAAGGATGGGTGACACTTAATGCATCTGATTGAAATGGACTATAATCTACGGGAGTTTATGCCATAATCAAAGTGTTTAGTTTTTAAGGCGTCACGAAACTCTGTGTGTGTGTGTGTGTGTGTGTGTGTGTGTGTGTGTGTGTGTGTTTACTTTTTGTGATTCTCTATTCCCTCAGGGGAAAAAAAAAGTTAATGAGGGAACCCACTATTTACGCAGCAACTAGGACCCAACTCCTGGCGCGCTTCATTCATTCCTTTCGAGTATGATGCTGCCATCTTGGTTGAGGGAAAACCAGACAGCGCCTTTCGCGGTAGTAGAGACAGATAGGGCTGATTCAATGCCGCGGCCATTTTGGATCGGAAACGAGGCTGGGAGAGCCAGCGCGATGGAGTTGAGCTGCGGTCCCTCCCAGGTACTGAGCAACAGGGGTGCATCGCCTTCCCCAAACCTGCCGCTTTCAGCCTATCTCAGGGCTCCCCTTGTCATCAGTATTGATGCTCCACAAATTCGGACAGCAATCCCTCCCTGTTACGCTTCATATATGCATCTGCACTTTATTGCTTCATAGCTTCTCAGAAAGAGAGGGGAGGGGGAGAGAGTATTACGTCTGTATCTTTTTTCCTTGTACATTTTAATAGGATCCAAGTATTTTTGCAGCAATGTTTTCTTTATATGTACCCATATCACAGCTGTCAATGTTTCCCTTTTTTTAAGGGAAATTCCCGTATTCCGAATAAGATTCCTCACAAGAAAAGGGAAAAGTTGACAGCTATGACCCATATATGAAAAATAGTCTGGATCCTGGAAGGATGCAGTTCGTCACTTTTGACTAAAACTATATATTGTAACAGCGGCTAACAGAACAGAGATCATCTTAAATTCACATAGCAAATGGTTTCTGTATTGCTCTGATACCTTGTGTGTCACATAAGAGCAACCAAGGCAGAAGCAGAAACAATTTGCTGTGAAAATTTAATGTCTGTTATGTTAGTCGCAGTGATGTATGCAGGTTTTAAAAATTTGTATGGTCTGTCTTGCTTGCTTATGAAAGATAAGGTTGAAGTCATGGTGAATCTCCAAGTTAACCCCAAATCAGGAGAGGGGTTGTGGTGATTCTTGTGTACATTAAAGACATGGTACTACTAAACAGGGACTCCTCTAGATGTTCTTCTTACTGCACATTTATGATGATCTATGCTCATGATGCTATCACGGTGGTCAGACAGGATCCCACTTTCAATCCTGTAGTCACATTCCTCCATTCCAATCAGATGCAAATATCCTGCAACTTCCTGCTGATATTCTGTAATTTTTATGCCACACATGTTCCAGTTTGATTTTGTCCCTCTTTTGTTGCTCTACAAAACAATCGTGTGGTGGTATCATGGAAGCATTGCAAGCTAAAGCAGAATAAGTCCACCACTATTTTAGTGTCAAAGAACATGTTGCGGATGAAACTTGCAATAGAACATCAGTCTGGAGAGGCCCACAAAATGTAATCCTCCTCCCAACAGGAATGCCATGAGCCAGTGTGGGTATGTGCTGCCCCCCTGTGGGCCAGAGATGGAGGCATGAAGAAGGAGCATAGACCTAGCTTGCAGCTGACACAGCAGCAATGTATCTCCTTCTTGGACATGAGAAGCAGAGATTTCTGGGAGAGCACGGGGTATTTGTGCAGTGTAAAATCAGAGAGGAGCCTCACTGGTTTGCTGGCAGGGGGAGGTGTGTGGGCTTCTTGGAAACACAGAATCCCTTGTTTCTTTGGGATGGCAAAGAGGCGAGCTTGGACTTTCCAAGGCTTATCTATTTATACGTACATAAATTTCTATACCACTAAATGAAAAGGGGGAGATCTTCTCAGAGTGGTGTACATAAAATTAAAGGTAAAAGCAGAGATCAGAAGAACGTAAAACTGCTCACATGGCAGGGTAACTTTGCAAAAATAAAAACGAGTAGAGTAAAAAACGAATCAACAAATTGAATAAATTCCACAGTATAGAGTCTGCTGTGCTCAATTCCATGTGGCACAAGGGACCAGCTAGCAACGCTGCTGCAGAACATATCAGGATAACAGGTAGGAATACATAGGGAAAGGTGGTCCCAAGGCTTTTATACACTCAGCATCTTCAATCTGGCCCAGTAGCACATTAGCAGCCGATGCAGATTCTTCAGTGCAGATAACCAGCTCCAGTCAACAGCCAGAGGTTGGGGTTCCAGTTTTCCACGACTGCAGCAGAGTAACTAACATGCCACAATAAGTGCAGACTCAAAGCAGCCATTCACAGGCAGAGGCAGAGCCAAGGAGTGGGTCTGGCTTGGGGGAGAGTCTCAAAGGCCAAGTACAAAGGGGCATTTGGTCCTTGAGCCCAAGGCTCTCTGTCCCAGCTTTAGACACACAGTGCCTGCCACTATCCCTGGTTTGGATCGTTGTGGGGTGGGGTTGAGGGTTGCCTGAAGAATGGGATAAAAAAAAATTTAATAAATTGAATCACTCCTACTTCAAGATACCAGATACCAAAGATATATCTGCCCAAGTAATTAAACTTCTTCTTTGGCCCCCAGCTCTTCGATAGGTTCCTGAAGCCAAAACCCACACCCCACAAATAAATCCAGCAATAATAATGTATCAATACAGCCACATAGTGAAGCAGTTCGGTCAATAAAAATCCCAGTGTTGAAGCTAAAAGATTCAAGTAAGTAAGTAATATATTTATACCCCACCCACTTTGGGCGGCTCCCAACAGAATATTAAAAACAGGATAAAACATCAAACATTAAAAACCTGCCTAAACAGGGCTGCCTTCAGATGTCTTCTAAAAGTCAGATAGTTGTTTATTTCATTGACATCTGATGGGAAGGCCCTCTGCCTGCTTCCCTGTAACCTCACTTCTCACAGGGAGAGAACCGCCAGAAGGCCCTCGGAGCTGTACCTCGGTGTCTGGGGTGAACGATGGGGATGGAGACACTCCTTCAGGTCTACTGGGCCGAGGCTGTTGAGGGCTTTAAAAATCAGCACCAACACTTTGAATTGTGCTTGGAAACGTACTGGGAGCCACTGTAGGTCTTCTAGGATAAAACAGTTTGGCATGGGGAGGGTGGAGGACAGAGATGACACCAGGTGAGCAAATGTGTTACCGTGCCCTTAGCCTTTCAGGGCACTACATTTTCCAGAGCTTCTTGGAAGGGGGCGAAGTGGCACCAAGGGCCAGGAATAAGGATGACCCTTGAAGCAACAACCACGCTGTTGAAATACCAATAAGCCGATCTTTGTCCAGTAGGCCTTCCCTCTGGTCCTGGTGACCTGGTTGTGGCAGGTGAGCAGGTGAAAAACACCAGCACGTCACCCTGTTGCGAGGGCATGGCTGCATTGCATGACCACGGCGCATACTGCATACCAGAAGGAGGACATGCCCTGAAGAGGCTTGTGAGGGAGTTGCAGGACACAGCCCACCGCCAGAGCGAGCGCCTTCTTAGCCTGCAGGGAGCGGTGGAAGCCAACCAGAAGGAACACCAAGAGCTGAAGGTGAGGGTGACCAGTGACTAATAATAATTTTATTATTTATATGCTGCCCATCTTGACCGGGTTGTCCCAGCCACCCCGGGAGTCTTCCAGCAAAATATAAAAACACAATAAAACATAAAAACGTCCTTATGCAAGGCTGCCTTCAGATGTCTCCTAAAACTCAGATACAGTGGTACCTTGGGTTAAGAACTTAATTCGTTCTGGAGGTCCGTTCTTAACCTGAAACTGTTCTTAACCTGAGGTACCACTTTAGCTAATGGGGCCTCGCGCTGCGGCCACACGATTTCTGTTCTTATCCTGAAGCAAAGTTCTTAACCCGAGGTACTATTTCTGGGTTAGCAGAGTCTGTAACCTGAAGCATCTGTAACCCGAGGTACCACTGTAGTTGTTTATTTCCTTGGCATCTGACAGGAGAGTGTTCCACAGGGCGGGAACCACTGCCCAGAAGGCCCTCTGCCTGGTTCCCTGTAACTTCACTTCTTGCCATGAGAGAAGTGGCAGAAGGCCCTTGGAACTGGACCTCAGCGTCCGGGCTGACTAGGTGGGCAGGGAGCAGAGTTGGGTGGGGGCAACTTTGGGGAAAGCCATGCCAACGCCACCATTTTGTCCCTCACCGCACACAGGAGAGCGCGGACAGCGAGAACTGGGCTCTCCTTTCCCACCTCGGAGAGCGCGTCTCGCAGCTGGAGGAAGAGAACCGGAACCTGCGCTGGGAGCGGGAACAGCTGGAGTCTGCAGGGCATCGCATGCGCAAGGAGCTGGATGCCAGTGGCGCCACCGTCCTCTCGCTGAGCAGGCAGCTGAGGGGGCAGCGCGAGGCCCAAGCGCACCACGGGGCCTTCTCCCTCGAGAGCGTCAAGGGCAACGGCAAGCGGCTGAGGTTCTACACGGGCTTCGACAGGTACCCCCGTCTGGTGGCCTTTCTGGACTTCCTCCTCGAGGGCAAGCATGGGGAGGTGGGGGGCCTGGAAGGCAGCCCCCACAGCGCCCTCAGCCCCGACAACCAGCTCTTCCTGGTGCTCGTCCGCCTGCGCCTGGGCCTGCTGCTTCAGGACTTGGCCTTCCGGTTCCACATCTCCGAATCCACGGCCTCCCGCTACTGGGCCAGCTGGACGGAGCTCATGGAGCAGAGGTTGAGACAAGTGAGTAAAGCGAGGCAAGAGCTCCTCCTTTCTACACACCCCGGAAAAACAACACCAGAGAGTTAAGGAGAGGTGCAATGGTGTTTGTGAAAGGAGCATAGAATAATTGGGTGGGGACTAAAGGGTGGGTGGTAAGGAGCTTTCAAATGGTGCATGGTCGCCTTTCTCTTCTGAGGCTTTTGAGGTGCAATTCCCATCAGCCCCAGCGACTTGGAGGGCACAAGGCTGGTTGAGAAGGGCCTCTTCTGCCACAGTCCTGCACTGCCCCTGGTGGATGAAGTCCTGAAGTCCAGTTCACACTGTTCTCCCAGCCCCATGTGTAGAAAGGGAAGAAAAGTGTGCTGCAGAAGCACATTCTATTGTCTATGGTTTGGTTCCCACCCCCCGGCTTAATTTTTAGGCTGTTGCCCCTCCCAACGGAGAACTTTCTTGAATTCAGTAGTAAAAATGGTATTCAAGAGCACAAATCCCAATGAAAATTAACCCCGCTGTGAAGTCCCCATTAAAATTAAGTGGTGTTATGTTAGCAACAACGAATTGGTCCTATTGGTTTCAAAGGTAGGACTTCACAACTTTTCTGTGGATTTGGACTGCAGCATGTGCGTCCTTGCTTTCCAATTCATTTTGCCCCCGTCAGTTCTCAAATCAAAACAGAAGGCAGAACTACTGCACCCTTTCCTGTTGACCCTTTCCTCATTCCTTGAAACTCACAATCCAGAGATGAGAGGCCCCAGCCATCAAGCAATTTGGCCTATGTTTGCATTCATCTTTTGCAGCATGAGGACCACATTTCTTTCTGGGGGCCATGTGCTAAGGGTGGGCAGGGGAACAAATATAGTTTACCTTTGTACAGCAGGCTAGTTTTTATGCATACCCTCTATCTCCTGTCCAGGCAAGCAAGAGGTCTCATCAAAGATCAAGAATTCAGGCAGGCAAAAGCAGTTAAGCAGCAAAGCAGGGCCAGTGAGGAGTGTGGCTTAGGGAGGGGTGTGGCGTGAGGAGAGTCCCAAGGGCCAGGTAACAGTAGCTTGGAGGGCCAGATTCGTCCCAGTTCCCCATTCCTGTTTTTAACCTAGAAATGCCTTTGTCAGAGGCAGTCATGCTTCTGAATACCAGTTCCTAGAAGTAAGGTAGCAGGGAGAGGGTACCGTTATGCTCAGATCCTGCTTGCAGGCTTCCCACAGGCTCCTGGTGGTCCACTGAGAACAGGATGCTGGACAAGATGGGCCACTGCCCTGATGCAGAAGGCCATTCTTACAGGTGTGTTTTCCTCCCTCCAGATCCCCGTCGCCTGCAGCCAGCGCTACATAGATGCTTTCAAGCCACAGCAGCCACTCAGGCACCATGACGTTCCACTGGTGGCTCTGGACTGCGCAGAACTGTTGTTCGAAGCCCAGGGGCGCTCAAGAGGCAGAGGAGGAGATGCCCCTCAGGTTCCCAGGGCTCGGTACTCGGTGCACGGCTATGCTCTGGCTGCTCCCAGCGGCTTCCTGACGTTCAGTGCCGGGACTGGCAAAGAATTGTCTGCGTTGCCGCCGTTCCTGCAGGCAGGGCCTGTGGAGTTGACAGCCCAGCAGGAGGCGGCCAAGAGGCAAGTGCTGAGCTTGCGGAGCCTGACGGACAAGGCTTTCGGCTACCGCTTCCTGCGTGTTGTTCACCCGCAGAACATGGAGGGCCAAGTGGGCAGGGCGTGGACCATTTCCTGCTACCTGGCTTGCCTGCTGCACGACCCCATGGGGCTAGGCTAGGGCAAAGGAGTCCTGTTCCCCCCAACAGTCTCAACACTTCTGTGTCACCTCCATTGAACGCTGCTCCTATTCCCACACCTGCATTGTAATTTTATTGCTGGGCCCTACTTGGTGTGTCAGAATCCGTGCTGCAGAATGAATGCACCTTTTAGGACACCTGTGTTTCTGCTTTCCTTGACCACCAGTGATAGTAACCAGGAAACTAATCCAAAATTCATTGGATATCTTGGTTGAGCACCCCCAGACCCAACATTTCGCAATACTTTTATCTTAAAAAAAAAAGTCTTCCCTAAACTGTATTTTAAAATTCTAGTTCAGTAACTGATAGGCACCAGCAGGAGTCCTTTTTCCAACCAACATGTCTCCCACCCTCCAGCTCCTGCAAATACTTCTCTTTAAGAAGTCTTCTCTCCCTCCCTCCCTGACACTTTTCTTTTATGTCTGACATTTCCAAAACACTTCACATAATTATTGTATAGTATAATTATAATTATAAGTATAATTGTATAGTATAATTATTGGGTCATCTCATCCACTCATGTTCAGTAAAGATTGTGGGAAGACTCAAAGCAGGTTGGGAGGGGAGAGACATCCTGAGAAGGACTGACGTTCAGGTAAACCAGATGTTGTTGGGTCTACAACCTGCCTTTACAATCTTCCTAGCGCTTGACTGTCTTAACAAATGACACGACATGGGGGTTTTTAATTTATATTCAGAATAGCAAATTTAATCCATCGCATCACAGCCTTCAAATATTTCAAGACCCAATCTAGTTTTTGTAGCCTCGACTGGCACGGCGACCTCGAGCCCGCTCAAACTTGCGGCCCTTGGATCTGATGTATGGCCTGCAAAGTGGAAAATGTAAGAGGAGTTAGTAATACAAATAGGAGCCTGCTCTTGCTTAGTAGATACACTGCTTCAGGAAGGAGTAGCCTCTGAATTCAGAGGTGCTGGAGAATCGTGGGGCTCTCTTGCTCCCACCTTCTATCCTTCACCTCCCTAACCCCAAAAAGGCTCCCCCCTCCCACAGACTGTCCTAGCTGCCTGAAAAAGTGAGAAGGCGTCAATGGAATTTACTCTGCTTCCTCTCCCAAAATTCCCAGAGCTTCTGAAATCCAAGAGCTGTAATCTGAATCCAAACCCCTCTCCAACTTCTAGAGTACAGAGAAAAAGAGGCAAATGGGGGGTCATGGCTGTATGGCAAACCATGCAAGAGGATGTGTCTTGTATGCTATAAAGTGTTGCCAACTAGTTGAAATACTTGGGATTGGGTGTGGGAAGCCTGTTTTAATGCTCACAGGATAGCCTAATTAACTCTCTTAGGCAACTATGAGGTTCAGAACGCTATGGTGAGACTTCCAAGACTTGATTCCTTGGAATAATGGAATTCAAAGGTCAGAAAAGGCCTTTTAGGGCCCTTTGTAAGTATAATACTGAAGCTATACCACAGAAGAACAGGAAGTAATAAAGTGATTGTGTAAACAGGAGAAAAGTCCTATTTTTTCCTAAAAAACCTACAGTTATCTTGAAGTGCAGCATAGCTTTAGGCAAATACAGGAAAATGGGAAGAGGCTAGCAGGAGACCTGGAGCCTGAGGTACTCACTTTGTGTGGCTGTGTGGGGTTCCAGGGGCCTTGCCAAAATGCCTGTAAACTTCGCGAGCCTTCCTGGGTCCTGCAGGAGGCAAGTCAGAAAAGATGCTTTAGTCATACTGAGGCATCAGCAGCAAACTAGCATCTGCAAGAACTTCGCAAGCCTCAAGAGCCTGGTACCATCCTCCGGACTCACCAGAAAGCAGCACAGTTCCTTGGCCCTTGGGGGCAGCCATGGCCAACTGGTCAAAAGTCATGATCTGGCCACCAGCTTTCAGGATGCGGGTACGGGCTCCTCGGGTCACTCTCAGGGCACAAACCTTGGAGGAAAAGGGAAACAGGTTGCAATGTGAGATGAAGTATGTCATTTGTTTGCTCCAAAAATAAAATGTGCACCTTCACCTATACCCCAACCTAATTATTATAACTAGGGATGCAATTAATTGATTGAATCAGAACATTCTGATTGGATAAAAGGATGCTCTCCTGATTAACCAGGCAGCAGACCTGGAATGCTTAGTTAATAAACTAAAACTCATAAACAGATCACAGTCCAAGCGATGGCCAGTCATCAACTGCATGTACAATTATAAGTTGCATGCGCCAACCACTTCCATGCCATCACATGCCTATTAGACATTCCTATACACCTCCAGTTTTCAAGGCTGTCAAAGCAACATCCCTCCTGCTGCCTCAAGCCTCTTGAGTTCCTGCCCTTTGAACAGCTCCTCCACCAACAACTAGCCAAGCTACCTTCAGTTTGGGGATTTCCTGGATGCGAACATCATCAGTCACTGTACCCACCACGACAGCAGTTTTGTTCTCCCGGCCTGGGAGCTTCATCTTACGGATCTGGAGAGGGAGAAAGAGTGATCACAGTGAATGCGCACGTATTAACTGTCTGAACAGCAGGCAGTGGTTTAACTATATGACAAGGAGTGGGCTCCTTTTTTATATATGAATGCGCACCCTTGTACGCTCAGGTTACTTTAACTGGGACAGCGGGAGAATGGATCTGCCTCTCCATTTCCTCCTATAACTTGCATTAGCATGATCAGCTGCATATCTCACTAGATTTACTGGGCCATCAACCTGCACAGCAACCCACTGCTTTGGGGTTGGGGAAGGAGTGCATTGCCCTTTTTAGTTTAGAAAAAAAAGAAAAGGGTGGGCGACATGATAAAGATGTGGGGCGGGAAAAGTTATTCTCTCTCATAATACTAGAACCTAAGCAGCTGAAAGTTGGAAGATTCAGGACTGGGAAAAGAAAGCCTTCACAATATGCATACTTAAACTATGGTATTTGTTCACACAAGATGCAACTAACTGCCACCAACTTGGATGATGATGAGGATAATAATAAGCATTATTATTACTCTATTATTTATACGTCGCCCATCTGGATGGGCTTAAAAGGGGACAAGTTTGTGGAGGATATCAACAGCTACTAGACACAATGGAGATATTCCATCTCCCCTGTCGGAGGCAGTATGCCTCTGAACAACAGTTGCTGGGAATCACAAGCAGGGAGAGTGCTGTTGTTGCCCTCAAGTTCTGCCTGTGAGTTTCTCATAGGCATCTGGTTGGCCACAGTAGGAACAGAATGCTGCGCAAATTGAACATTTCAACAGATCTAGCCAGGCTCTTCTGATACCCTTAAATAGGGGAAAGCCACACCATGGGCCACATAGTCCTGCTCCTTTCCTATCTTCCTGCCTTGCTCCACTGCTTGAAAAATGCTGGCAAAGTCACGCCAGAGGTGGCTGTTTATTCCTGAACTTGGATCTGGAGGGGTGGTGTGTTATGATAAAGCGAAAGATAGCAACTGAGAATTCCTATGTAGGGCATCCTGTGGAAGTGTATAAAAAAAGATAGAGAGATTGGGAGGGGAATCTCCACTTACCATGCGGGAAACGGACAGCGGAGGCCTGTTGGTGCGGCTCATAAAGAGCCGTTTCAGAATCACCTTGTTGAATTTTGCATTGGTCCGTCGAGCAAGAAATCTGTAGAGCTGAAGAGGCAACAGAGGGGTTGACAGGATACTTGGGGGAGTCTCGTTGGCCTGTTCCTTTGCCCTCCCTTTCCATATTATGTCCACAATTCAGCTTCCAGCCCAACAAGCCTCCAAATATAATCCACTAATTCTGTTTTTCCACAGCAGGTCAGTCCCCCGCCCCAGCCTCCCAAATTCCTTAGAGCCTTCCTTCTGCAAAAAGACTAACACATTCCAGTATGCCACCACCACACAAATAAGCATGGGTGAAGGGGGGAGAGGGAGAAAATGACCTGCGGGAATTCTGGCTCTTAGCCATCTCCGAAACCAAGGTTTTCAATCGCGCCGGTTCTCACCTTGACCAGGAGGCGAAGGTAGATATCCTGACTCTTAGGCTCTTTGCGTCGAACCTTCCGGTCCTTGTTGTGGCGTATGTCGACTCCCTGGGACCAAGAAAGAGAAGCTGTCACGTAAGTGGGTTTGTGGGAGAATCTGCCAGATGTGCCTATATACAACCATACCTCCCTCCTTTCTGAGATATAGAAATGTTGGGTTTCTTTATGACTGGGCAACATGTACTGTGCCAGCCTTCACCAACCTGATGCTTTCTTCCCAGGGAACTCTGGGAATTGTAGCTCTCTGAGGGAAATAAAGTCTTCCTACTACTCTCAGCACCCTTAACTAACTACAGTTCCCAACATTATTTGGGGGAAGCAAAGACCATTTAAAGTGGTATCAAAGCGTTTAAAGGTATTGTACAGATGGCAGTTAAGTTCCACTGAATCATAGAATCATAGAGTTGGAAGAGACCACAAGGGCCATCGAGTCCAACCCCCTGCCAAGCAGGAAACACCATCAGAGCACTCCTGACATATGGTTGTCAAGCCTCTGCTTAAAGACCTCCAAAGAAGGAGACTCCACCACACTCCTTGGCAGCAAATTCCACTGTCGAACAGCTCTTACAGTCAGGAAGTTCTTCCTAATGTTTAGGTGGAATCTTCTTTCTTGTAGTTTGGATCCATTGCTCCGTGTCCGCTTCTCTGGAGCAGCAGAAAACAACCTTTCTCCCTCCTCTATGTGACATCCTTTTATATATTTGAACATGGCTATCATATCACCCCTTAACCTCCTCTTCTCCAGGCTAAACATGCCCAGCCCCCTTAGCCGTTCCTCATAAGGCATCGTTAGTGGGACTTACCACTTAGTAAATATGCACAAAACTGCAGAGTTAATTTTGGTAGCAATTTCCCTCTCAGCCTCATTTTTTTCATCTGCAGAATGGTGCCAAATAAACAATCTCTCACATAGAGAGGCTTGTGAAGACAATCAACGTTCAAAGACTTTGGGACATTTTGTATGCTATAAAGTGTTGCCAACTAGTTGTCCACCTTCTCTTTGATCAGAAGCTTAGGTAAAAGAGAAGTTGGGAAGAAAACTATTCTCAAAATTGCCCATGACAGCACTAATGTGATAGGTTGCGACAGAGGTCCATTTGGTTCAGCAGTGTCAACAATGATGGATAGCAGCTCTCCAGGGTCTCTCCCAGCCTTGATTGCAGAGGCCAGTGATTAAACCTGGGACCTTCCATATGCAAGGCATGTGCTGTACCCTGTTAGCTGCACCCCCTCCCCAAAATGAGCAATGTGCAAGAGGAAAGAAGTACAGGGATTACACTAATCTAATTATAACCAGCAACTACAGTGGTACCTCTAGTTGCGAACACCTCTGGATACGTATCCTTTGGGCTACACGTGGCAAACCTGGAAGTAACGGAAAGGTTTCCGCCCCGCACGCATGCGCAGAACAGGCGCCCCTGGATGCGAATGCTTCGGGGTAAGAACGGACCCCCGGAACGAATTAAATTCGTATCCAGAGGTACCACTGTAGATGCAAACCATTCTGCAAGTACAATGCCAAATGCACAAGAATGATGTTTCTGCAATAACTAAATACTGGGCTCGTGGCCCAGCTGCACCCCTATCTGGTCAGGGACAGCCCAACTACTGTTCACTATGCTCTGGTAACCTCTAGGCTGGATTACTGCAACATGTTCAACGTAGAGTTGCCTCTGATGATGGTGCAGAAACTTCAACTAGTGCAGAATTCAGTGGCCAGGTTGCTCAGCAGCGCAAGATGGTTTGAGCATATTACACTGATCCTGGCCCAACTGCACTGGCTGCAAATTAGTTTATGGGCCCAATTCAAAGTGCTGGTTTTGACCTAAAAAGCCTTAAATGGTTCAGGACTGCAATATCTCAAGGAGCGCCTCTCCCCATATGAACCTACTAGGAGGCTGAGATCATCCTGAGGCCTCTATGAAAGTCTGGAGGGTGGCACCATAAGAACGGGCCTTTTCTTTAAATGTGTTTGAGAGAGAGGGATTACTGGTTTGATTTTATTCTTATTGTGTGTTTTATATTGTGAACTGACATGAGATCTGTGGATGAAAAGTGGTATACAAATTCAATTAATAGTAATACAGTGGTGCCTCGCAAGACGAAATTAATTCGTTCTGCGAGTTTTTTCGTCTTGCGAATTTTTCGTCTTGCGAAGCACGGAACTGCACCTCTTCAAGCAATGCGCCCTGGGTATTAACGGTTTTAAGAAAAAGGAAACAAATTCGCAAGATGTTTTCGTCTTGCGAAGCAAGCCCATAAGGAAATTCGTCTTGCGAAGCAACTCTAAAAACAAAAAACTCTTTCGTCTTGCGAGTTTTTCGTCTTACGAGGCATTCGTCTTGCGAGGTACCACTGTAATAATAATAATACAACCAAGGGAAGTTGATATTCAAAACAAATTTGTTTGTGGTCTAAGTTGCTTGTTACTGCATGTAGTTTAATAAGGGGGTTCCCTTTTTATTGTTTCATGACGACAGACACCCCAAGTACATGCTCATCTTCTGCACACACAAGCTCCGTTCATCCAAGCTATTCTTTCACATCAGAACCTGTTAATTGCCTGCATGCTCACCTCCCACATGGCCATGCCCAAAGGACCCACCACACTACGCCCCTCTCTTTCTTTATCATGAACAACCAAGGGTTCTGCCTAGCTGCAAAATCCATTCTCAATGCAACTGCCCCATTCCCTGCTTCTAAGATGCCCCCCTTCCCATTCACACCTGCATGGATAAAGTTCTATTAGACAAAAGTAAACATCATCTTCCCTACTCCTTTCTCACTATGGCCACACCTACTGCTGCTGCTGCTATGATGGAAACCTCACTGGTTGGCACCAGGAATGGGCAACCTGCAGCCCTTCAAGACGATGCTAGAGTGAAACTCCCACCTTACCTAATCACTTGACCTTTTTTGTTGGCATTGATAGGAGGTGGAGTCCAACAACATCCAGAAGGGTCACAGGTTATTTGTTTATTGGTAACAGTGAATTAAAACCCCATCTCCGTTCTAAAGCTATTATGCTCCTCGTGCAAAGGCTGAACGTCCATGCTCCATGTTATTAAAAGGTACTCAGCTTTGAAAGGCTGAAAAGTGCAGTATTTCTAGAAACCAGGAAGCTGCCTTATAGAGTCAGATCATTCGTCCATCTAACTCAGAACTGTCCACATGGCTAGGCAGCACCTCTCCCAAGTTGCAGGCAAGAATCTCTCCCAGCCCTACCTGGAAATGCCAGGGACTGAACTAGGTACTTTCCACATGCCAGGCAGATGCTCCGCCACTGAACTACGACCCTTCCCAAAATGTCGAGATCGATAATGGCTGTTACAGCAAGAACTATAAATACCAAAGACGCAGAGACGGAGAACGGCTACGTTTCAGCTGGGTATTAAGAGCAAACTTTTCTGAGAAAGCGTGCCGCAGCTTCTCGTCTGCCTTCTTTTCTACCATATAACGAGCCCGTAATCGTGTTCTAGATAAGACGTGTTTTTTTATTTCCCTCCTGTGTAATGTCAGGACGTGCACACACGCATGTAGACTCCCCCTTCCTCTGTCCAATTTTAAGCGGCTCCCGCAACGCTCCTAGGCCCCAAATCCATCCTGCTCCTGAAGAGAGACACACGCACACCCTCCGCGGTGGTGTCTTTCCAGGCACCGGCTGCGCCCGCCAATACTAGTCTCCCCGGGCACTCCAGGCCCTTCTCCACACCGGCGCGGCACCACCCGCTGTCCACGCCGACTCCCCGGGAAGGATTGCAACCGATTCACTTCCCACCTCCCTCCGATATCAGGACTCACCATGGCAGCGTCAGCGGCGCCCGGAAAAAAGGGAAAGGAAGAGGCTGTAGGAGCGCAAAGAATTGTGGGGAAGGAAGGGGCGAGTCGGGAGGAAGGGGCGTGGCTTCTGTTCCTTATAGTAATTCTAGGATGTGCACCATAGTCGTACGACAACTGTAGACTGACAATTCCTTGGGTCGAAGACGGAGCTTCCTAGTTTCTTTTATCTACTGTACAGTACTGTATATCGTTTCCACTATACCCCTTCTCCGATAGGAAACGAAAGAGAAATCTCAAAGCTAATGCTGGGCAGCAACATGTAGTTAATACCGCCCGCCCGCCCGAAAAAGTAGAAGCAAAGCCAGGATTTCAATGCTTTTTCAAGCTAAGGGCTGATTGTGCAAGGAAAATATAAACAGGGATGCTTTTAAAAAGAAAAGAAAGAAATGCTCTGCAGGTTGCAGATATATTCAGAGTTATTATTTCCATATTGCCATTTTGTGCCTGAGCTCAGTGAGTCATAATCAGCTCTGCAATGTAGTTCGGCTGTTGTTATTCCCATATTACGGTTGGGTGTCTCAGAACCACTGTGTATGATGCTATCTACAGTTCCTCAGTCATCCATTCTTTATTGATTGCATCATAATTATCATTTTACAGACCACTTAATGCCAAAATAGGCTTCCAGTGGTTTACAAAGTGGGAGCATCCGTAACATAAACATTAAAATATAAACATTCATAATTAAAATACCCAATAAAACAATCCCATTAAAACAACACAGCAATTACAGTACAACAGGAAACTATACAGTAAGCATGTGTTGTTATCAACATGCAATCAGTAAGTTGAACATAATAATTATATTTTTATGTCATTCCAATCTCTGAGTGCTGTGAGATTCCAGGGGTTCCTGGCACTTACTCAGGGTTCCAGTTTCCTTTAGAATGTGGCACAGGGGAGACTGAGGTTTATTTACATATATGTTTTATTTACACATATTTATTTACATATATGGTTTATTTACACATATATCGAACCTGAGCCTATGATGGAGGGGCTCATGGCATTATCAACCCTAAAGTGTCTTCTCCCATAGACACAGCCTCTCCCCCTGCCTTTCCAGGCTGCAGCGTTTGCCTCCAGCTTCTAGCTCACATAACTCAGCTCTCCACTCTGCCCTTTGGTCTTTCTAACAGGGCGGGGGGGGAATGGCACTCTTTGCCCTTTGGCATAGAGCCACCCCCTTCGTCCTTCATAAAGAACTCCTCTTTAGCAAGCCATTACCAGGCTGGCCTGGCTATTCCAACAACTGAATCTGTGCTGGATCCCGAAGTTAGAAGGGGACCCAGGCATTCAGCCTAAACCGCCCCAAACCCTCCAATTCATAACAACATTAATAGGGTATCTAGACTAGATCTTTCACGTGAACTTGTTTCACCAGCAATGTCTGGGTGAAGTTGGGGAAGCCAATACGAAAATCCCTTGAAAAGCTGCTTGAAAGAAGGATGCAATACGAGGATGCCCCTATGGAAAGCGACTTGTTCGACTCATTTGGTGCTCACGCGAAGAGAAGCAACAAACCAAAGCCTGCATTCCAGTAACAAAGATGGCTGCTATAGTCGGGGGGTGGGGTGGGGTGTTTAGTTCTCGCGCCTTCACCACTTCAAAGATGGTGCGAATACGTGAACTACCGTGAGGCGTACCCTGTCCCTCACTTAAGATGATTTGCTGCACGTCGAGCGAAGCCTTGAAACTTCGCCAGCGTCCAAAATGGCCGCTACGCCTTCCTTTCCCCCTGGCCCGGACTGAAACGCCATCCTTTTCACTTACTAAAGATGGCCGCCATTTATTATGGAAATAGAATCAAGTCTCTTTCTCGCTGTGACCTTGCCCTCACTACAAAACCCTGCGACCTCTCCTTTCTTCAAAACCCGGCCTCCTAATATTACGGCTCCCTTCCCTTAGTGAAGATGACCCCCTCCGCTGCCTCTCCACACCTTTGCCCTGAACAAATATGGCAGCCTCCACCCATTGCCACCAATGCCGCCGCATCTGACTCGGCGGCGGGCAGGGGCGGCATTCCTGAATGGGCCGGCGAAAGGCCTTGTCTCTCTCTCATAGGCTAAGGGCGAACTCTCCCCGCCCCCTTTCCACCCGACTCATCCCTCCCCCAAGGTAGAAAACAGAGCACTTCCTAGTTGAGCAGGAGAAGGAGCGTGGAGCTGGAAGAGGCAGGAGGGAGGGAGCGAGAGGGGGGTGGCGGGCGGGCGAGCGAAGAGGAGAGCGAACAGGAAGAGGATGGCAGGGAAAAGGAACTGCTGAGCGGGGCCGGGGACCGTCGCCTGTCAGGTGTCGGAGGGAGGCTCTCGAAAGTGCACGGAGCTGCTGGTTTCCTTTATTGCCCCCATCCCCGCCACTCGCTCTTCCAAGACTCTGCTCCACCGACTCCAAGCAGGCACTGATTCTCCTCAGTGTAGTCTTGTATGCTTTGGACAAAGGCGCCAAGTGGGGGTGAGTTGGGCGCCTCGTTTTTTGGTGTGTGGTGGTAGGGATACTTCATAGTCCCGCTGCATTTGCACTACGTTTTTATAGCACTTTAGAAAAAAAAGCCTTTCTTCCCCGTCCTTTCGATTTCATTTATAAGCTTGTGGTGGTGAAATGATTTGTCTTCTCTTGCCCTCCACTCGTTTAAAATAGTGGTGTTAGGTGGTGAAGGCGATATACAATCTGGATCATAGCTTAAGCTCTTTTAAAAGCTGAGCTGCCAAAGTATGCTGGTATGAAATGCTAGGCAAGTCGTTCTTTTAAAAAACCGATAGCCTCCAAACCTGGCCTCTAGCTCAAGTCCTAAAGGCAGCCTTTTCCAAATAGTATTTCCACATTTCTTTTGTTTCCTTCTTTTTCCTCCTCAGCACCATCACCTGAACAGCTAAAACTTCTCTGGCATCCTTTGTTAAGTTGTTGGACTTGGGATCTCTTCCCAGTGAGAGCTGCATATCCTCACTGACTCATTTGGATTCATGAGAGTCTCATAGCTGGGACACCTTCCGGACTACATTCTTCAGCTCCTTGCCTGAAGGTGAAAATCATATTATTTGAAAACACCTGAAAATTACCTATTTGCTAGGGAATGCAAACATTTTTTTAAAAAACCTTTGTTAGCTTTTATCTCATTTCTCTCCTCTGGTCTTTACGCAGATAGCAGGGCTTCCTTTTTTTCTTTCTTGTCCTAAATCTGTAGTAGCTCAGACAGGTTGGTTTTTGGTCCTGTAGGCTTTCGATGTGGCCCTGCCTCATAGCATTCTTTTTGTGAAGAAGCAAGAGGAGAAAAGTGTGTGTGTATACACTTCCCCCCTTTAAAACTTTTTGTTTGTTTGTTTACTGACACACAGGATCTTGCTCAATGAAGAAAGAGAAAACCCTGGGAAACGGTTGGGCAGCTTGAGCTGTGGAGGAAGTTTCTTGGTTTAAAGGGCTGCATGAGCCACTTAATCTACTAAGGAAATGAAAAGATTTTCAAATCCTCTTCTTTAAATCTGCTGCTTCTGGGGGAGAGGTTAAAGGTAAAGGGTTCGGTTGCAGTGAGTTGCAACCAGCTGTTGAC
The DNA here is from genome assembly GCF_964270895.1 of Podarcis filfolensis. Classification (NCBI taxonomy): domain Eukaryota; kingdom Metazoa; phylum Chordata; class Lepidosauria; order Squamata; family Lacertidae; genus Podarcis; species Podarcis filfolensis. The sequence goes on along the minus strand of NC_139615.1, from coordinate 16,742,263 downwards.
AGGCTTAGCAAAAGGTGAAAAGCAAAACTGCAAAGCTGGGGCTCCGTAGCGAGATGAACATGTTTTTGGGGGCATGTGGGGAAGGCTCTGAGACTCTCCTACATGGAGAATTTGGTGCCCACCCCCCGAAGGGGACCCGCTATGCCCTCAGCCTCACGCGGACAGAGTTGCATATCCAGCGCCTGGTGCCCAAGCCAGATACAGATCACCGGACGGTGTTGCAGCTGATTGATGTGGTGGGTTGCCACACGATGCGCAGCCACACAATTGCGAACCAGTCAGCTTTCTTCAGTGTCTACGCTTACCCGCTGAAGAAGAGGAAGGTGGCGGTGAGCTCTGGGCGGGTGCGGCAGCGGACTGCGAGGACCTTTCAGGTGGACAGCGCAGAGTGCTACGAGGATAACCTGAAAGTGGCTGAGAGGTGGGCAGCTGCCATCAAGTGCCTGGTCTTGGGGATCCCCATCTCGAGCGAAACAGGTAAGGGATGCCCTGCACAATCCTTTGAGTGTTGCTTCTTGCCTAGAGAAACTATGAGTCCTCGCTACTTACAAGTGGTAGCCTTTCCTAGACTCTGATGCTTCAGATTGTAGGTGGGTTATCACCAATTTTTTTAAATGCTTCACCTATAAAATCCTTCTTGCTTGTAGAAAACTGACCCATCAGGGAGGTGTTCAATGCTAGCCCTTCCCCGATATGCTCCTCCCCACCCCCTCCAAAATAGGGAAGTGGGTTTTTTTAAAGCCCCTGCCACATGATTTTGCCAAATATGTAGAGTTTGTCTAACACTCTCCTCCACAAAATCAAATAGGTTTACTACTGTGTCTCTGCTCCTAATATTGCCTTCAAGAACTCAGGAGACCTAGATACCAAAATCCCTTAGTTTTATAATGTTTTGTCTATCCCCACAATCTCTCTCTTGACTTAGAGAGCTGTTGGACTGATTGTGGCTGGTGAGGTTTGTAGTCTGAAAGATCTGGAGGATGCCTGGCTAGCAAAGGCTGGCCTAGGTGGAGATATCCTGGACTCCATCCTCCTAAATCAGTAATGCTGCCAGACCCTCCCTTATGATTCTTGGAACCCTTAGCTTCTGCAGTATTTTATTAACTTATTAAATGAGATACTTACTAAATGACCCAGCTTATCTTGCAGGGCAGAGGATTATTGTACTAAACTTGTACATAACATGAGAATAATTGTAATACTCAGAGTTTCGTAAGATGCTTGCCTCTGGCACCACTGTAGTTTTTGTTTGTTTGTTTGTTTGTTTGTTTTTAAAGATATTTATTGAAGTTTTACAAAAACGTAAGTTTACAAAATAAAAAAGGTCATATAAAAAGAAAAAGATACAAAAAAAAGAACATAGAAAAATACATGAAAAAGAAAAAAGAAAAAGAAAAATACAAAAGACTTTGAACTTTATAACTTTGAACTCATTAGCTTATTTCCTTGGCTTCCTCACACCTCCCCTTTTTGTATTCCCATTTAAATAATCAAATCAGCAAATCCTTACCCTCTTTCGTTTATCTTAACTCTGTATCTTAACATATTATAACTCTATATTTTCATCCATTATCAATTCATTTTTGCATATTCTTATTAACTTTGTTGCTAATGCCACTTACTTTCAATCCAACATCATTTTAACATTCATTAATTTTACAGTATTTCTGAAGATAGTCTTTAAATTTATTCCAGTCTTCTTCCACCAACTCCTCTCCCAGGTCTCGGACTCTGCCAGTCATTTCCGCCAATTCCATATAATCCGTCACCTTCATCTGCCACTCTTCCAGGGTGGGTAGCTCTTGTGTCTTCCAATACTTTGCAATAAGTATTCTTGCTGCTGTTGTTGCATACACAAAGAAAGTTCTATCCTTCTTTGGCACCAATTGGCCGACTATGCCCAGGAGAAAGGCCTCTGGTTTCTTCAGGAAGGTATATTTAAATACCTTTTTCATTTCATTATATATCATCTCCCAGAAAGCCTTAATCTTTGCGCACGTCCACCAAAGGTGAAAGAATGTACCTTCATTTTCCTTACATTTCCTACATTTATTATCGGGCAAATGATATATTTTTGCAAGCTTGACTGGTGTCATGTACCACCTGTAAATCATTTTCATAATATTCTCTCTTAAGGCATTACATGCCGTAAATTTCATACCGGTGGTCCACAACTGTTCCCAGTCCGCAAACATAATGTTATGACCAATATCTTGTGCCCATTTAATCATAGCAGATTTAACCGTTTCATCCTGCGTATTCCATTTCAACAGCAAGTTATACATTCTTGATAATGTCTTAGTTTTGGAATCTAACAGTTATGTTTCCAGTTTTGATTTTTCCACCTGGAAGCCAATTTTTTTGTCCAAATTGTAGGCCTCTCTTATTTGATAATAATGAAGCCAGTCTCGCACTTTATCTTTTAATTTCTCAAAACTCTGTAATTTCAGTTTGTCTCCTTCTTGTTCCAATATTTCCCAATATTTCGGCCATTTGGCCTCCATATTGAGCTTTTTCTGAGCTTTCGCTTCCATTGGTGACAACCACCTTGGGGTTTTATTTTCCTGTAGTTTTTGGCTTTATAGAACGGGGTGTGTAGGGAGTTCATAACATTAGTTGAAAGGCGGAGATGCTCTGAAAGTGCTCTTGGTGCATTTTGTTCAAATGAAGTTCCCCCTCTTTTTCCCTCTGTCTCAGAGCAGGGGTAGCCAACATGGTGCCCTCCAGTATTCCTGGGCTACTGCTCCCACTCTCGCTGACCATTGGCCATACTGGCTGAGGATGGTGGGAGTTGGGAGTCGAACAACATTTGAGGGGTAAGCTCATGGGCAGAATAAGGTCTGTACGTTTGCAGCAGAAGCTGGTAGTGCACAGCGCAGATTGCCCAATGTCTGTGATGTCACAAACTCGCCTACCATCAACCTCATCTACACCAGTGTAACTTCTAAAGTAGGTGGTGCCTTTTTTAAAAAAAAAAGACTAATGAGATGATAGAATGAGTTTTTAAAACAATAAAAGTGGTCTGTCAAATTATCATTTATCACCCCCCCCCCGCCAAATCTTTCTACCTGAAGAGCAGGAAGAGGAAGACAAGACTGATAACTGAACCAGCATTTGATTTACACATACTTATGATGTAAAAGTGGATGGGAACCACGTGGAGAAAAATCTCCCATGACTCCTTTAAAAAATAAAAATAAAGACTGCAGTTCCGTGCATGCTTACCTGGGATAAGTCCCTTTGAACTTCAAATGTGCTTATTTCTGGGTAGTGTATAGGACTTCACTTACACAGGCTATGTCTGCATACACCTGGGATAGTGGCAGGCTGGTTGTGGGACTGGCTTTTCCTGTGAGGCAGGGATGGGACATATCTGCTTCTTTCTATATTGCTGAACTCCTCAGCTCCCATTATCCCTGACCTTTGACCAAGGCTGGCTGGAGTGTCGGGAGCCCAGCCCTGTGCTGTTAGAAATAGAGCTCTGGAATCTTCCGTACCCGAAATCCTTGGTGTTTGCTTTCACTTCCCCGATTAAGGAAGCGCAAATGCATTTTGCTAACATTTCCTTCAACTGGTCATATTCCGATGCTCAGCTAAAATGCATGAAGTGAATGCAGGACAAGTCATCTAGCCATCTAGATGGATAAATACCAGTTACCACCATTCTGCCATGTGCTGGGCTGGGTGGGTGTATGTGTGTATGCATGTGTTGCCACACTCATTTTCTGGCTGCACACACCACTGACATGCTGATTCCAAATGGGCTCTTCCCATCTGGGCTCTTCTGCCTGAAGAAAAAAAAATTTAGCACCTCTGCTTTAATGTGGCCCATAAAGAGAACCCAGGGCAGGACTGTGTAGATCTCAGATCTTAGTAGTTTCCCTTGAGTTTGGTGGGAGTGTGAGTTTGAGTCGGCAGGTGGTCACCTGGGACATCCTTGAGAGGCTCCCAGACCTATTTTTTGCTCTGGACACTGTGAGGTGGTAAATGCAGTCCCACCCTGGCCATGTCCCTAAGCATTGTTTCTCTAGTAGAAGGGAAGGCTTGCCCTCCATTTCCAATGGGGGGAGGAAACAAAATGCTGCAGTGGGGGTAGGTGGGCCTGGAACCAGTGTTTTGCCCTTGGCTAGCAGCCACTTGAAACCAAGTGACTACGCCTGGGTGCCAGGATAGTACCTGGCATCTCCACTATCTGGAGATGCATGCTTGGGGATCATTGGATCTTGACTGTTTTCACAAACTAATACCACATCCTGTAGAATTCTGTCAGTTACGGTATATTTTATCTGCACAGTCAGCATAAATTTCAGGAACTGAAATTCTTTTTCTGTGCTGCCTGAGCAGGAGCAATAAATGACATTATAGTTAATTATTGTTACTTGTCTTCACCTGCCCCAACCCACTGTCCTGCTCACAGTTGTGAAGAATCTCCTTATGTTATGAATGGTCCGTGTCACCATTGAGAAAAAGAGGTTGGAATAGGCCAATATATATGTGGACTATTCCTGGACAAAGTGACTTTTCTTCTTTTAAGTTCTCGAAGCTTTTAGCCTAGCTCGAGGTTGTCATCTGAACTAGCCAGATGTTTAACTGATAATCAATCACAGTCAGTCCATCATTTGAAAAATAAGACTTTAGCACCATCTTGCCCCCGAATGACAACTAGACATTCCATTTTGGCTACTGTAACCTTGGTTTAAGGAGCCATTTAGCTTATATGTCTGAGTTTCTAACCCTGCCTGGAAGTTAAGAAAGAAAAGCAAGTGGGGCCAAGGGAGTGGCTGAAACATTGCTTTTCTCCTCAACCTGTCAAAACTTTACAGATCTTAGCCATTTGTCAGGGCTGTGCCTCCTTTACTTACACTGCAGGTTTGGCAACTCTCGTATGCTTGTGTGTGTGTGGCCTTGTCTTCAATGTGAATACTTGCTTGCTTTAATTTGCGTTGGCCAATCTATTAAAAGGGATTAAGAGCATAATATTTGCCTATCTCCAGGGCAGCTTTTCTCCTCTTACAGTGTGTTTGCTTTCTCTGCTGGGCACAGGGGAGAGGGAGACTCCTTTGTCCTCCATCCACTAGTCTTCTCACCCCCCTTCAATGCAGCTCCTTTTTGCCTTTGGCTACCCAGGCTAGTGCTTAAATACAAGGCTGGTCTGAAGTGGTACACAGTTCATCCTGCCCACCTTGCAATCTCTTAAGCATTTCGTTCCTACCACATGCTGGTGCCTTTGTAGAGTAGGCCTCCTTCCTCTTTTACAGGGGTGTGATCAGGAGAGCTGAACCTAAGGCATCTGTGTGAAGAGGACCCCACAATACAAGATGGGTGCTTTAGGACATATTTTGTGTCTATCCCATGGGCTTTACATATACATTGAGAACAGGCATGGGAATCTACTATGTATTTTGGAAAGCATTTGGATTTCGCTTAAGATATTGTAACCCACTTTGGCATGATGATTCCTGAGGTCAAGGAGCAGGTTTTTATCTTATGTATGGATATAATGGGTTGCCATTTTGAACCAAGATGGGGGACGGAACCTTTGAAAACCATGCTGTTTTTAACCACCTATTTTAAAACTTCACTGGTAGTTTTTTTGGTTTCTTAGAATTCCTGAGCAATGCCAGACGCAAGGCTGCTAGTGTAAGACAAAGCCCCAGATTAACCTCAGATTGGGGACGTAGGAAAATGGGGAATGGAATAAGGATCTTATGGGAAATGGAATAAGGATCTTATGGAGTCCAACTCAAACCTTGACAGGGGAGTGGGGACCAACCTAAGCATTTGCTGTTGGAGGAAGGGAAAGGGGGGAGGGCACCATTGCTGCCCACTGCAGAGCCCCTCCCCCATGCCGCCATGCACCCTCTTTGCGTGCTGGTTAGACCTTCTGTTATGAAAGGCATCATAATAGAATATTGGAGATTTATAAACAGGATTAAATGTGTGTGTGGGAGGGTGGGTATTTTGACTGTGCAGTCTGTTCCTGCCCGAGGTGCAGCACACCTGGACCTTCAGCCTATACAAACAATACCACTGGGGGTGATATTGATCAAACAGGCTCCAATGCACGATGTTGGATTGTGCAACCAAACTTCATATGGCACTGTTCTTGGTAATTTAGGTATACAACTTCTTGTTGGTGGACTACTTGTTCCAATAACGGTTGCAATGAGGGATATTAAAGGGCAGCGTTCCCTCCTGAGTAACCAAACACTTTGGTCCTGGGTGCTGCTAAGGCCTATGGTCTTCCATTGCGGACAGTTGGCCAGTTTTGGTTTAAAAAAGGTGCAGTTTGCCACAGAAGTTCCAGGAGAAGAGTTCTCAAGGGAGCGTAGTTCATCTGTTCGAGAGAAGATGGGTAGGCTGAAGAAGGTGGATACACAATGAAGTCTGGAAGACATTGACAAGAGGCTCACCACTTCAAGGCTGTTGACTGTCCTCCACACACACTCCTGGTTGCTGTTGTTGATGGCGCTGTTAAAAAAAAAAAGAACATTAGGCTGCTTGACCTGTTGACTGTGTAGCCAAGCACCTAGGAAACCAAACAATAATGTCGCTGCCGGAAGGGTTACAGTTAGTGTGAGGAACGGTTGAGGGACTTGGGTATGTTTAGCCTGGAGAAGAGAAGACTGAGGAGTAAATATGTCAGTCATCTTCAAGTATACGAAGGGCTGTTCATTTCATGGAAGATGGATCCATAGTTTGTTTTTCTGTGACTTCGGAGGGAGGACACAAACCAGCAGATTCAAATGACAAGAAAGGAGATTCCAGACAAACTTTAGGAAGAACTGTATGACAGTAGGAGCAGTTTGGCAGTAGAAGGTGGGATCTCCTTCATTGATGGCTTTTTAACAGGTTGGATAGCCAGCTGCTGGGGATCATTTCACTCTTGATTCCTGCATGGAAGGCAGCTAGACTAGATGAGCCTTGGGGTCCCTTCCTTCCGAGTCCACAATTCTGCCATTTAAACCCGCTGCGAACAGCCCTGCAAAATGGCGTTCAGCCTGGCATAGCTTTGAACTGCAGAAGCCTTTCCTTTGCATCGCTAGCAATGGGTGTGGGGACCAATTCAGAAGCTGGGAGCTGCTCTGCAAAAGGGGCAACTGAAAAATTACTGCAGTCTCTAAACAGTTTGCCATAAGAGATTTCTGTGGGACAGCAGGCAAAGTGTCAGCTGGAAACCTTAGTGGGGAAAGCCACAACACCATTTCCAAGGAAATTGCATGATAGCATGAAAAATATGTTTCCGAAGTGATAGGAGCAGAAGAAGAGGCCTGTTGGGTCAGGCCAATGGTCTGTCTAGTCAAGTGCATTGTTCTCACAGTGGCCTGTGAGAAACCCACAAGTAGCAGAAGCACACTCCCTCTGCCTCCATGATTTCCAGCAACTGGTGTTCAGAAGCATTACTGCCTCAGAGTCAAAGCAGATACTTCCAGTTGTATACCTAGATGGGCAACCTGTGCTCCCCCCCTTTACCTATTATGAAAGTCTCTGTGTCATTTTAAATTAAAGAGTGCACAAGTTTTAAGTACTCCATTGTTTTTCTTTCTTGCTTGCGTAGTACTTTCTGCGGCTGACACTTAATTGCAACACTTAACATACTGTATTAGTTTTCTCCACCGCACTGTGATTATAACAATTGCACCTTTTTATTTTAATATTTCTCACGTGAACTGGAACGAAGCCAGTCCTTTATGTGTGCAAAACTGGTTACTGAGCATTGATTGGCCTGAAGCAGGAACCACCTTGGCTGCAGCTGAACCAGAATGGAAATAAAATATTTAGTGACTTGATCCCCTGAAGTTGATATTTTAGTAGGAGGGGGCTCTAAACACCCAAGTGGAGAAGGACACATCTTCATTGCCCCCGCCATTGAATAGAGCCTCTAGGCCTAACCTGGTGCTTGGAAACTCAGTGTGTGTGAAAACCAAGTTCAAAGCACTTTGGACTTAAATAAGACGGCATCTCTTTTCCAGTTCCTTGTTGCTGTGTGTATATATATATCCCTCTTTGTGTAGCCTCTTGTGCTGAAAAGCGTTACTAAGATGCAAGCTTGCATTCTTAAGGGATTTCTGCTTTTGTTTGTGTGTGGAACAGGCTTCATGATGCCCTCATGATGATTAGAGGTATTAAAAGTCTTTAAATCTAAACATTAAGTTGATTTTTAAAGGGTAACAAAATGGTTGCCTTTCATCCCACTTAACATGGCAATAATATGCCCATCTCCACAGTTCCCTTGCAGGTGTTGTTGGACTGCAACTGCCGTCATCCTTGACCATTGGCCATTCTGGCTGATGGGAGCTGTAGTCCAACCGTGTCTGGAAGACTCATTGGGAGCACCCATGAGTGCTGCTAGGTCAATGGAGGCTGAGAAGTGGCTGGCCTCAGCAGACCAGAGAGGAACGTCAGGCAGCAATGTGGATAGGTAGCCTGGGAATGAATGGGACTGAGCAAGAGATCTAGAAGGGAAGATGTGATTGTGGTAGCAAATAAACTGTGAGAAAGACTATGAATTGTGGGAGGCCAGGATGTTCCAGCGTGGATTCTGATGTCTTATCACTGTTCAGAATTGCACCTGGTTGGGAACAAATTAACATTTACGTGACTTGTGTGGGGTGGTTTTATCAAAGGACGTGATGGAATCCAGGCTGCATATCTATCTTTATTACTGTCAGAGTGAGAGGTGTCTGTCTGTCTTTTTTCCACAAGTGTGCCAAAAGCAAACAGGAAAAAGCTAACCACTTGCTGGAGAAACGCCAAAACCATCTTAACAAGTTCTGCAGGGGCACCTGCCAACTTTTAGAAACGGGAAAGACTTATGTTAGGTCTGGTCAATGTTCTGGCTCTCCCTGTCCAGTGTCTGCCATGAGCTGAAGATTGGCCTTGGCTTTGCCAAAACGACTTCACGGCTCACTTGAAGGGGCCTGGCAGAATTAGTTGGTATGATTGGGAACTTCTGCATCAGGCATGTCCAACTCCCAAGAGACTGCGATCTACTCCCTCTATAAAAAAATTTGGCAGTGATCAACTTTGGAAAGCCAAAGTTGAGCTTTTTTTGGGGGGGGGGAGATCATTCAGGGTCAGGAGATCGACCTGTTGAACAGGCCTCTTCTACATGCACGGCTGTGGGGGGGACCTTTGGCTCCCCAGATCTTGCAGAACAACAGCTCTCAACATCCCTGTCCCTTGACTGCGTTCTCTGGGGCTTGTGGGAGTGTAGGCTGCTCTGATCATTTTGCAAGAGAGGCAGGATGTAAATTGTTACTTATGAAGCGCTTAAGGGTGCAACCGTACCCTTGAATTACGCCAGCTGAGGCCTATAGGACAGGGGTGGGCAATAGCTTGCTCAGGGCAGGCATAGGCAAACTCGGCCCTCCAGGTGTTTTGGCCTACAACTCCCATAATCCCTAACTAGCAGAACCAGTGGTCAGGGATGATGGGAATTGTAGTCCCAAAACATCTGGAGGGCCAAGTTTGCCTATGCTTGGCTTAGGGAGCCACATTCCTTTTCTGTGTATGGTGTGTTCCAAAACAGTGGGTTGAGAATGGCATAAGACCTGCCTGAAGGGTTGCCTTGATCCACATGGACTCGGGGATCATTATCGTCCTGTGTGTTGAAACTCCTGGGACTATTTCACCATCATTGTGAGTGCTTTCACTCTCTCTGTTGTTCATGGGCACAAGGTTGGCCCATGGGCACAACACAGTCCTTACGTAATTCCCACTGGCAATATTTCCAGGAATGCTGGAGGACGTCTCTTGCGTTATTACTCTGTAGACCCTATCTGCATTTTCTGGCTGCATGTTGTTGTTTTTCCTCTCCTCTGGGAATCGGGACCGGCATCAGGGGTGGGCATTGCTGGGTAGCTGCCAAGACCCCCACCCTTGTGGGTCCCTGGGGTGCCCTGGTTCTGCAGCAGCTCCTGCTTTCTCTGCCCCGAGCAACTACCCATAGCCGGTGGAGGGAACCTTTGGCCCTCTGGATGTTGCTGAACTACAACTCCCATCAGCCCCAGCAAGCACGGCCAATGGCCAGATCCTAAGAGTGAGCAGATGGAGCAGCAGTTCCCTCTTGCCTGTTGTACAGATCATGGTTGCACAGCAATGCCTCCCCCTCCACCAATCATAGCCGTGCCCTGGCTAAGCACATATAGTCTCCTGTCTTTGTTACTGTAATGTTTTATTGTATATTTTAATCATGGGTTGCTAATGATAGTTTTGCATACTTTAATTCTGAGTGTTTATACTTCAGTGTTTGACTGGGATTGTTTTCTTTAGGTTACTCTTTGCCTAGCTGGTTTTTCTACATTGCAAACCTCTCAGAAGCTGATTTTTTTGGGCACTTAAGTGATTTTAAGAAAAGGCGCTGATCCTTCCTGCAGGCTTCCATAGCCCAGGGATGAAGACAAGCCCCAGGCCCTGATGTCAGCACCTGGCATTCTCCTGCAGCTACCTGGCTCCAACCCCCTCCCCCCCCCCCCACAATTGCTGATCCCTGCACTGGGAAGGAGGGCACCCATGCTAACTTTCCAGCAATGGCTCAGAGCACTTGATATAGTTTGTTTCGGGCTTCTTTGGGTAACCACCTCTGCCAGCCAGTAGGCTCGCAGCAGCCAAGTTGCGGTGGTGAAAGTGACAACGCACACAGCCAACGGCCTCCTTAGACCTGGACAAGACGTATTAGGGAGCCAGGGAAATGAATAAGTAGTTTCTCACCAATGTTTTGGGGCTGTGTTTGTGCTGAGTAAGCTTCCGTACAAAGAAACTGCAGGAAGCAATTCTGTTTGTTATTATGTGTAATAACCTTTCATCCAAGAAGCTCCCAGTGGGGGGTGTGGTTCTCCCCTCCATTTTATCCTCACAACAAACCTGTGAGGTAGGTTTAGGCTGAAATACGGTGACTGGCCCAGAGTTCACCCAGGAAGCTTTGTGGCTGAGTAGGGATTTGAAAAGCAGAGATATCACCTTGCCAACAAAGGTCCGTATAGTTAAAGCTATGGTTTTCCCAGTAGTGATGTATCAAAGTGAGAGCTGGACCATAAAGAAGGCTGATTGCCGAAGAATTGATGCTTTTGAATTATGGTGCTGGAGGAGACTCTTGAGAGTCCCATGGACTGCAAGAAGATCCAACCTCTCCATTTTGAAGGAAATCAACTCACTGGAAGGACAGATTGTGAAGCTGAGGCTCCAATACTTTGGCCACCTCATGAGAAGAGAAGACTCCCTGGAAGACCCTGATGTTGGGAAAGATGGAGGGCACAAGGAGAAGGGGACGACAGAGAACGAGATGGTTGGACAGTGTTCTTGAAGCCACAAACATGAGTCTGACCAAACTGCGAGAAGCAGTGGAAGACAGGAGTGCCTGGCGTGCTCTGGTCCATGGGGTCACGAAGAGTCGGACACGACTAAACAACAACAAGGATTTGAACTCTGGTCTCCCAGATCCTAGTCTGGCACTCTAACCTCTGTGGCACACTGGATGTCAGTGCCCCATTTCCGATTTTGCCTAACGTCTCCCCATCCTTTACTCAGAGTCTCTTGCAAGGAAGCCCTGACAGATTAGGTTGTGTGAAATTACAAACTTAAAGCTGTTTTCCCCACCCCAAACTGTGGCACTTTTAATTTTTCTTCCCCCGCGGCTCCCCCAGAATAAATGGCAGCTTTGCAGAAAAACAGCAACAACCACCAATCACCTTATATTTTGGCCTATCAGTGCCTGTTAGCCAGAGTGGTTTCATTTTTTACCTCCACTGTCAGAGGCACCATTCCTCTCAATACCAGGCGCTGGGAATCACAAATGGCACGAGTTGCTGTTGCTCTCATGTCCACCTTGCAGGCTCAGCTGCGGTGAGAGCAGGATGTTGGACAAGACGGGCCATTGGCCTGGCCCAGTAGACTCCAATTGCGTTCATGCAGAAATGTACAGCTAAGTAATTTTTGTCTCTGGACTGAACAGAGGCTGTAGATGGCCTTGTGGAGTCCTTCACCCCCTTCAAAACATGGTGACACAGCCTTGCTTCCTTTGGCAGGTGTGTGTGCGCGCGCACTACTGCCCACCCAGTGGAGCGATGCCCCCTGAATCTTGAACCCCCAAGTCCTGCCCTGGTGGTGCAGCAGGTGGGCCGGCAAAGGATAGCCAGAGCACTCCTCTGTGCCCAGTGTAGAAAGCGAGTCTGCCCTTAAAGGAGAACAGTCCCTTCCTGCAACACCCCAAGCATGGTAATGTAGCGAGTGGCAGGGGTGGCCGAACTCTCCATCCTTCCTCAGCCTGGATTGTAGAGAAGGTAACTTTCCTGGCCTTAATAATAATAATGCATTAGTAATAATATATTACTTATAGCCTGCCCATCTGACTAGGTTGCCCCAGCCACTCCTAGGCAGCTTACAACGTAATAAAAACACAGCAAGGCACCACACATTAAAAAACTTCCCAGTACAGGAAGTTGTGTAGTAGTTGTTTATCTCCTCGACATCTGATGGGAGGGCGCTCCACCGGGAGGGCGCCGCTACCGAGAAAGCCCTCTACCTGGTTCCCTACAACTTCACTTCTTGCAGTGAGGGAATCACCAGAAGGCACTCGGAGATGGCACATCTATCTGTGCACGTAGGGCACAGTGCAACCTTGCCTCTCATTACCCTAAGCAGTCCTGATCTCCCTCATGTGCCATGCAAGTTATGCGCTCTTTCATCCGTGTCCCAGATTGCAGTGCAGGCGGCTTTTCGTTTCATTCCCCAGAACCCCGTGGGAGCCACTGAGGACGGAGCCAAGTTCCTGTTTTCACAGCCCTGCCTCTTCATCAGCAAAGGCTCCTCGCAGATTGCAATCATTCTCGGGGCAAAACATTCCCATGGGTATCTCCTGCATGTGCCTTTCCCACTGTTTTCTCATAAAACTGGATACCTGTGTGCATACTCTGCCCTCAACACAAGAAGGAAGGGGAACAAAGTTGCTGCTATCATTTCTTGTGAAGCATTTTTCTCCCTGTGGCCTGGCTCACTTGGGGGCATATAGGCCTCTGGGGTTGTTGGACTACAGCTCCCATAATCCTTTACCACAGGCTGCGCTGGCTGGGGCTGATGGGAGTTGGAGTCTAACGACGCCAGATTCAGGAATGCTGCTTTACCTCATGAGAGCTAGTCCTGACCTTTGGGCCCTCAGAGAACAAATTTTTCTGTCTTATTATGAGTCCCCTTAGCCTTATCTTCAGGTTAAACGTGCTCTTCAACCTTTCCTTGTAGGACTTGTTTTCCATATCCCTGACTATCGTTTTCCATTAAACATGTTTTTATTTGTCACAAAGGTTGGCCACGCACAAAACCCTTCATCTGCAGTCCACATATTCTACATATTTTACATATTCTTGATTTACCTGCCCATTGTGGCTAGTGAAAAGGGTCAGTGAAGTGGGCGATGCCTCGCTTCAGGAGTGAGTTATGCCCACCTCTTAAAGAGGTCCTCCCTGGACCCAGAGGCTTAAAAAAAAAGGGGGGGAGCTCCAGTCCCTTATATTCTTTATATGTAAGATGACAGTTTTTAAAAATGCAAATTCCTGGTTGGGTGGGGGAGGGTGGATATTAAATGGAATCAGAGAAGGCACTGAGGGAGGATTTAACTCTCTTCTCTGCTCCCCCTGTCAGCAACAAAACTATTACAACAGGGAGGAAATTGTAGAGAATCATAGAATTGTAGACTTGGAGGGGACCCTGAGGTCATCCAGCCCAACCCCCTGCAATGTTTAAATTGCCTCTCGCTGTTTTGACCCCTAATGCCTTCCCCTCCCCAAAGTATCCCAAAATTTTGAAGTTTGGCTCAGAGGAATACCCTGAGGATGAATGCTCTATCTCTACATCTCTACATCTCTACATCTCTACATCTCTACATCTCTACATCTCTACATCTCTACATCTCTTTAAAGTTCATCTTGTTCCTCTTTGTATTGAAATGGGCACAACTTCTGCTCGTTGGGTGTTCCCTCCAGAATTATGAAAGGAGTTCAAGGTACCTGAAAGTCTTATGAAAGCCTTGCGCCACTGAATGCAACTGGCCGCGACCTTGGCAGCACTGCGAAGTGCTACCTTCATTTTAGGTACAGCCCAGAGAGCGTTTGGCCTCTCACTCGGCATAACCAGTTATGCTCTGTGGGTATTTCCAAATTAGTATCTGCCTTCCAAGATGGATTAGTTATTTTGGAGCCTCAGGCTGCAGAGCTTCCTTCCTTAGTTATTAAGGCTTCCTGCCTGCCTGGGTGCTTTTTTATCTCATGTGTTTTTGCCCTTGGAAAACTAGCGGGGAAGTCTAGTGGTGGGGATTCCCATTTCTAGGTCACAGCCTCATGCCAGGAACAGTCAGCATTTCGAGATGATTCCAGCGGAGACTATAGAGCTACACCATGCTTTTAAAAACACATGGTTTTCCCCCAGAGAATCCTGGGACTTGCGGGGTTGTTTTTTCCCCTGCCACAGCATTGCAGCCCTGGAGCCAAAGCCAGCCTGCTACCTTCTTCTCAGCCAGACTTTGTAGTTTAGTTAAAAGGGTTCTGGGAATTCTAGTTCTCTGAGGGCTGAGCTACAGTTTCTTTGCTTTAAATGTATGGTGTGGCTCGGCTAAGAGGAAGGCGCTGGGTGTGCAGGTTAGCGAGGGTTGATACTCTTGTAAGGAATGGCTTTAAAAAGACAAGCAACCTATATAAGGCACCTATATAAGGATGAGGAGGAGTGATACTTCCCCCGCCCTGAAAGCTAAAGGTGGCATGGCAGCTATCATTAGTCATGGTGAGCAAACACAGTTTTAATTTCTGTCTCAATTACACTATTTGTGGTTAAACATTATTTCTGGGTTTTCGATGCCCTGTAAAGGCTAGCAAAGGTGAGACCACGGTTTTTGAAAAAAGCACATACATGAATGAAAACCACAGGAAATGATGGCTCTCAGTATCACCTTTAACTGTCCTGAAAATCTGTTTGTGGTCTAAGTGGCAGCTCCCTCCCCAGACTCAGCTGCATATTGCAGCACCATAAGAAGTCACTGTAGAAACAAGTGACTTTAAACTAGAGGCCACTGCAAACATGAGCTTTCCAGGGTGTGGGTGTGTCACAGTGAACGTTGTACATCCCAGTTATGAACAGAAAATGTGTCTGGGATTGCCGGTTAATGTGTAAGAATACATGAACACTTTCAGCCCCACCCATGAAAACTGGAAATGGTATTTGTGTGAATGTCAGCATCCACCCTTGTTTCTCTTGTGGTGCTCACTGGGGCTACACTGTTTAGCAGATTAAATGTTCTACATTAGTAGATATTAAAAATAAATAAATCTGTTGATCAGGCTCAAGTGGCAGCAGGTTTGGAAACAAGGTCAGACAGCCTTTTAAAAACATGGTTTTTAAAGAATTCTTTATTCCTTTGTAAGAACTTGAATAAAAAATAAAGCTAAAAATACATCACTTTGAATAAACAGAGGGAAAGAACAGACCAAAGGTCCTTTAGACACACAAGATGGCTGGTTTGACTCAGCTGGGTGGAGAATGCTTATAAGTAGGTTATTTTTTTTATGTGCTTGTTTTGACGACATTTTCCTCCTGCCCTTCCTCCAAGGGCCTCGTACTTCTTCCACCTCCATTTAATGTTCACACCAACCCTGTGAAGTAAGGTGAGATGGAGTGGGAGTGACTTGCTCAAGGTTACATGGTCAATTTCATGGCTGAGTGAGGATTTGAACCTGGGTCTTTCCAGCATGCTAAACCCCTCTGTGACACTGGCTTGAGAAAACCATTTTTTACTACAAGTGCTTATGGAAAAATCATGGGGGGAGGCTGTGCCATTGCAGGAGAAGCATTTCCCTCTTCTCTTGCACCAAGGAAGGCTTGCTTCTACTCAGATAATTACATAGGTCAACTATCAAAACAAAGAAAGCATCTTCAGAACTGTTGTTTTATTCATCCAGGTAGACGGAATCAGTTCAGACTTGGTATAATTTATTGACTAGATTTCTTTGATCAGATTTCCACTTTAGTTTTCCAGGCATTCACAGCAAGCATCTGGGATCAGCAAGCCTCCACAGGCGAAAGCTAGCAACGACCACAGTTTGGGCATTTGCCTCTGATGTATAGTTGTACCTTGGATCCCGACGTTGGTACTCGGTACTCGGACGTTTTGGTTCCCAAATGCCTCAAACCCAGAAGTGAGTGTTCCGGTTTGCGAACATTCTTTGGAATCTGAACGTCCAACAGGCTTTCACGGCTTCCTATTGGCTGCAGGAGCTTCCTGCAGCCAATCAGAAGCCGCGCTTCGGTTTCCGAACATTTTGGAAGTCGAATGGACTTCCAGAATGGATTCCGTTTGACTTCCAAGATATGACTGTACATTGTTAGGGCATGAACTCCCAGCTACCCATGTCACATGGGAATGCACACTTGCTGTGTGAATGTCTTGCAGTGTCACGAGCACTTCTGAAATCGGTTTTGTGGTGTGTCTGTCAAATGTGTCATGCAGATATTTACTTATTTTTATTTATTAAATTTGTATACCGCCCTATACCTGTAGATCTCACAACATAAAATTACAATATAAAAAACACAAAAGACATACAAAAAATATAAACGAAGACAACCCAATAATCCCCGCCTCCCACAACACACTTAAAAGGGCATTAGATGTTAATCAGCCAAAGGCCTGGTTGAAGGGAAACGTTTTCATCTAGTGCCTAAAAGTTGTACAGTGGTACCTCACGTTACAGACACTTCAGGTTACAGACTCCGCTAACCCATAAATATTACCTTGGGTTAAGAACTTTGCTTCAGGATGAGAACAGAAATCGTGCTCTGGTGGTGCGGCAGCAGCGGAAGGCCCCATTAGCTAAAGTGGTGCTTCAGGTTAAGAACAGTTTCAGGTTAAGAACGGACCTCCGGAACGAATTAAGTACTTAACCTAAGGTACCACTATATAATGAAGGCACCAGGTGAGCCTCTCTGGGGAGAGCATTCCACAAACGGGGAGCCTCTGTGGTGTAGTGGTTAAGAGCGGTAGTCTTGTAATCTGGTGAACCGGGTTCGCGTCTCCGCTCCTCCACATGCAGCTGCTGGGTGACCTTGGGCCAGTCACACTTCTTTGAAGTCTCTCAGCCCCACTCACCTCACAGAGTGTTTGTTGTGGGGGAGGAAGGGAAAGGAGAATGTTAGCCGCTTTGAGACTCCTTCGGGTAGTGATAAAGCGGGATTTCAAATCCAAACTCCTCCTCTTCTTCTTCTGCAGAAAAGGCCCATTCTCATGTTGGCCCCCTCCAGACCTCTTGTGGAGGAGGCACACAAAGGAGAGAGGCAGTCCTTGAGGAGCCAGCCCCCTCCCATGGGACTGGACTCCTATTGGCCCCAGATAGTGCGGCCAATGGTCAGAGCCGATGGGAAGTGGAGTTCAACATTATCAGGAGGGTCAGAAGTTCCCAAGATCTGTAGTAATGTGTGAAGCTGGTTCTTGGTGCCTTAATAATAATAATAATCAGCACAGCTTTACCACACAGGCAGCTTCTCATTTTGCACCAGCTTACAGATGCAGCTCCAACAGGGGAAATGCAACACCTGATTTGTTCACCCTCTTCTCTCCCCTCAAACCAGAGATCAGCCGCAGCCTCCTGCCCCGTCCCCGTCGCCTGCTCCTGCTGCTGAACCCCTTTGGAGGCAAGGGCAATGCCCTGCAGTGGTGCCAGAATCACATCCTCCCCATGATCACGGAGGCGGACATCGGCTTCAACTTGATCCAGACAGGTGAGGTGGCCTTCAAGGGGCAAGGGGAATGGATGCCGTGGGGGGTAAGAACACGCAGAGCGTGGCCATGAATTTGTCTAATTCTGTTTCAAAGCTATCTAGCTTGGTGGCCATCAGTGCTTCCTGTGGATGTGGGGAGAGGAAACACAGCCTGTAGATGGATTCAAAAGTGGAGTTGGGGGGGGGGTAGACAAATTGGAGGAGGCTGGTTCTTATTGGTGACTCTGAGCCATACTAGCTCAATGGAGCCAGCATGTTTAGGGGCAGTCTATCTTTGAATGTAAGACACCGGGGGATCTACAGAAAGGGAGGGCTGCTGTCATCGTCATGCATTTGTTGTGGGGCTCTTTTTTTACCGAACTAGCTGGGCTGCCCTTAAGTACTTGAGTGAAATTCAGTTGAAAATGGGAACACAGCAATATTTGGGAACAGATACTTTTGTTTACTCCTGCCAACCTAGCAGTTCGAAAGCACGTCAAAGTGCAAGTAGATAGGTACCGCTCCGGCGGGAAGGTAAACAGCATTTCCGTGCGCTGCTCTGGTTCGCCAGAAGCAGCTTAGTCATGCTGGCCACATGACCCGGAAGCTGTACTCCGGCTCCCTCGGCCAGTAAAGCGAGATGAACGCCGCAACCCCAGAGTCAGTCACGACTGGACCTAATGGTCAGGGGCCCTTTACCTTTACCTTACTTTTGTTTAAACAACAAACAGCAGCAGTAGTAGTGGTGGTTTTGGCGGCTAGGCAAGAGCCATAGAACCTGTGAGCCATAAGTCCCTGGTTCAAATGTCGCCTCAGCCACCAACTTGCTAGGCAAACAGCAGCCTCAGTCCCTCTGCACAGCAACGTGTGACAAAGGGGTAATAATCCTAGATTATGGAAAGAAGGTATGCAAAGCTACTTGAGCACTTAAATAGCTCTTGACTCCTAAGTAATCATTAGCATTAAATGCTAGAAAGTTAAATGTATATTCATCTTCTAAACGTATAGCCTCAAAGCTTTCGATCACAGCACCAATAAATTGTGATGCCCATGCGTTTATATTTGTATAATGCATGTATGCATGCACACACACACACACACTCACGTATGCATGCAAATATAATTTCAGCAGCAGCAATAATAATTTCTCCCAAACAGTTTGCTGTTTCCATTCACTTGTAGACAGCCGCTTAGGACAAGACATACAGAAAAGGTCAAAATCGTCTCCTGGTGGTCAGCCACTGAATCACTTTCTTCGGGTGGGAGTGTGGCTTTGAATTGCTACTAATCTGTATGCTATTTATTCCTTTTCTGGCCCAGAGAGACAGAACCATGCCCGGGAGCTGGTACAGAACATCAACTTGGCTGAGTGGGATGGCATTGTATCCATTTCAGGAGATGGGCTGCTATATGAGGTATGGTTCACAAAGTGCTAGCCCAAAGCACTGGCCTTCCAGCCTCCTGGAACCTTCCCCTTAGGCTACTCACTAGGGCCCATTCCTGTTAGTTGTCTCCTGAGTTGCCCTTTTGTGCTCCCTTAGAACTGTGGCACATAAGACCCAATTCATTGCTTTGGGGCATGTGTGTGAATGTCCTGGTGTAGTTCTTCTTCTTCTTCATCTCCCCCCCAGAGTTTCTAGTCTTCATGGGTCCAAGGGCAAGGCTGAACACTGCATCAAAAAAGCCTGACTCAGCTATTTGCAAATTAGAGCAGTGAAGAAAATGCATGATAGGCTTTGGTGCCCCTGTTTGGGTTTTGAACTTGTCATCTTCAGGGACTTTCCAGGGCCCAGGACCTGCGATTTCCCTGAGAACCAGGCCTAGAATCCCCCCCAGCCCTCCCTTTACAAGGCACTTTGCTGGAATGGATCAAAAGCAGAAGGTCCAGCTGTCTTTACAGAAGCTTCTTTGCTCTCCCAGTTCCTTAAGTGAGAGAATTTTGAGTTTCTTGGATCATGAATTTGCAGACTGCTGTTCTTGGGTGTCCCCCCAACACATATCCCATTTCCTGCATTATTAGGATTGTAGGTTATTAATACTTTCCTATCTCCTTCCTTCCAGGTTATTAATGGCTTGATGCAACGGCCGGACTGGGAAGAAGCCATAAAAATGCCCCTTGGTATTCTCCCTTGTGGGTCTGGAAATGCAGTAGCTGCAGCCATAAACTTCAGAGCTGGGTAAGTGGGAAAGCTTAACAGATGTGCTTAGTCCACCTTCTTGCTTGTTTTTATTTTTTAAAAAAAATATATTTAAATTTGTATTTGTTGTTACCAAAGTTGCTTCACATTGCTGCTTTTGGGTTGTGTTTGCACTACAAAAGCTTTTCTACAAAGAAACCGCAGCAGTGATTGTATTATTTAGTACAATTTTTAGCCCACCTTTTCCTCCAAGGAGCTCAAGGTGACACGCACACAGTTCTCACCCTCACAGCTTAAGCTGAGAGGCAGTGACTGGCCCAAGGTCATACAAGTGAGCTTTTATGGCTGAGCGGGGATTTGAACCCGGGACTCCCAGGTTCAGTACACTAACCGCTGCACCACACGGACTCTGCTCCACACCACTTCTGGGAAGCAGGGGAGTAGGCTATACTTGGGGCTCCATCTTCAGCCAGACCTGATCTCTACTTTTGGATATGTAAAGGTGATGCATTTAAGAATCCCTGCAAACATGCACAGAGTGCTGCTTCTTTAGCTAATTAGGCTCCCACTCACCTGGTACTGGTTGGCAGGGCTCCCAGGCCAGATTGCAGTTTCTTTTTTTTCTTTTTTGTAAAGATATTTATTAAAGTTTTACAAAAATTTTTTTGTAAAACAGGCCAGATTGCAGTTTCAGAGCTGGCTGTTCTACTTGCTGCAGTAATTTTGAGCAAGTAATTTTGCATATTCAAGGGTAGGGAGCAAGTTACATCAGCAGCTTGGCCAATGCTGAGAACTAATTACTATAATCATGGTCATTATTTATTCTGCTTTCATCCTGCCCTTCCTCCAAGAAGTTTAAGGCAGGATACAAATCTTTCCCTTTTAGTCTCGAAACAAACCCTGTGAGTTATGAAAGTTTAATAAAAAATTAATAATAAACAAACAAACCCTGTGAGGTGTAGGCTGAGGCTGAAGGAGAGGGACTGGTTAGCCAGTGAGATTCTCGGATGGGTGTGGATTCGAACCTGGGTCTACCCAGGTGTAGTCCAGCATTCAAGCTACACTTGTGTCTGGGACACTTTATATTAGTCCGGTCGTACCTCAGCTCCCGAACGCCTTGGAAATCAAACGTTCCAACTCCCGAACAATTGAAAACTGGAAGTGAGTGTTCCAGTTTTCGAACGTTCTTTTGGCAGCCGAATGTCCGACGGGGCTTCCGTGGCTACCGATTGGCTGCAAGATCGACTTCCAAGGTACACCTGTACACCACTCTTCATCCATAGATCTCAGGGTGGTTCACAGCATAAAGCTGCAATATAAAAACCACAAATGCATAGTAAAAATAAGAACAACAAATCAATATCCCGCCCCCCCCCCACCTTCCACAACACATTCAAAACAGCATCAGATGTCAATCAGCCAAAAGCCTGGTTGAAGAGGAACATTTTTGCCTGACGTCTAAAGGTGTATAACAGAGCTTCCCAAACTTTGTGTTGCAATATGCTAGTGTGTCAGCTGCAGTGTGTAGGTGAGTTGCACAAACCCTCCCCACGCTCCTCCGGGGCTGGAAAGGGGTTAATTTAACCTCCAGTTTGCTAGGAAAACTGAATTACTGTGTCACAAAATGATGCATGTCTAAAACGTGTGGCTCCAACTCAGAGGATGTTCGCAGGGTCCAGGTAGGTTCGTATGGAGAGAGGCGGTCCTTGAAGTATTACGGCCCTGAGCTATTTATATCTTTCTTCCTCGTTTTGCACATGCAGCTATTGTTCGCCGGCTAAACAGAAATGTAAGTGCTACTGTTGCCTGTGGCAGATGCAGCCTCTGCACCCCACATTGTGGCAGTGTTCCCCCACCCCGCCCGGGAGCCTCTCACCATTTGATTGCATGGCCGAGTGAGCTTCTCCAACCCTGACACATTTCTCACTCTGTCGGGCAGGTTTGAGCAGACCTTGGGCCAGGAGCTGCTCACAAACTGCACCCTCCTGCTTTGCCACGGGGCGGTGACCCCCTTGGACCTGGTGTCGGTCACAACCGCGTCGGGCTCCCGTTCCTTCTCCTTCCTGAGCGTGGCCTGGGGCTTCATCTCCGACGTGGACATTGAGAGCGAGAAGTTCCGGCACATCGGCCCGGCTCGCTTCACCTTGGGGACGATGGTCCGCCTGGCCTCCTTGAACACTTACCGGGGGCGTCTCTCCTACCTGCCCGCCCTGGAGGGCACTGCCCACCGCCCCATCTTGCGCAGCATCACCATGGCGGCCAACGGGAGCCTCCCCTTCCAGCACGGGCCGCTCCACCGCACCGTCTCTGACCTGGGCCTGTGCAAGGAACGCCACGCCCTCTGCTTCCAGGAGGTGGAGCCTGCCGACGAGCCCACCCCCTCGCCCAGCTCCCCACCCTCTTCCTCCAGCTTCCACTCTTCCAGCTTCAGCTTTGAGAACCTGTCGGAGGAGCTCGTGGCTGACCGCAGGGAGGCCGGGCTGCCCATGACCGCACCTGCCGTCTCGCTGTCTCCCCGGCAGGTGCACGGCCCCCCAGATGAGTTCCTGGCGCCTCTGGACCAGCCGGTGCCCAAGTCGTGGGTGACAGTGGAGGAGGACTTTGTCTCTGTGCTGGCCATCTACCAGTCTCACCTGGGAGCCGACCTGTTCATGGCGCCCTTTGCCTGCTTTAACGACGGCCTCATCCACCTTTTCTACATCAAGGCGGGCATCTCCCGGGCAGCCCTGATCCGCTTGTTCTTGGCCACGGAGAAGGGCACTCACTTTGACATGGAGTGCCCGCACTTCATCCACATTCCCGTCCGGGCCTTCCGCATCGAGCCCCTCACTCACAAGGGCATCCTCACCATTGACGGAGAGAGAGTGGAGTACGGCCCCATCCAGGGGCAGATCCACCACTCGGTGGCCAATCTAATCACCGGCGTGAACCAGGTGAAGATCACAGCGTTCTGACCCAGGATGCAGGAGCACTTCGCAGATCTGACGTAACTTTCGTTCTCTTCTGCCCCTTTGCTGCAAAGAGGGACCCTGAGGCTTGGGATCGGGGGTACTGTCTGTGTGGGTAGCGGGTGGGCGTTCTGACTTGCAATGCCCCCTCCAGCCACCCAGATGGCAAGCTGCTTAAAACCTCCCTCTGCTCTTCTAGGCCTTGGCACACACATACCATATATTCCTTTAATGAGCCTTTGGGTGGCAAGTCTTGCCCACTCCCCATGATCCTCTGCTGCTGTCCATGCAACCTTTTGAATGTTGACCTCCTCCTTCCTTCCTCACCCGCCTGCATAGGCCTGGTTTTGCCAGCCTGTTTTGCATCTCCCATCAAGAAGGAGCAGCTTGGCTACAGGACCCTTGGTGTGGTTTGGGTCGAGAAGTGATGTAGACTTTCCTCCCCTACAAGGACCCACCATCCTCTCCACCTTGTTCCTTTTTGGGCAGGCCCTTCTATCCCACTTTTCCAACCACTTGTCCCAGAGACGGGGGACACCTCTGCACTACCATGCTTGCCAGTCTGGGGCAGCAACACTGAAGACTCCCATCCCTTTGCAGCTCATGGTTCAGGACCATGTCTGAAGTGATGGGGAGAGAGATGCTGGTGTGGGTTGGAGAGATGAGTTGGGCACTGAGTGGGCTGGGGAAATGCACGTTCCACACCAACTTTCCTTCAAGCTGTGGGATCAAGAGTCACGTCCCAATTTCTAGTGTTGTTCTCTCTCTCCACTCTTTTTGTGGCTTCTGCTGAACCACACACCTCTCTCCTGCTAAATGGGAGCCCCCTGACCCCTTTGAGGCCACCCTCTCTTCCCGAACTTGCAGCCCCTTTTTGCCTGTGGTTCACAAGAAGCCACTTAGAGAACACTAAGCCTTGCTTGCTGCTCCTCGTCTTTCTACGGTCCACTCAGCCAGGGTGGGGGTGTATGTGAAAGCAGTGAGACCACTGTAGCAGGGAGTTGAATGTAAGAGGCAGCCCACAAAACACTAACTTTTATTTGACACCACCACCCCTCCTTTTAAACCCTTAACAGAACCGAAGGCAGCCGTTTCCCCTCCTCTCTTTGTTTACCCTGGGAAGGGAGATCTGCCATCTTTCTTTGGAGTTGTGTTTGGTTCTTCGGCCACCTCTCCTGCAGAGGGTGACCAAGGACATTTAGGGCAAGGAAGGGACCACTTTCTTGACAGCCTTCTATGGCTCCTTTCTAGCCAGCCGGAGGTGTAGTGAAAGGGGATGGGACTGACCCCCAACCCCTGCACTGATGACCTCCAAATCTGGCCCTCTCTAGGAATAAACTTGATGAATGTAACTGGAATTTTTTCTTCTTCTCACGGGTGGGGGCTTAACTTTGGTAGGGCGGTTTGTTATTATTCTTTTCTCCCCACTATGTGGGGGTTAACAAGCAATTAAAATGATCCAATACTGTAATGGATATGTGTGTGTGTGTGTGCGTATATGAAATGATGTTCACCATACATGTATTTGTCTGTGTCTCTTAAGAGATGTCGAATCAGGAGATTTAAGTTGGCAAATTCCACTGGCAAAACATTTCCCCACTTCCTCATGGGAGAAAACCTGTATATCAAAGGTCGACCTGGTGGGTGGACGTCTAGGCCAGCACTGGAGCAAAACATAATAGGGTTCCTAATTTGCTGAAAGTCCCACATTACTTCCTTTGTTCTGTCCTTTCTCTTCGCAGAGTACATTGTTAAGTGTGACTGTTTTAAAAGGCGATTAGAAAGATTCGCAGAGGATAAGGCCATCATTGTCTCCTCCTCACGATGCCTCCAGTATCCAAGCCTCTGAATCCTGGCTGCTGGGGAGCATGAGTGAGAGAGTGCGGTTGTGCTCATGTCCTGTCTGTGGGCTTTCCATAGGCATCTCTTTAGCCACTGTGGGACACCATTTGCCCCACCATTTGCATCTGAAAAAAGCAACTTTGCAATGAAAGGTGGAAATGAGATTCTTCCCTGCAGTGGACACATCAACACCATGCATTGAAAGCACCACAAAACCAATTTAAACAGTTGTGGCTTTCCATAGTTTGTTAAGGGTGCCAAGAGGTGTTGCGGGGGGAAGGGGGACTGATCCGTAAACCATTCTGGGAATTTTAAACTCTGTGAGGGGAATAGGGACGGCCTAACAAGGCTCAGCACCCTTCACAAACTACAGCTCCCAGAATTCTTTGGGGCAAGCCATGATTGTTTAAAGCAGTGTGGTGGTGTTTTAAATGTAAGGTGTGAATGTGGCCTAGGTAGGCCTGGACTTGGGCCATTGGCTGCTCTTTGTTAACACGACTGCTCACGGTCCCGTTAGGTTAACAAGCAGTTTTTACGTTCTTTAGCTACTGGTTTTTGTCTTTACTCTGACTGTAGCTGGAGAAGTGCGTGTGAGAGAGAGCAGGTTTTATTTACAAAGGAAAGGCCATCCTGCAAAGTTTCCATCTCACAGAAACCTCCTGAGAGCCAGGCTGTCATTTTGATCCCTGTAATCGGAGCATATGAATGACACTGTTGGGAGGCAACACAGAGACCTCTGCCTGCCACAGCAAGGAGGGCGGCTTCCTCTCTGGGAAAAAGACCCTCCATGGCAGTTGCTTTCTGGTGTTTAGGTGGCATGTAAGGCCGACTCAGGAGGAAACTGGGGGAATTCGGGGATCCTCTGACATTAGCGTGGGCTTAAATGACTGCTGTTTGAAAAGGAAAGGCAGTCGAAGGGACCAAGATTTTTTATTTTCTTTGTTCATGTGAAAGTTCCTAGGTATTTTATTAGTAATACTTTAGCTTGCCCTATTTTCCACTCTCTCCCTATTTCCCACAAGTTGCTAGTGGGAGCTGGTGAATCCATCACTAAGATGTGTTGATCAGAAAAGGGCAGATCCATACTTTTAAAGCACCGTCAACACACATTCACAGCACATGGCCTTCCCACCCCACCCCCCAAGAATCCATGGAACTGTAGTTTGTTAAGGTGCCGGGAACGGTAGCGCTCTGGGGGGACGGACTACAGTTCCCATGATTCTTTTGGGAAAGTCGTGAGCATTTAATGTGCTTTAAATTATGTAGATCTTTCCACAGATCTGGCTTTCGGGGGGAGGGAGATGAGGAAAAAACGACAGAACTGTGTGTGTCAATGTATGAAAGCGTAGGCTCACAGACGTATTTAGCAGGGCCACAAAGCAAGGAACGATTGCCTCTTGAGAGGGTTTTCTACTGTCCAGATAACAATTGTGCAGAGTCACTCAGCTCCTGCAGCTCGCCAGCCCTGCAGCTCACCCAGCCCTGCAGCTCGCCAGCCCAGGGCCCTCACCAAACTTTGCTGCTTGCCTGGGACTGCAAAAACAGGCAGCGGGAGATGTCCTCAGGCACGCAGCAGGCCACAACCCTCACCTAGCCTGCCAGGTTACAAGGCGGAACACTTTCTTCCGTGGGCCTGAGCCTCCTCTCTCCCCCCACCCCTTCCCCCCACCCCTTTTAAATGTATATTATATAACTCTATTTGTGGCTTACCTCATAGGCAGTGTCCTAGGAAGCATCGCTTCTCTGTTTGCTGCTTGTTGCACTTTAAAAACAAACAGATATTTCCTATAACGTTGCACAGTCTTAACTTCGACTACCGTAGCTTTAAATACTTGTTCCAGCATCAAGAAGAGTAGCTTTAGACTCGCCCTGAGGAGATCCGGTTCACTCTCGCAGCGCCAGCGCCTGCTCCAGATCCCGCAGGGGGGGGGTGTCCTTCTTGTCGCAAACCCCACTGTCCGAAATGGGGAGGACAATGTGGCTGGAGGGTGGCACTTATTCTTGCTCCTGTCACCGGTTGTGTTCTTGGAGAGGGTTGGGAGAACAGCAGTGACACCGAGGAGGAGCAGAGCCCTGGATCCCCCTCCTGGGATATGGGCCTCAGCCGGTGACTGTCAATTCCAGCACTCGGCACCACACTCTGTTGTCCCCTCAGAAACACTTTGTTCTAGTGGGAGGGAAGTTCAGCAATGCAGAAATAAATTGGTTTTTTTCAGGATCGGGACTTGTGGGCAGAATTCTTGGAGGAGCAATATGCAGGGTTGTGTCCAATGTTTCACACCCATTATGGACATAAATTTCAGCGAGTCTGAGCAGAACTTAGTGGCATACAACCCTCAAGGTTTGCCCTCACTCGCTTAGCAACCATCAAAAATTGTTATCAGATATATCCACTGGAAGAACACAGGATACCACCCCCCTCCTTCAAAGTAGTAATGCATACGAGCTTGGTATTTATATATGTTGGGGAATAGAATGCAAAATATGCCAAGGAAGAAATTATTCAGCTGCTTATTGCTCTTGATTTATTCTGGAGCCTGTATAATTGCTGCTCTTAATTTTAATGCATAGATCTGTGCTGGGGTGTTAATAACTTACCCTGAGCTACTCATGTGTTTGGTAGAGGTTTACAAGGTTGCCTTACAGCTCTTCCCATCCTCTGTCGCATCTCAACCTCATCGTCCTCACTGTTAACATCTTCATGTCTGCACAAGAATGCTTAGCTCAGAGAAAATAAACTGGCAGGCAAGACTGTGTCTTTTAATCTGGGACCTGCTGCATGTTTAACTGGCTGAGATTTCTAGCACTGCTGTTGTTAAACAACCAAGGTTCTAGTCCCTTGTGATAGCAGAGAAACGTTTTTGAACACAGGCAAATATGGCAAATGGTTTTGGAGATTTATTTATTTTTTAGTGCAACGCCTGAAGTTGGTGAAGGGGTAGAAGCATGTCTGAAGACGTATTCTCCTAAATCAGTTTGTAATCAGTCGAGCTGTCATGGCTCCTGGCCAGGAAACTCAGGGACTGGGGTTCTGTGAAGGAGGTGTGCATCTTAACAAACAATATTCAGCCACCTCCTCACACTGTGGCTTGAGTCAGTTTCATTTGTGGGGTGGAAGCTTACGTAACTCATTTAAAAGAAGTTGTAGAAAGTGAGTTCTGACGGATAGCCGTGCCCTTTGCAACACAGAACTCTTTGCTGCGCAAAATGTTAACACAGCTAATTCTAACCTATTGAAAGGTTCCTGATAAAAGGGACCAGTATGATGTAGGAGTTAGTGGGTGAGATTTGTATTGGGGAGAATCACTCTGAAATCCCCACTCAAGATCTGTGATCTTTGCCTGATGGCTTGCTCTCAGCCTTAGCTACTTTAGAGGGTGGTTGTGAGAATAAAAAAGTAGGGAGGGACCATAATATATACACTATCCGAAAATAATTAGAGGAAAGGTGGGATTAACTAATTAGGGGAGGGGCCCACTGCACGTTCTGAAGGAATGTGATGCAGCAGCCAGCCTTGGGGTCACTACTTGGAAGGGAGATCAGCTGGAGACTCCCACATTTGATGCCCCCTGACTGCATGGTGCTGATAACACCAAGGTTGCAGGTTTGATCCCCGTATGGGACAGCTGCATATTACTGCATTTGCAGGGGGTTGGACTAGATGATCCTCAGGTTCCCTTCTAACTCTACAGTTCTATGATTCTTTGGATGAAGGCAGGATCTAAATGAAATGGGGGGGGGGGACTGCAGGCCTATATCCACTTCAGTGGCGTAGCGTGGGTTGTCAGCACCCGGAGCAAGGCAAGTAATTTGCGCCCCCTAACCCGTGGATTTGCGCCCCCTAACCCTAACCCCCAGATGTTGCGCCCGTTGTGCCCGGCCCCCCCTGCACCCCCACACTATGCCACTGATCCACTTACCCAGAAGCAAGGCCCGTTGGGGTTAAATGGGGCTTACTTCTGGGTAAGTGTGTCTAAGAGTGTGTTATAAATGTGGCCAAATGCACTTGCTGTATAACAACACACTTGGCAATCTTTGAGGGGAACACAAGATCATGGCAGCAACAATGGAACAAGCAGGTGGTGCCCAAGCTGCTGCTGGAGTCCTCATCTTTGCGAGCACAAAGCATGATGGGAACTGTAGTTTTTGGGACTGCAGCCCCCTGTGACATGGGAAATGGACTGACTTGCCTTTAATAGACTGTCAGGGCACAAAGCTTGTAAGCTGCCACCGAAATTATCTCTCTTCTTTTAAAAATGCCTCATTTTGATCCAAAATAGCCAATGGTTTCCCTATAAACCACGTTGCAAATGTTAATGCTTGAGCTCAGTGCGAGAGCTCTGTTTTGACCAGCAAAGCTTGCTTGTTCTCAACAGATTTTTTTTCGGCTCAAGATACAGGCCTGTCCTTTGACTACTTGCTGTCTACATCTTCAAGCTGCTACAAAAAAAGATGTGTAGGCAGTTTAATAGAAGGGGGGTGATGCCCTGTCTTGTTGACCCCGCAGCTGCGCTCCCTCCTGGCCTCCTCTCCACAAATCTAAACACTGCTGCATAAATGTAAGCGTATTTTAATATCATTTAGGCTGCAGTGTAGAAACTGGGGTGGTGATCTGGCCTGGAAACGATGTTCAGCCTTGCCTGTGAGCCCCATCAACCTTTTGTTTTTTTTGTGCATCAGATCTGTGACTGTGTCCATTCCAAGCTCATTGCACTTTTCCTCATCTTCCTCCCTCCAAGGTCCCATGTCCTGTGGGTGCTGCAGCCCATAGCATCTTTGACTGGAGAAATGCAGCCTTGGTTTGGGTTGTTTATATGTCTGTCTGAAGTGCTGTACTGGTTAACCTTTATGTCTGCAACTGCCTCCTGTGTGTTGCCTGTCAACGAGATAAATGTTTAAAATGAAATAAATAAAAATAAAACTCCAAAAAACTATGCAATAAAAGCAATAGCATGGATATCCATCTCCTTGTTTTTTCCTGAGTGCCGCAGGGGATTCAGCTGTACTGGGCAAGGCAGAAGGAGACCCATCCGTAGCTTCTCTTACGCTAATCACTGGTTTCATCATGGGTCTGGGTGGGTAGAAGACAGTGGCTTTAAATTAGCCTGATGTCTGGCAGATACTACTACCCTGCTTTGTTCTTCAGATAGGGAGATAGATCTTGCACAACCTTTGTTTGCAAGACTTTAGACAAGTCTTGCAGGTAGTTTATAGCTCATCACTTAGTTGGAATGCTTTAGAACAGCCTCTACTGAGCACGGGGGCAGAGGAAGGGGTGGGGTGCTGGCCGCCCCGGGTGTTGCCACTCAGGGGGGTGACAAAACGCCGGGCAGCACTCACTGCGGGGCCTGCAGCAGGCCTGAGCCACACGTCTCTCCTGGGAGAGACACAGTGGCTTGAGCACATGCAGGCTCCGAGCTGCCCAAACAGTCCGCCCGCTGCCTCCCCCCCCCAGTTGTAGAGTGGCTGAGTGGGAGGAGGCAGGCAGACTCCGGAGGCTTCGTGGTGCGCCCCACTTCTATGGGCAGCTCGTGTTGCCCCTGGCTCACCACCACAGGTGCCCAAATGGCTTCCTCCACAGCTGATTGGGCAGCTTGGGGTGAATGGGGTAGTACTTCTGGTGGGGTACCTGCTACTTCTGAGGTAGCTTGTCCATCTTTGGTCCCCAGCCTGCAGTTGGTGCTCACCTGTGGCTCCTCGAAGCTGGGAAATGGCTTCGACTGGCTGGCTAAACCAGTTGAGGGTAGCCAATGGGTCTCAAGCCCTCAATGAGTTAGGGGCTTCTCCTGCATGCGAAGACGGGCTCTGGCAGATGAGGGGATGAGACCAATAGTGAGTCCAAGATGGCGGTTTTCGCATGTGCGGTAGAGGGAAGTGAGGGGCAGGTGGGGCCCGTCAACCTGGGAAGGAAGGAACACGCCTCTGCTGCCTTGTGGAATATCTTTGGGAGATTAAAAGGCTAAGAAGTAGCCCCTACACGAATCTGGAGTGGATGGTGCCTTGTGTGCCTCCTTCCGCTGACCCCTGCAGTCAAGCTGGTACCAAATGTGTTGCTCTGCTTTCCTTTGGACCACATCAGTGAGGCTGAGATGAGGGTCTTGTCATCTGGGCAGCCCAGGACCTCCATACACGCTGCCCAGGATTGCACCCTGGGAAGGTCACTTTGTTGCTGTTAACGCTTGACTTCGCCCCTGGAGGTGCCCTCCATTGTCTTGAGAGAGATGGATGCTCCAAACAACTACTGGGCTTCTTGTGTGCCCATTTCCTTCAAAATGAAGTCTGCATTGAAAGACTGAAATTCCCAGTGTCTCACTTTGGGCACCAGGTGGCAGCAGTGCTGTGGTAATTGGTGCATTAAACACACACACACACACACACACACACACACGGTAACTGTGGGAATTGGATGAAGAAATCTTTTGCAGGAATTGACAAACTCTGCTTTCAAAAGGAATGTGCGCCAATTATGCACCTGCATATGCAACTAAGCCAAAACAGAAATCCTACGTATTTCTCAGTGCTTAAATAAATATTTATTTATTTTGTTAAGTAGATAAAAGAAAATGGTAGGAGCAGATGTGACCATAGTGATGAAGTTTGACCTGGTAGAAACTCAGCCAGAGTCCCTGTTCTGTAATCTTGAAATTCTATAGGCCTCACTTCAGCACACTCTCATTTGCGATGAAGTGCTCCTCACTTTCAATTACGGAAGGTTTGGTGCATTTTATTTGTAAATATTCTCTCCCGATTTCTGGCTGCATTAACACCCAGCCTTTCCTGATCGGATTCTATTATTTATTATGTTATATTCTCACTGCCATCAGTGGCTGGTGTGTCCTGAATTATATCCACCCTCCACCCACCCAGTGCACATCCAGAAGTATGCTTACTTTGGAATCAGCACTGCTCATGCACCCAGCCCCTGGGCAGCATCTATATCAAAATGCCAGCCTCTACTTTCTCTGTTTCTAACATTTTAAGCCCAATGGTAAATCCTCAAAGTCAGTGGTTTCCAAACTCCCCTCTACAAGCATTGCTCAGAGTCTTGACAGAACCACTGAATGGTTTTTCTGCCTGTTGCAGCAATTGCAACGTCCTGTGCAAGATGTTGCATAGTTCTGAACTGTCTTTTTATTGCTTCTTTTATTTCTGATCTTGTATTGCAGTTTCCATTCCTTAAAATTCAAATACAATACAATACAAGAAATAAAAGAAGCAATAAAAATCAATACAAATGTTTCATGTGGACATGCTGCAAACGAGCCGAGCGCATCTTGTGGGAATTCCTGCTCTTGAATTCCCATGATACAGCGGCAGTCGCTGTTATGCAAAAGCTCACTGGTGCAGGACAAATGTCCTGATGTTTGAGTGGGTAGTCTCAATCTCTACACCCTTAATCCCACCTGCTCCTCACCTGAGCACAGTTTAGCAATTTTGCTTCCAGCCATCTCAAGCCCCAAACTGAGGTGTTGCTGCATGCCAAAGGTATATGGCTGTTTCAGAGCACCCAGTAAAATGTGAGAGGTTCTCATGGAGAATGTAATGACAGTACACATCTATCAGGCTTTTGGGGGGGGGAAGGAACAAAATATTTTGCTAAGCCTTTCATCACTTTTGAATGGTCAGGCTAAACAAACAAAAGCTGTTGTGCAAGTATTTACTATGAAAAAGAACACAACAAATGGACATGGACATCTCCACCCACCTCCCTCCAAGTCTGTATTTTGCCCACTCTTTTGTGTGAAGCATCATAACCAAGGCTGGTACTCTTTGTTCTTGCACACTACCTGGGATTTAAAAAAATGTGTGTGCCCACATGTGCAGAAATAGCGGTACGCATGCCCAGAATGGAAAAAAGTAGCAGAAAGAATGGCCGAAGCCCAAGGAACAGAAATACAATATACATACCTAGTCCAAGCTTCCTCATCCTTGGCCCTCCAGATGTTTTGAGACTACAATTCCCATCATCCCTGACCACTGGTCCTGCTAGCTAGGGATCATGGGAGTTGTAGGCCAAAAACACCTGGAGGGCCGAGGCTAAGGAAGCCTGTTCTGGTCACTCATGTGGACAGCAAGTGTCAGAGCAGCAATGAATACCACTCGACTGAGGCAGGCATGAGAAAGTGAAGAAGCTTGTGTGCCACAGAGGAAATTGGGGGGGAAATAAAATCAGATCTTTGTGACACAGTTGCAAAACAAGGTCCCCATCTAGAAGCTCCCAGTGATGACACCTTCGTGCAATTTGCACTTTCTTGTCAGTGTGGTTAGTGTGTTGGGCTAGGACATTGGGGACCAGGGTTCAAAAGCTCACTCAGTCATGATGCTCACTGGGTGACCTTGGGCCAGTTACTGCTTCTCCGCTTAACATACCTCACAAGGGGGGGGGGTGTTAACTAAGGTGAAGGGTAGAGCCACATACACCACCTTGAGCTCCTTGGAGAAAAGGGTGGGATATAAATGCAAGAAATAAGCTCTATTTTCCAAACTTAGGTTTGCAACTGTTTTGGGACTACAACTCCCATCATCCATAGCTAGCAGGACCAGTGGTCAGGGATGATGGGAACTGTAGTTCAAAAACAGCTGGAGACCCACATTTGGGAAACCCTGCTCTAGACACTCCCCACCCACCTCTGTGCATGATATAAATGTAATAATAAAATAACATGTAAAAAAGAAAATCAGTCTCTCTCAATTTATACACACACAAAGGTTGTTTGCAGAATCAGTTTGGGAACTGAAGGCCCAACGACTCCTACGCAGGCTTGCTCCATCTTGTAAGGCAGGTGTGTGGAAACTTTGGCCCTCCAGATGGACTACAATGCCCATCATCACTGACCAAGCTGGCTAAGGGTGATGCGAGCTGGGAGTCCAACGTGAGGACCACAGGTTCCTCACCCTTGTCCTAATGAAACATCAGAAGCTGGTGACAGGGGCAAGCTGGGCTTTTTAAGAGGATGCTGATGGGCTACAGCTTAGTGGCAGGGCATCTACTTGGCCTGCATGCAGGATGTGCCCAGCAACTCTAGGTAAGGCTGGGAATGCCCGGTCCGAAATCCTGGAGAGATGTTGTCAGTGTCGGCAAGTGGCTCCTACCACTTTCTCCCCCATGGATCTCTTGAGAATAGCAGAGGGCTGCTTAATGGTTTTATCTGCTTGTTGCAGCGACTGCAATGCCCTGTACCAGATTGATGCACGATTTTTAATTGTGCTTCTGTTGCTCTAAGCAACAGAATTACGATTAGAAGCAGAGAGGAATATTGAACACAGGGATGTACCCTCTCCCATCTTCAACCGCAAAGCCACACACACCACAGGCCACCTGAATGAAGCTTGCAGACCACTGGTGGTCCAACAACCTCTCTTTGGGGAACCCCTGCTGGAGACAGTACGGAGCTGGATGGACCAATGGTCTCACTCGGTATGATGCACTTCCCTGTGTTTCTGTCTCTTTGTCCCCTGCTCTGAATGCCTGAAGCCAAATCTCTGCTGCAAAATGGGCAAGAATGTGCAAATCGGTACAATTTGCAGAATTTAGTTGTCTTTGCACAGAATGCTGGTGGGTTCTTCCTCCTCTCCCACCAATTAACGTAGCTGTTTTCCTTTAAGTCTTTTACCTGTTACAGCAGGACATTAGCAAATGATAGGGAAATGACACCTTTCTGTAAATGAGTGGACCAAAGAACCCCAGAAATGGCTGAGGCTGATGGGACTTGTAGTACAGCAAGAGGAAGGCACCAGGTTGGTAAAATCTGAGCCGTGCACGGAAAGGTTAATACAAACAACACAAAAGATCTCGGGTTTCGTTCGTTCTTTTTTTAAAATCCTGTCTTTCTTTATTCCTAGTTTGCTCATGGTATACAACTGTGTAAACATCCTTTTGAAATAAAAGCCTTCCGTCAAGTCCGGTGGTTTCATCCCCCAAAGTCTTCAGCAACACTGTTACATGGAAAATTAAAAAGACTAGGAACCTCCCCAAAGGAGATAAAAATACCGTATTCCCCCCTCCCCCTTACCCCCCCATTCACTTTCTATACGAAAGAACCATCCTTTCCCCAATTAAGAAGAACATAATCTCTCAAGTCTCTCCTGGAGCCTCTATATATACTTTTTGCTTTACAAAAAAAGAGAAAATTATATATATATTTATATATATGTTCATATTTATGGAGGGTCACCAATGAGGTTCTGTGTTTTTCGTTTTTCTTTTAGTTTCTATACATATGACGTACATCAGACAGTGTTGGACACAAAACATGAGGAAAAGTGTGGTGTGGTGGAAGGGGGGAAAATAACAGAAACCATCACTTGCCTTTTAACTAAAAACAGGTATAATAGTAATAATAAGATAATCGTAATCATTCAACTAACAACCCATACACCTGCCCTCAGACACAAAGCCCCTTTTGTCATATTGTGGAAAAAAAATATTGAGTGCACAACCCGTTTTTTCTTTTCGTTTTTCTAATTTGGCATTTCGCAGGCAGAAGTCTTGACGTTTACTGGTATCAAAAGGAAGAGAGAGAAAAACAACGCTCCTGTGTCCTCTTTTTTCTCAGGGTGCCAGGCCTCCTCTAAGTTCTCTTTGCAAAGGGTGCAGCGGGAGGAGGGCTTCGTGGTTCAATACCCGCTGCGAGATGGGAGCCCAGAACGGCTCAGGGGTGGGGGTCCACTTTTGCAGCCTTCTCATGTCCTTCCCCACCAACCCTGACAAAAGAGTCGACGGGAGAAAGGAGTCGAAGAAATTGTGTGCAAAAGAAGAAGAAATGTCCACTGAAAAGCGATGCTGTTGGAAGAAAAAAGCAAGCAAGCACAGGCACCCTGATGCCTCCTTGGGCCAACTGTGCCACTGAGCCAAATGCCACAACAGGGCAAGCAGAGGTGAGTAGCTGCAGCAATCTGGGGCTGAACTGTGCCGTTTGGAGAGAAAAGTCTGCCAACGAACCAAACTCTAGCATGTACGTGGAGAGAGAGAGAATGGGTACTGTGTGCACGTGTGTGTGTGTGTGTAATACATCTTCCAGTGTGCTACAGAGCCCTTGTGTGTTCGCGGTGTGTCTCGAGTGCCTACGATGCCCAGTTCAACGTCTCCCAAGTCACTGCCCTTTTTCTTGGCGAGGGTCAGCTCAGGCCAAACCCAGGAAGTCTTATCCCTTCTGTCGAGTACCTGGAGCACGGCAGTCCCCGCACGTGGGGAATCGTCCGTCTCGGGACCTTTCCCCTTATTCCAAACATCTGTTGTTTGATTATTTGTTTGCCCGGTTCGGGAAGACGGGGGTCAGGGTTGAAAAACCAGGGTGGCCCCACCGCGTCAGAGCGGTGGAGCGGTGGAGAAGAGCGCAGCTGTCTGCTGCCGCGGGCCTTACAAGGTGCCGTGCTGCGATTCGTACTTGGAGAGGATGCTGCGGTAACGGGTCAGTTCCTGGCGGATGTTGGCCACTTCCTGGCGCAGGACGGCGTTCTCCTTCTCCAGGAAGGCTGCCCGGACCGTGATCTGGTTCTCCTTCAGGCGGCGGGCGTCCCGCGAGCGTTTGGCTGCTTCGTTGTTCTTGTACCGCCTGTTCCAGTATTTCTCGTCCTAGGTAGGAGAAACAAAACAAAACAGGTCAGTGTAGGCTTGTGAAGAGTCCACAAATTGCTGTTTATTATATTAATAAATCTACTTTTTGTCCACGGAGCTCAAAGCTCTCCATCCCCGTCGTTCAGCCAGGACACAGAGGTCCATCTCTGAGGGCCTTCTGGAAGTTCCTTCACTGCGAGAAGTGAAGCTACAGGGAACCAGGCAGAGGGCCTTCTCGGTAGTGGCGCCTGCCCTGTGGAATGCCCTCCCATCGGGTGTCAAGGAAATAAACAACTATCTGACATTTGGACAACATATGAAGGCAGCTCTGCTTAGGGGAAGTTTTTAATGTTTGATGTTTTATCGTGTTTTTAATATTCTGTTGGAAGCCACCCAGAGTGGCTGGGGAGGCCCAGCCAGATGGGCAGGGTGTAAGTAATAGTATTATTATTATTATTATTATTATTATTATTATTATTATTATTTATTTATTATTATTGCATGATTCCCAGGCGATAGTCCACCTGGGCACTGAACAGGGGCAGGCCTGCTTAGTTCCAGCAGGGCGGCTGTACTACTTGCCTTCATACAGTGTTCTGGACTTATAAGCAAGAAGGGACAGGAAAGCTGCTAACTTTGATGACATGCTTGCAGGCCTTGCATGTTCCTATGCTAAAATCAAAAGAAAAGAGCAGCAGAGGTATTTCAAGCTGCTTCTTGCTCTTTCTCCTGCATTTCTCCATATGAACCTTGTATACAAATTTAATAAATAATAATAATCTGCCACCTACTAGCGCCCATTCTACCCCAGCATCTTGGAACTGTTTGCATCCCAGCTAGTCTTAGTAAGAACTCTTTGAGATTTGGTGCCTGAGTATGCTTTCTTTCCCCTCCCCTTCCATTTTTCCTTTTGTGACTTATTTTTTAGATGTTAAACTGAGGACAGGAAATGTCTTCCCTTTTTTTAATACTAAAAAAAAAAGTTCAATAAGGCACTTGGGGAGGCTTATTGGCTAAAGAAAGAGGTGCAAATGCTATAGGTCAGGTGTTGGGAACCTCTGCCCCATCAGATGCAGCTGAACTACAACTCTCCCCCTCCCCAGTAAGTATGACTACTTCTCCCGGTGTGGTGATGTAGCACACAGAGGACTGAGTTCGAATCCACCCACAGCCACAACACACAGTTAGTGACTTTAGGCCAGCTTCTGTCTCTTGGCAAAATGCATTTCTGTGCCTCTTTCTATCTATCTTTGTATATTGGTGGCAACACATCGTTCTGGAATCTCGGACAGAGATTGACGTTCCCCAAAAGTACACACATACTTCTTGAAAGAGCACGTGCACGGTCATGCATGCGCGGACACACCCTTTCCTGTCACCGCTTGACAAAATATGCATGGACACGCTCCTTGCCTTTGAGACACACAATGCCAGACAATCATCCATACCCGCCAGCTCAGAAAACAGGTTCGTACCCAGCAGTGCATTTCCCAGACAGCCTCTCTCTCCCCAATAACATTGTCACCCTGAAGCTGGCACGTGAAAAACTGCTAAACCCCAGAGAGAAATTCACTGTCTTAGCCCTGCCACCAAAATCCCTGGTGGTGGAAACTACCCTTCAGGCAGGCATTTTGGGCCAAAGGCATTACACTGGTGTTTCACATCTGTCTGTCTGTCTGTCTCTCCTAAAAAGCAGTGGCTGGGACCATGGTGTTGTTGGGTTTTCTTGATATTAATGTGGTCAGTGGTGCTACTCAGAGGTGTGTGTAATTATAACCTGCATGGCAGCACATCTGTGAGCTTTCGACAATTCAGCACACCTGAGGTATCTTAACAATTTAACTAATTAGCAGGGGGAGTTTACCTACTGCACCAAATGCAGCGATGTGGTAGAGTAAATTGATTATTTGAAAACTGTATTTAAGTTGATCAAGTGTGTACAGTTATAGAATACCGTTAGGGAATGCTGTTGAGTACTATTGAGGAAAGGTGGTGAGAAGGGGTGTTTTGCAGCGGTTTGATTATTCTTTAAAAACAAAGATGAGCAAAGATATTGCGGGCAAGCTTTTATTCCATCACCCCAGTCACTGCGCACACTCGGTTGGCGCAGATGGCCAACAGGTGCTGGGGGAACAGGGATGTTTTGCCTAGCCTGTTTTCTCAGGCCACATTCACGTTATGTGTTTAAAACACTACTTTATTTCAGAAAATAAAAAAATGTTGTGATACCACTTTGAACAGTCATGGTTCACCCCACCCCCAAAAAAAGGAATTCTGGGAGCTGTAGTTTGTTGAGGGTACAGAGAGCTATTAGAAGACTCTTATTCCCAGAGTCCCCTGTGAACAGGGACTGATTGGTTTAACAATCTCTGGAGATTGCAGCTCTGTGTAGAGCATGCAGTCGAAAATGGGAGGGTTTGGGCAGCCAGCCTAGCTCTGCCCACTCACACCAGCGGATTCCACCCACAGTGGGCAGGGTCACAGCTGGTACACCGTAACCTTGGCTATCGGGTATCAGTCGACAGGAAAGAGCTTAGAAAATGTTAAATAAAATGCTAAGTAGTTTAAACAAGTAATATGATAACAAATGTCAATTCCCCAAACTTTTCAATCTTACTTACCAACCTTTTAAACAGAAAATTAAAAAAGCAACCTGTCTCCTGTTGTGAAGTTAATGTGCTGCCAGTGGTGAGATATTATGGGAGTTGTAGTTCAACAAGCACTGGAGTGAAACCACACCGGCTGTCCCTGGGCTACAACACTGGGCAAGGGAGAGCCAGGTTCAGGCCTCCACTGAATTCACTGGGTCAGCCACTTTCTCGCATCCTAGCCTACCTCACAGGGTTGCTGTGAGAATAAAAGAGTTGAGGGGAAGGGGGAAAGAACCAGGAGTGCCGCCTCCAGAACCTTGAAAGAAAAGCGGGGTATTAATTTAACGAGCTGCGATTATGACACCCTTTTGTTTTCATTGCTAAGTTTATTGTTATTTTTTGTCGTGATTTTTTAAAACTTGCTGTTTGCTGAATTTGGATATAAACGGCCAAATTAAAAACCTGCACCCAAGCTTTTTTCAGCTACACTGGGGGATGTAGGGAGGAGCAGAGATCAAGGCTCGGGAACCTGTGGCCCTCCAGATGTTCCTGGCCTCCCAACTCCCACCAGCCAGCAGGACCAATGGTCAGGGACGATGGGAGCTGTAGTCCAATAGCATTTGACGCAACACAGGCTCCCCTGTGCATTTGATATTATCCAAGGAAAATCTCTTAAAATACTGTTCTAAGATCAGTGCGTTTTGCGCCTCTCTCACCTTCTGATCATCCGGGACCTGTATTTTCCGTGCCTTTTTCATGATGGGCTGTGGCTTGAGCTCTTCCTCGGAGAACCGATGCTTGCGGGGGTCAAAGGTCTCGTGCCCCGGGATGCTCGACAGTGCCAAGTCGGCAGGGTCAGGGTCAAAGTTCATGAGGACCTCCACGCCCTCGGGGTCCACAGGGCTGGGCGTGCTTCGGGACACAGGTGTTACGGGACCTGGAATGGGTGTGGAGGAAGGAGAAATCCAGGTGAGCTTCACAAATAAAGAGAACCCGCAAGAGGGCAGCAGCACCCACAACTGGCTATCTGCAGGCTGGTCCGCCCCACACTTCCATTGTAACCTCTACGGAGTCCTTTGTACACAAACACACATGCACATCCATATGTTATAGACATTGCATTATGTACATATCCACCCCCATTGTTTTTATTTTCTCTGCAGAGTGTTTCAGGAGGAGGGCTGTAGGGTTGTGTGTCTTCTTGAGAAGTGGAACGGTGAATTGGGGACACAGGGCTTCACTGCTGCTCAGGCAGCTGCAGCTGCACACATGATGGGGATTAGAGACACGCAGAGGGGCTGGCAAATTTCTGAGGATTAAACGGCACTGCAAGGCCGTTTTGGGAACAGCACTATGCAGTATGCGGTGTCCAGCTAGCCACGTGGGCCCCGCCGATCTGTTTAAATGCCTAACAGATGGGGGAACGA
This sequence comes from Podarcis filfolensis, assembly GCF_964270895.1. Taxonomy (NCBI): domain Eukaryota; kingdom Metazoa; phylum Chordata; class Lepidosauria; order Squamata; family Lacertidae; genus Podarcis; species Podarcis filfolensis. Next base: position 16,702,024 of record NC_139615.1, on the reverse strand, counting down.
GGCATAAGAGAGAGTGGATCCAGACAACCATTTCACAAGTGACAACCGCTTTGAAAAAGCTCATCATGGAACCGGGAGGCAAGGCAATTCTGGTGGCTTGAGGAGGCAAATGGCCGTCCCGCTAAGCCGCTTGGGGTTGCTAGGGGCAAAGCAGACAAGTACACAAGAGCGAGCCCAGGAAGCTCTAGCCCAGGGTTTCCCCAACTTGGGTCTCCAGCTGTTTTGGGACTACAATTCCCATCATCCCTGACCCGCTAGTTAGGGATGATGGGAATTGTAGTCTAAAAACAGCCGGCGACCCAAGCTGGGGAAACCCTGATCTAGACCAATAAAAGAAACTTTGCAACTCTTCTCAGCGACCAGGGTCCCAACATCTCCCCTCAACTCAGGTGTCTGCCTTCCCATCATTCTCCCCCCCCCCCCATATCACTAAGCTCCACCCTCTGGATCCCTTGGCTCTCATACCCTCACCCTCAGAAAACTTGGGATATCGAACACCTTCTCCCAAGGTCATCCACCCCCACCTGCCCCCTCAGAAAAGCCAGGAGTCATACATCCCACCCTCAACTAGATCTCTCTAACTCCTATACACTTACCACCAGTCTCCCCCCCCCAAAAAAAAACCACCCGCAGGGGACCCCAGAATCCCCGCTCCCTTTAGGCAACACTAAAACCCCTCTTTCCTCCGATAACCTCGTACTCCTGTTCCCGTTACTACAGCACTCTCCTTTTGAAGAAACCCACAATCCTGGTTCCCTCTGCCCCCCCCCCCTCTGCTCTTTCTCCTCTTGAAGAACCCAAGAGTCCTGCCCCCCCCCAATATTTTTTTCCTTGGAAAACCAAGAAACTCCAGAGTCCAACGCTCCACTCACTAGGCGCCACACACGCACCCCGGAAAAAAAAACCGAGGTTTCTACTTCCCTGAAACACCCTGGAGTCCACACACACACCCCGTCCTTGGGGTACCCCACAACTCCCCAGAGAGAACCCCCACCCGGGGTGCTACACCCCCGCCCCCCGGAATCCCTTCTTTATGTGGAAAAACCCGGGAACCCTGATCTCCACTCCCACCTCTCCTTGAAGGAAGCCAGAATCTGATCCCCTTCGCTGGACCCCCACCCCTCCAGGGAGAACCCAGGAGTCCTACTCCCGCCTCCCCGCAGAACCCAGGCGTCCTGCGTGGCCGCGCCTCCCTCCGGCCCAACCTGCCCAGCCGGGATAGGCGGCCACCCGGCCACCCACAGGCCCACGCCCCCTGCCGCCCCCGTCCCGCGAGAGGCCCCGAAGAAGCAGCAGCACCCGCTTCCTCCTCCTCCTCCTCCTCTCGGGCTGCTGCAGCAGGAGCAGCAGCAGCAGCGCCGCCTCTCACACCGCATCCCCACGTGCCCGCTGGCCCCGCCCTGCGCTGAGGAAGGGGGCCGCCTGCCAGCTGGCAGCGAGAGGAGCCGAGCCGCGACATGTGTTCGCAGAAGCAGGGCGAGGCACGTGAGCGGGAGCAGGAGGCTCCGTGCAGCAGACACGAGACCGGGCTTCCCAGGTGGGAGCCAGCAGCGCAGGATTTCCGCGCCCAGCAGCAGACACGGGATTCCCCGCAGCCTGCCGCCGCGCCGGGCAGGCAAGGAGCGCGCGTGTGCACGCGCACAGGCACACGAGGGCGCGCCTCCCCCCCCCCCGCCGCGGGGGTGGGCATCCAGTACCCCCCCCCCGAATTGTTGGAAAGGGGGAGGAGGGAATCCAGAATTCCTGAGTTCTTTTTTTTAAAATGCAAGGGGGGTGGAGAAAGCTGTTGGTATTTGGAAATCTTCTGCGTGTCTAAGGAGGAGGAGGAGGAGGGAACCTGAGGCTGTTGGTATTCAGGATTGCTAGGAACGAGGAGGAGCGATTCAGTGGGGGGAGGGGATCGGTGTACGTGGGCAGAAGATACTGTCCAGGACTCCTGGGTTCTCATGGGGGAGCTTCGAGGCGCTGACATCCAGGATCCGTATGTGGGGGAAGGGGATGTACAGGCGAGTGTCCGGGACTCCCGGGTTCTCCGGAAGGGAAAGGGGGGCGTCTAGTGAACTTGGATGGGTGTTGGTGACCTCCTGTGGGGAGATATGAGGAGGTGGGGCTATGGGTATTCAGGATTCCTGGGTTCTCTGGAACAGAAGGTTGAGGGAGCCAGGGAAGAGAACAAATGATTTGGAAGAAAAGAGGGTGCAGTACTTTTAGCAGAGGTCTCTAGGACTCCTGGGTTCTCTGGGCAGGGTGCAGCAGTTAGTGGAGTGGGGGAGGAAGTATTGAGTGTCCAAATGTCTGGATTAGATCAGTGGCAAACACTGTACTTTGTAGAGTAGGGTGGGAGGAAAAAGTTGGGGAGAAATATGGGGACATAGGTGGGTGGCCCTTCTGTTAATACCCTGTAAAGCTTTATGGTTCAAGGGGGGGCACCCAAATTTACCCAACTTACATCTGTGAAAAACATAATTCCTTTGCATTTTACATCACTTTTTGCCACCAGCAAAGTCTACGCTGCCCACTGCTAGCTCAAGGAAGTACCATTGCGAAGGAAGACGGCTGGTAAGAATACCTTCTCTGGAGTGCTCACTGGGGCCACGAGGGCACGGATCCCAAGCGTCCCGCTGTACTTCACTAAGGATGGCGTCAAAGTCGTCCCACTACCTTGTTTTCCCGATATTTCTCTCCACAAACCACAAGCGCTAGTCTCCCAACTCTGCGTTTCAAACAAAACCCAAACATCTCATGATATCCACCCTCCTCTCTTGCGATTTCCCAAATCGCACCAAAAACCACAACTGTAAATGAAAGCAGAAAGGGACAGTAAGTATTAAATGGTAGCAGGTAACTTTCAGAGCACTGTCTATTTTATTCTCGAGCTTAAACCCACATTAACCTGCCCTCCCCACCGAAATCCAATGCACACATTGGAGGCGGTAATCCGAACAATATCAGTAATTACTGCAACTTAAAGGGACAGTTTGAAAATATAGTGTTTCAGCTTCAGGGAAAGCATCCAGTATTTTCAAGAAGTGGAAAAGTTAGTTTTAGGAGCGCTTGGCAACTTTAGAAGGTGGGAGCCCCCTCCCAAAACGAAAACACAATTCCTGTCCCACCCAACCATCTCACAAAGTCCAGGTTTCTAAAACACATGAGATGTTAAAGTTAACACATGAAATAATGAAAGTAACCAGGTGCAGAACCCTTTGGCCCTGCAGATATTGCTGAACTACAACTCCCATCATGACTGGCTGTGCTTGTTGGGCCTGGTGGGAGTTGTAGTTCAGTAATGTCTGGAGGGCCAAAGACTCCCCACACCTTATTTAAACACAAGCATTAAATTGCAAATCTTTATAACATATAAAGGACCCCTGACAGCTAAGTCCAGTCGCGAATGACTCTGGAGTTGAGGCACTCATCTCGGTTTACTGGCCAAGGGAACCGACGTTTGTCTGCAGATAGCTTCCGGGTCATGTGGCCAGCATGACTAAGCCGCTTCTGGTGAAACCACAGCAGCACACGGAAATGCCATTTACCTTTCCGCCAGAGCGGTTCCTATTTATCTACTTGCACTTCAACGTGCTTTTGAACTGCTAGGTTGCCAGGAGCTGGGACCGAGCAACGAGAGCTCACCCCGTCGCAGGGATTCGAACCACCGACCTGATCGGCAAGTCCAAGGCTCAGTGGTTTACACCACAGTGCCACCCGCGTCCCTATAACTCTTATAAATAGTATAAAATTGCACCCCAAAGTTTTCTCTTTAATATCCTAGTGTACCCATGAAGCTCTCATCCAAGGCAAACAACTAGGTCCACACCTGGTATAGCTTCAGAACTGCTGCAACCTTCCTTCTGCACTCTCTGCAACAAAATTGCATGGAGGACCCTATTGAAATTCTTAATACTTGTGATCTAAACTGGGCAGAAACCATCTGGACTGCTTCTGCAAACTAGGAAGGGACTAAATCCAAACAGAGCAAAATTTGCTTTTATTTTCTGCAATGGTGTGTTTGTGTATTAAACATCTGCTGCAAACATAACTATTTAACCAAAATTTAATGGGGGCATCAGACAACAGGGGACTAGGAAGGAGAAGGGAAGTGCAATTCTTGCAGCAGCCTGAAGGGGGCCACTGGTATTGCCACTGCAACCCAGAGAGGCTGGGATTGAAAAACTATTTGCAATCAGGGAGGAGATTAGAAACTCAATTTTCTCTGCAACCAGGGAGGGAACATGAAACTGCCCTCCCAAACAGGGAGGGCTCTAGAAACTGCTCACTCCTCCTATCCAAAGTGGTGTGTGCTCAGAGGTATCCCCCCTCTTATAAAAATATATCCAAATAGGTAGGCTAAATTTTGCACTTGGAGTAAACACTGCATGCTTTGCATAATTTATTCCAAGGCATAACACAATAACTACCGGTACTTTTGTCAGACAAATAGAAGGAGAGACTGGTGCACGTAGCCTGAAAGCAGGTAGCAGAGGGGGTGGGAAGGACAGGAAAAAGGCCAGAAGGGAGAGAATCAAACACACATTTCTCTCCTGCCTCTCCACTCAAAATTTCAGTCTCCCAAGTCTGCTTTTCATTTTGTTCCATGCACTTCTGTGTAACATGTAGTTTGCCCTTGACCTTGAAGTGAATGGGGTACTACAATATAACCCTTGTTCCACTGCAGCCACTATTAGACTGTAAAAACACCTTTTAGCCTTGAAACCCAAGAGCTATTTCACAGAGTCAACTGAGTGTCTTCAGAATGGGAGCTCCAGTTCCCATCACGACTCTCTTTGCAAACATACAGCTAAAACTTAATAGGTGTGCAGCTCAGAAACGCGGGGAGCTTGGAGCGTAAACAAAGTTATATGAAACAAGGGAAGGGTGAGTTGATATTCTCACAGCTCCTTCCAAGGGGAGGAACGACAAATGCCAGCAATCACTCTGACTCCCATTTCCCCACCACCACCAGCACCACCCTCACACCCAAAGTACAGCACAGCTTACCTGTCTGGCTGCTGCCGTGATGGTCGTAATCGCTACCCACTAGGCCTTCGCCAGACGAGGAGCAGATGGAAGAGGACGATGCACAAGAGGCCGGGCGGCTAAGGTCCACCACCACCCCGCTGGAAGGCGAGGCCGTGGGCTGGCTCCCCGGCGAGAAGGGCTGGTGAGCTGGGCTCGGGGGCAGCCCGTTTTCCAGCAAAAACTCGTCCAAGTCAACATACTCAATCTCGTTGTAGGGCAATGTGCGTTCCCACAAAAGGGAGCCCAGGTAGGCGCATTGGCCAGGCCTCGAAATGCTCAGGTCGTCCTCCATTTTGCGTTCCTTGTCTTTGATGACACCTGCAGAAAAGGGGGCAGGAGGAGAAGCTCGGGTTAAGGAAGAAGGTTTATGGGATGAGAAGCATCTAGGGGCAGAAACCTAGAGGCCGGAAGCCAAGAAAGCGGAAATCTACGAATCTTCTGTGTGTGTGCAGGTTTTCCACAGCACAGGGCCAGCGGAATAAAGGAAACAGATCAATGTTACACTGTTGACATGGAAGTGGACCGGGGAGATGGATTGGGAAGATGGACAAAAGGAGGAAAATAACCATTCTGAAGCCTGTAATTGCCGTAACTTTGCAATTGTAAGGGTTTTGCAAGGTGAACAGCAATCGATCCTACTGCACAAGGGAGGATGAGAGATCAGCAAGACTTAATGTTTATGTACATAGCTGTGTGCACTTGGAATACAACACCCAGCACTGCTGGCGTGGGGAGCTTCAGGCATCCCTGGGCACGGGTGCAAAGTGCAAAAGGCCAGAGTGTTGAGGCAGTTGCTTCCAGTCTCTGGGCTTGGCCACCCTCTGAATCCAGACAGCCCCAGGCAACCCAGGACAGAGTAAGGGGGTTCTGGCCACCTGCCTCTCCCAAGCAATCGGGTATCCCAGCATCTATCTAGTTGCATGTGGCTTTGCATTGCATTTGGCGCTTGAGTGTGGGGGTGGCTGCGTACACAGCACACATTTAAGCACACCACTTCCCCCCATTAACCCTGGGAACTCTAGCTTATCTTTTGCAGAGCTGCAATTCCCAGCACTCTTCAATCACAGTTCCCAGGATTCTCCGGGAGAAGTCGTATGCCTTACATGTGTGGTGGGTGGGTGTTCCTGCATGGGGCTCTCACTTCCTTACATTCTCACAGCCCAAGGGCCCAAAGCAGACAAAACAGTTCTGCTCAAATATAAACTCTGCACGGTCCTCCTCTCCGGGCGCAGGCAGGCTGTGCAGGTGGGTGGGCAAAGAAAAAGGACAGGCTGCCAATGAGAGGGCCAGATGGCTGGGAGAGATGCGTGTTGTGGGGATGGGTGGCTGCAGCATGCGGCAGTCGGCATCTTTGAGCCAAGGAGGCTGCCGAAACCTGCCTGGGCCCCATCCCTATCTCTCCAGCCCTAGAGGCCTGCATGCCGTTCACCAGCAAAAAAAACGTGAGCGCTTGCCTCACCCCAGATGACCCCATGCTCAGCCACGCTTGATTGGGCTCTCGCTCTCCTGCGCCCTCGGAGCTCGCTCAGCCCATCTGCCTGCCTGAATCCCTCCAGCTCGCTCCTCTTTGGTCTAGGTGGGGCAGCGGCAGCAGCCGCAGGGTGACCCTGGTCTGGGCATCAGTGTGGGGAGGGAGCATTTGGTGCTCCCTGGGGGGCAGATCTGACTGGCATCTTCTGTGCTGGCGTTGAGCAGGTGCCCATCACCACCACCCAGGCCACACCAGGGGATGCCGCAAGAACCCCAGTTGCCAGAGCTCCCCTTATTCTAAGCTCACTAGGTTGTGCTCCCATACCAAAGGACCCAGGAGTTTGGGGTCATATCATTAGATTTGCTCCCCCATACAGTGATACATCGGGTTAAGTACTTAATTGGTTCCGGAGGTCCGTTCTTAACCTGAAGCACCACTTTAGCTAATGGGGCCTCCCACTGCCGCCGCGCCACTGGAGCACAATTTCTGTTCTCATCCTGAAGCAAAGTTCTTAACCTGAGGTACTATTTCTGGGTTAGCGGAGTCTGTAACCTGAAGCGTATGTAACCCGAGGTACCACTGTAGTGCTCAGATTACAGAAGGAGTCCAGCCTCTTTTGCAATATATTATTATTATTATTATTATTATTATCATTATCATATTGTTATTGTTGTTGTTATTAACAACAACAACTATTATTATCATTATTATATTTGTACCCTGCCCATCTGACTGGGTTGCCTGAGCCACTTTGGGTGCCTTCCAACAAATATAAAAGCATAATAAAGCATCAAATCTTATAGAAGATCGGGGTAGAGGGAGATTTAGCTAAGGTTGGGAGTGAGCGGGCAGGAATCAGTGAACAGACTTGCAGATTTCCTTTTGTCCCACAATTCCAGAGGTCTTCAGCCAGGAACTGTTTGTTCCAGCGGGTTGCCTCCATTCTTTAACCAAGGTCACCCTCTTTCCCATGCACTTGGGGAGAACCCACTGCCACCTTCACCCCATCCACCCCTCACTAGGTCTCTGAAGGCTTGAGGGCTCTTGTGGTTTACAGGCCAGGATTCTCCTGAAGACGCCCCACCCCCCTGCACGAGGCTCAGGCAGGCTTGGGAGTGGCACGCCATACCTGAGCCCTGACTCTGCCTGGACACGTGGGAGAGAAGTCCGGGCCCAGCTGACACCTCTTGCGGTGACACCAGCCTGGCACCCCGAAACTGGGCGAGTCTCCCGCAACGCCCCACAGATCAAGCGAAGCCTGTGCGCGGCTGCCTACTGCGCAGCTCCCCAACCCTGGGCAGCTGATCCACTCCAAATCCACCCCAGACAAACCTCTTCCACTTTTCTTCCAATGAACCCCACCCCCCAAACAACTATCACCAAAGAGTCAGAACGACTCAGACGATAGGCTATCCGAGATTCAGGTTCAAATCCTGGCTCAGCCATTGGAGTCACCGGGGCGGCCTTGGGCAAGTTCTTAATCCTCAGTATCCTCATCTGTAAAATGGGAATATTATTAACTACCTTGTCAGGTCTATTGCAAAGATAAAGGAAGTAGTGGAGGAGGGGGAGATATTATTCATGAGGATTATGAGTTGTGAGGAACATGACACAGGCAGAAATACAACTGTTGAAATTATACAATAAAATATACAGAACAGTGTAGTAAATGAATTGAACTGTATGCATTTTGTCACCACTCTTAACTTTGCCCCTCAGTTGTATTAGCTTCACAAACTTGGTCCAAAGTACTCCTCACCACTTCCTAGTATTGCCCTGCCTGCCCGCCCCCTGTAATCTTTGAATGCCCTCCTCCCGCCACAGTGAATATTATCCAAATGATATAAAGCTACTATATTTGGAGTTATGAGTCAAATATTCAAAGCCTGGGTCCTTTATTTATTTATTTATTTATTTATTGGATTTATATCCCACCCTTCCTCTCCAAGGAGTCCAGGGTGGCAAAACAAGATAAAAACTTTTTTAAAAATCCAAAACACATAAAAGCATTCCAAAATATGGTCACAATCAAAAACATATAAAATCAGTTTAGGGACCAATCAAAGAGGCTTCCAAAGCTCAAGCCTCAGTTTTCCTCAACTGTGAAATGGGAACAACAACACTCAGCTTTGTGGAGGCTGTTGTGAAGAGGAAAGCCACCTGCAAGTTGCAGAACACACCAGGGATAATATAATGAAATTGCATCTCTATCAGTCTGTGGCCAGTGGCATGTTTACTCAGGTGTAAAGCCAACGGGCATTTATAAAGCTTGCTTCCGTGTATAAACAACCAAGGGTCCCCTGACACCTGAAAGGATAAGACATTTATTGTGCCCATAAGCTTTTGCGGAGCAGAGTCCATTTCTGTGTATCCGATAAAACTGATATCCACAATAAACTTTTTAAAAGGTGCCACAGACTACTAACCCTTCTGGAAATGAATTGCTTCCAAGTAAAACGTGCTCAGGATCGAGCCGCCCAAAGCATTGGAGAGTGGTCATTAACAACAACAACAACAACAACCTCAAAGTAACCAGGGTCAGGCGAGTTTCTCAATGGCTGGAGCCAGCAGGAGCCTATTCAAGCAGGACATCGGTTTACTTTCTGTTCCGAAGAGGAATGATTGACATTCAGCTCTAGGCGGAGAAGCAAAACTCGGTCCTTCTTTTGGGTGGGTGGGGGGCAAACCTACAACAATAACACTGGGGTGGCCAAGACTAGTCAGCACCCAAACAAATCTGTCAAGAGTGCCTGTGCACAAACACGTTTGTTTATGTGTGTGTGCGAATGGCACCCTTGCAGGACGGGTGGCGGGATGCCCAAGATGCAAGACCCCCCCCAAAAAAAAGATATATATATATATACACTCTGCCCATCTTAATGCCGGGCACCTTCCTGTCAATATTATCAAACTGAAATAAAAAACCTGAAACAGTCCGAGATGCCCATCTGCTCTGCCTGAATTCACAGGAAACCCACCCCGGCCGCAGGGTGCCAATCACACCCCCCGCCCCAGCGCGCGCAAAAAGTGCCCGCAAAGATACCCACCGTCCGTGTCGGTGTGTCCGCCTCCCATCTTGTCCGCCGGCCAGAACCCAAATGCCAGCTTGTGGCTGGCAGCTTCCTCGCCACCCTGGTGCCCCTCCCTCTTCCCCTCTCCCTCCGTGGGGCGTTGACCCCGGGTGGCACCCTGGGTGCCCCTGCGATGTCCTAGCCGCCGCCTCCTCCTCCTCCCGCCTTGCCCTTCGCTGCCCGCTCGCTCGCTCGTGCGAAAAAGTCTTGCGAGAGTGTTTCCCGGGGCGAAGCGCCACAGCAGCGCCCGCGCGCACGTTTCGCTCCCTCCTGCTGCGTCCCGTGGCCAGGCTGTGTGCAGCTTTAAGGGATTTACTGCTGCCAGCCAGCAGATGCGAGAGAGTGTGTGTGTGTTTGGGTGAGTGTGTGTACGCGCACGGGAGGTTGTGCGCATGTCCAGAGACACCGCTTGGTGGATCACCCTGGAAAACCCTAGCGAGTTGGCACCTCTCCAGCAGCAGCAGCAGCAGCAGCGAGCGAACCCAGGCGTCCGGGCTCCCCAAAGCTCCCCCTCCCCTCCCGATCCTCGGAATCCGGGACGCACGCAGCCTTCGCACTCGGCACCGCATTGCCCGACAGAACCCAGGAGTCCTGGGCAGCTCGCCTCTCTGTCCTCCCCCCTTTCTAACCGCTTCCCCACCCAGAAAACCTGACAGGCCTTATCGGTCCCCTCCCCAGCCCGCTCTCTCTGTCATTGTTTTGCTTAGATCTATCAAAACCGGCTGCCCATCTTGCCAAACACCCAAGGGGCAGAAAAGCGATCCGGGATTGAAATGCACACGCACCGCAACGGTAGGGGCAATTGAATTATAATAGAATTGTAAAGTTGGAATGGGGCCTAAGGGTCATCTAGCCCAACCCCGTGCAACGCAATATTCTTTTGCCCAACCATGAGGCTTGAATCCACAACCCTGCAATCATGAGTCTCATGCTCTCCCGACTGAGCTATCCCACCTCTAGAAGTCCCCTGCCTCATATATCTAGAAGTCCTGGCCCCCAAGCTTGTCTTGCCCCTAATGCCCCTCCTCCTCTCCCAAACATGCCAGGAGTTCAGGCTCCGTGGCTCTTCCTAAATCTTACGCCACCAAAGGCATTTACCTTCTTTCTCCAGAACGCCTAGGTCCCAGGCCCTTCCTGCAATAACTAGATTTCGACCTCCTTCCAGATCTTCCGTGGCATCCCATCCAGAAGTAAACATGGGTCTGTCCCTATGCATATGTGGGGCCTACATGAACCCATTGCATGGGGCCTTCCCAATTTAGAATGAATGCATTTTGATTGGAACTCACAACCCAGGAGAGGAACATTTCATGGATGGAAAGAATTAACAATGCGGCATTGAAAGCAAACAACAGTTCACCCCCCCCCCCCCCGCAATCGAGATGGAAAAGCCCAAAATGAAAGCAAGTTGAATGTTCAGGCTCTGAAGGCCATCTGGATAGAAGGGGAGGGAGGACAAGAGTATATAAATATCACTGCATATCATTCATAGGAAGGACTTCCCTTTCCAGGGGCCCTGAGTCTGAGCAGGTCTTTGCAACTCACAGATTTTGTGATGGTTTTTTAAAAAAAAAACAACAACAGGGAATAAATGGCTCAATTTTTTTATATATGAGCATTGGACAAGTGTGTGCAGGTTGGGACCTATAGACAGATATAAGGCAGGTGGATGGTGTGAAAAGCCAGGTGAACAAGGAGGCAGCTATAAAGGGGGTGAATACAGGTTGAGAGATAAACTATGGGGTGGGGAGATGGATGGGGTGGCAGGTGGAGGGACATTTATAGGATGTATTTAAAGACTGAGCAGACCAAAGCTTATGTGCCAATGATTCTGCTCGTCTTTAAGACTGCCTCAAAACTCTTTTTTCCACTGAAGGCAGACATTTATGAAATGAAATGGCACAGAAACGACAGAGAGGCCAGGACTAATATTATGGGATGCCTGGGAGTAGAAGGTGTATGGAGTAGAAGGATAGCCTCTATGGTAGCCCAGGGGAGACATGATTGGCTAGGCAGACTTGTATGCAAATATGCAAATCTGGCCTCTGCTAAGGATGACAGCCCTGCCTCAGTAGCTTCCCTATCTGTGAAATGGGAATAAGAGTGACCCAGCCATTTCAAGGGCAAACTCTAGGGAGGATTCTGCAGTGCCCTGAAGATTAATACAAAAAACACCACCAGCAGCAAGAAAATGGATGCATGTATAGAGGAAATTCGAAGCTAAGTACATGAATACTTAGGGAGAGATGGACAGGCAGGCAAAGGAGGAACCAGGTGGAGGAATGATTGCAAGGGAGGATCGAAGGGGTATCACTCACATGAGCCCAGGTCCTTGGCCCCTCGGCGGTCGGGACTTTTGACCGGTCCCTGAAGGAGGCTCTTGAGACTGACCATCGCGGAGCTCGGGGTGGCTAGTCCCAAAGGAGGAGAGGCGAGCATGGGGCTAGGAGCCGGGCTACTTTGGGTAGCTGGGCGGGCCATAGCGAAAGCGGCAGCAGCAGGAAGATCCAGGAGGTGCCCACCGCTGAAAATTGCTTTTTTCGCCCTTCTTCTATGGTGTCGAGCAGGGGACAGCGAATAAAAACAAAAGGTCCTTGTGGAAAACAGCAGCAGAGACCCCCGAGGGAGATTCACCGATTCGATGCTCGACTGGAAAAGGAAGTTGAGGTGTAGGTTTTGGGGTGGGATTTTCTATTTTATTTTAAAGGAGGAGGCTGTCTTCTCTCTCTCTCTCTCTCCTGCTACCAGCCTGGAAACAAGCCTCCGGAGGGGCAGGCGATGGCCCCCACCTTGCCTCACTCCGATCCAAATTTAGCAGCCAACCGGCTCTGAGGAAGATCTCCCCAAAAGATGGGCAAAGAAATATATATATATATTTGCGATGAAGTTATTGGAAAATGTGAAGCGGGGTGGAGTAAAGAGTTCCTAAGATCCAACGAGATTTCCCTAGGGAACGGGAGGGTTGTATTTCCAATCTTGCTAGAACAAAATTATTTCCCCTAGAATTAAAAGTCACCAGCTTTCGGCGAGCTTTAGCAGATTTAAGGCGCCAAAGGAAAACGGAAAAGTCAGCAAATCCAAAATGCCCAGGCGATCCCTTTTCTAAGGATCTCGCAGTTGCAGCAGCGGCAGCGACGGGTGATCTCCGCTGCTTTTTCTTCCAGTCAGATCCTAAATAGGTTGGAAGAGGGATGTCCGTGATCTATAAATGCGGAGGGGAGACCCCGTCTTCTCCGCAGGCAGTGAGGGAATCCGAGTGTGGGGGAACCTCTTCGCACCTCCCTTTTATTAATCAGTATTATATTATAATAATAAAAATAAAGGGAAACCGAAAGCAGATCCTGCCGCTTTCCTGAACCCTTCGCTCCGGCTTTCCCCCAAATGCGAATCTACAACCAATTTTTTTTTAATAAAAAAAATTGCATATAAATAAAAATTGCTCCAGTTACTTTCCTCTAAGCACTTTGCAACTGTCTTCGGGTCTTTCCCCCCTCCTTTCGCAACATTCGAAGTGGGAGGAGCCGCGAGGGCCCAATGGGCGGAGCTAAGGGCGCCCTTCTCTTCCAATCGGCTGCCCAACAGCCCGAGATTTGCAAACACAGCTCCCCCGTCCCGCGCCCTTCCCGGTCTGTCATGTGCGCCTGCCATGGGGCAGGTGGGGCTCTGACCTAGATTTGGCCAATAGCAGAGCAGCAGATGGGAGGAGCCTGACCCAGTTTTGGCCAATGGCGAGGCGGCGGGAGGGGGAGCAGGAGACTGCTCGGGATTGGGAGCACGTGAGCAGGCACGTGTTGCTGGTGTTGTGATGAGGGAGCCGAGCAGAGAGAAAGTTGGGTCTTAAAGGGGCAGCGAGGAGGACACGGGAAGGTGGGTGATCCCTGCCTAAAGCGATCACAGGCTCAACCAGGAGCCGGGGACCTCTGCGCTTTCCTCCTTGCAGGCTTCTTGCCTCTGCTGCTCAGAAACACAATTGGGGCGGGGAGGAGGGGAGTGAAACATCTCACCAAAGCAGCTTACCCTTTGCAGAGCATAGGAATCCAAAGGATTAAATCCTTAAAGCCAACACGCTACAAATCTCTATATAAAAGTATAGTTGTCGCGTGCAGCGCGTTACTCCAGAGTTGATCCACGTAAACTGATGGGCATGCACTGGTTTCCAGCGGGTCTACTCTTTCACTGGCAGCCTAACAGCAGTGAGATGTGCAGAACTAAAGCAGGCTCTCGCCGGAGCTGGCATTCTGGAAAGGCACAGAGCTTGCTTCACACCCGCACAAAAATGCAGCCTTTCTGCTCCAAATAGGCTCCATGTGCAGCTGCCAGGTTTCATAGCAAGCATTTCCACAAACAAGCCTCCCAATAATGCACATGTGGTTGTTCCTACATTGGTGCTGCAGAGTGTGGAGGGGGTGGGAGGGAGAGGAAGCTACATTTTGTGGAACTGACTATCGGATGCAATGCTTCAAAGCCTAGAAGCCTTCTCTTTACTGCAGAGAGAGGCTGTTCTCATTGGTGCGTAGCTGCATGTAAAACAACCATTAGAAAGGCATAGCTACAGAGACTGATTTAAAAGTTGGCAACCCTCTTGAGGCTGAGGAATACACACATACCAGAGAGTATGCAGAAGAGGACACTAAAAAGTCAGAACTTGACAAGCGTTATTGAATCATCAGGATCTGTCCTTGAACATAACCAAATATCTACCTCTCATAATTGTGGGCAGAACAAGAAATTATGTAAGTAGCACTAGGTGTGTTATGGGGGGGGGCGTATCTTCAGATCAAGGTGTTTCCCCTTCCCCAAACCCAGCTCCTCATATTTCTGCTTTTAATATCTCCCTTGCCTCTCTCCCCAACTTCTCAACACTCTTAAACAAATTTCCCAAAGCTGCAACAAAATGCATAGAAGGAAAAACAATTTCAAATTCTGTATATGCAGGCGCACCTTCGAGAACATGACCAATAAGGAAATGCGCAAATCAAATCATTACGTGCAAAAATAAATGAACATCATTTATTCTAACTGCAGATTATGGCTCTTCTGCAGCATCATTTATTCTAACTGCAGATTATGATTGGGTGGGGCGGATCTGGCATTTTTACAAGTGCAGAATTCAAAATCCTCCTCATGTACCTTGAATGCCACACAAAATGTGCCTATCTGTGAGAAGATGCCACAAATCTGTTGGTGCAGTCTCTTCAGAATTGTAGCTCTGTGAGGGGACATGGGGGCGTCTCCTAACAACGTTCAGCACAGGATTCCTTCGGGGAAGCCGTGGTTGTCTAAAGTGGTATGATACTGCTTTAAATGTGTAGTGCAGATGGGTCCTAAATTTGAACCTGGGCCCATGCCCCCAAACTTGTGCACAGAAATGGAAACACTTCCATCCCACTGAATAATCACAGAGAAAGCTGTAAATTGGGAATGAGGGTATCAGTTTTCCAGCATAGGCTACAACCCAATTTCCTGTATAAAAATTACATTTGCACATCTTGATTCCACTTCTCCTACCCAATGTGTGGCAATGGCAGACCTAAGCAGTTGGAGCTGCTTTAAAGCAAGGAGGAGGGTCAATGGAGCAGCTGGCCTAGCTGAAAAGGGGGCCTGGTTCTTTCAGGAGGGGGAGAAGGCCGCTGTCTGGGGCAGGGTCCTTAATCAACTTCTGGATCTGAAAAGAGAAGGAGATGCAGATGTGAAATCTTCCAGGGGCTACCAACTATGCTTTCTTTCAATGCAGAACCTTCTTCCGAGGCAGCCCCGCACCCCGGCCCCACAAATCTGGTTGCCTTTCAGAAGCTGTGACTCCAACTCCTATAAACCCCAGTCGGCGTGGACAGTGGTCAGGGATGATGGGAGTTGTAGTCCAACAATATCCGGCAAGCTCCAGATTAGAGAAGGCCCTAAGAAGAAAGAAAACAAGGAAATACAGCAGAAGCAATACATGCTCACCCCTCCTAAATCAGGCAGGCCTTGGCTGCCTATCTTCTCCATGTCCTCATGGCCTGGCAAGCTGCTGCCCCAGGATTGGGTCTTACTCACAAAATCAGGGCTTGCCTGAGTTTGTTTCACAGCTTGTTGGCACAAGCACTGGGGTGGCCCACTAATGCGGAACCCGTGGTCCTCCAAAACTTGTTGGGTTCCAGCTCCTATCATCCTTGATTGATGGGAGCCGGGCTGCTGTAGTGGTTAGAATGTCTGATGATGACCTGGAAGACGAGGGTTCAAATCCTCCCTCTGCCATGTAGCTCACTGGGTGACCTTGGGCAATCTCTGCCTCGCAAGCAGAAGATCTCAGGCTCAATCCCAACAGGCATCTCCAGGTAGGGCTGGCAGTGACCCCTGCCTGAAACCCCGGAGCGCTGCTGCCAGCCAGTGTGGACGATATGGAGTTAGATGGACCAATGGTTTGACTCAGTATAAGGCAGCTTCTCACGCTCCTCGCAGGTTTCTTGGTGGGGATTAAATGAGATGGGGGGGGAGAATCATGTGCACCCCCTTGGATAAAAAGTAGGATATAAATGCAATAAACTAAATGTTCATGTTGGCTGGAGATGATGGGACGCTGTATCCTGGCAACATCTGGAAGGTGACAGGCTCCTCTCTGCCTGCCTCCCTGCTTACTTTGTCTATCCATTATTTCCTCCCTGCATGGTTGAAATTGTAATGGTAAGCTCCTAAGTCAGGAAACTGTCCCTTTTCCCCTTGAAAACAATGGTGACGGCAATTCATTACTATTAAAATTACTTATTAAAGTCGTACCTTGGTTGTCAAAAGGAATAAATAATAAACATTATTTATTGTTACTATCCTGAAATAACTCCTTCCTATATGCATGAGAAAAGCCTTGCAGAATATCTTGGGCCATCCATAGGCCACCTCTCTGGGACTGTGAACTCTGCCTGCCCTAAGGAAGCAACGCTTGCTCTGTCGAAAAGAAGCCTTGTGATTTATTGTGACATAAGCTTTCATGGTCTGGGGCCAAACCATCATCAGATACATGAAGTGTTATCTTCTTTCGATTGCTCTTTCATTTATATTTCTCACGCGAGTCTGAATATTGGGGGGGGGGGGCGCAGGGAGGAACGGTGAGCAAATGGGCCAAAAGGCCACAGCTGCAGATACCATCAGTGACATTTCTATGCAAAAGCACAGAGATCACTTGCAACAGCAGTAACCGGCAATAATATTCCTAGCGTTGCTGTGCTGATTTCGCCACCTGCGCTGGGGAAAGAGAACCCTGGTCTCGACTAAGCCTTAAATGTATCAAATCAAACTTGCTGCTAATTCTGGAGCAGGAATTGTTCCTAGTTCTGCTCTCGTTCTTGGGATTCACTTATTTAGGAAAGGGATAAGGAGCAGATGTAGGAAAGGAGGAGGCGGCAAGAGCCCCATATCTTGTCAGGGGCCCTATGTTTCTTCCAAACACTCTGCAGTTTCTCAGTAAGTTAACCAATCAGAGTTTGGCAGGAGATGTGAGGGATTATTCAAAGTGATTGCCCTCTTTGGATTAGGGGAGACAGAATTGCTATTCCTGTGTTTTCAACCCATCTCCTCCAAAGGGAAGGAATTCTAGGCTTCTTCCAAACTGCACAGGTAACCATTGGGAGTCATTTATATCATTGGGAGTTTGTGGGAGACCTCTTTGGTGGAGATAAACACGCTCTCTAACTGCAAACTCAACTGGCAAGG
This sequence comes from Podarcis filfolensis, assembly GCF_964270895.1. Taxonomy (NCBI): domain Eukaryota; kingdom Metazoa; phylum Chordata; class Lepidosauria; order Squamata; family Lacertidae; genus Podarcis; species Podarcis filfolensis. The sequence continues at coordinate 16,684,780 of NC_139615.1, read as the reverse complement.
GCTGAAAGGCTTTGTAAGCAGAGATATGAACGAGTCTTTTGCCTGCACACGCAGACCCTTCAATTCTCCTGTTGGGTGAGCTGACAAACCAGGAACTCTTTCATTAACTACAACTTCCCATTTTGTCCAAAGTGGGGGGAACTATGGTAAATACCTTTGGCACAAACCAGGATATTAAACCATGCCTTGAGGCTCACTTAGCATCCTGGGCTGGCTCAGAAACTATTAAACCAGAGTTTCCTGATTCAGATGTCACAGGAAACTATAGCTAACTGGAAAAGTTCCTGATTTGTTCGCTCCCACAACAAAGGGAGGCACGAAGAAGTATGTCTGCAAACATATGAGTCTTGTTCCTATTCCAGTTTACTAAGCATAAGTATGATAATTCAAACAAGCCCATATAGTAGAGGAGGGTGGCAGGCTGAGGGGTGCAAAGGAGGCTGGGAAATTACCTCTTGGAAACAGGGGTGTGCAGCATCTCTGACCAGTTGCAGAATGAGCCCTTCGCTGGTGGTGAGGAAGGCACCGCTCTGGCGTAATCTGGACAAAGCCACAATCCTGTCCAGCTGACTGGAATCCAGAGGGGAAAAAGAAGACCACATAAATAAGTATACAAGGGGGGAGGAAAAGAGCCCTTTCCTGCCACCCACTGGGACCATCCCACCAGTCACCTGCGGGAAGAGCAGGCATCCACCACTACGTGAACATCCAGGCCTCGTTCCATGATGTCCAATGCTGTGCTCTGCACCCAAAGAGAAAAGACACATCAAACTCGGGTCAACCGCATGCCTCATTTCCACCCATCTAATTTTCTTTTTCAGATTTCTTTTATTTCAAGGTTCAAAGTCACGTTTCATCACTCAACAGTTAAAATCCTTGTTCTCTCATACTAACAACTTCCTGCTCACCCCCACCCTCAATGCTTATGATCACGATTGCATACAATCGCATCTTAAAATTCCACCATATCCGCTTTCATCCCCTTTAACAGGTTTCTTAATGTATTCTGCTATTTTTTTCTTAAAACTTCAAACCCCGCTCTGGACTTGGTGTATGAAAAATAATAATTTTTTTAAAATAGTCTAGAAAAAGTTTCCAGCCTTCCTTAAAAGATTCTAGATTTGTGTCCCTTATCAGAAATCACTCATCCATTATTGGTGGTGACCTTATTCATGTGTCACCCAGCTCTGAGGCTCCTCCTTAGACCAGGGATAGTCAATGCAGTGCCCTCCTGATGTTTTTTTTAAGGCTCCAACTCACACCAGCCCCAGTCAGCATGGCCAGTGGTCAGGGATGAAGGGAGCTGTGTCCCAGCACCACAGTTGTCCCTGTTGTCCCTGGATTGTGTCTCTGTGGACACCCCTGGCTTCTACACAGCTTGGCATCCTAGCCAAGAAGGATGTTTCCCCTCCAGTTAGGAGCAAGGGAAATGCAACTGCCTTAATTCCTTCCTTCCCTTTCAACTGGAAGGGGGGGGGATACCAAGCACTTTTTTCTGAACTCCTAAGGATTTGAATTCTTAGGGATTCAAAGGGACGCGGGTGGCGCTGTGGGTTAAACCACAGAGCCTAGGGCTTGCTGATCAGAAGGTCGGCGGTTCGAATCCCCGCGACGGGGTGAGCTCCTGTTGCTCGGTCCCTGCTCCTGCCAACCTAGCAGTTCGAAAGCACGTCAAAGTGCAAGTAGACAAATAGGTACCGCTCCGGCGGGAAGGTAAACGGCGTTTCCGTGCACTGCTCTTGTTCGCCAGAAGCGGCTTAGTCATGCTGGCCACATGACCCGGAAGCTGTACGCTGGCTCCCTCAGCCAATAAAGCGAGATGAGCGCCGCAACCCCAGAGTCGGCCATGACTGGACCTAATGGTCAGGGGTCCCTTTACCTTTACTTTAAGAATTTGAAAATATTTATTAAGGTCTGAAAGGGAGGAGGGAAACGGTAGCACTATCTGTACAGGGAGAAGAGAACCCTGGTCTCCATCGATCCCTAAACAAACAGAATCAAACCTGCTGATAAATGGACTGCCAGGCCTCTCTTCACTATTGGGGTCCTGGCACCGCTCAAGCACACAGGCCCATCTATCCCGAGGTCAGATCTTGTGCCCTGTCAATCAGTAACATCTGTATCCCTGCGAGGAAGAAGACCTTCAGCCTCATACCATGATGCAGGCCTGTGTCTCGATCCCACACAAAAGCACAGATTTCAGGTCGGGCACAGCGGCCATCTCCTTCTCCACCTCTGGGATAACCATGCTGAAGCAGGTCTTGGCATATTTCGGCAAGCCTTCGGCACCCAGCTCTGGCACCGTAGGGCCCAGGCCTTTCGGGTATTGTTCAGTCACCACCGTCCGGATTTCGAGAGCCTTGGCAACCTGCAGGGAGAGGGGAGAGGCCATTGGAGGGTTAAAGCAGGACTCCTGGGTTCTCTGGGAAGGAAGTGAGCCTTCTCATGAGACAGTGTTTGTCGATATTAGGCTGCCCCCATGTGTCCATCTGTGTAACTGCAACTGGGTAGCTTAATAGTGCTTTCATGGGTGGCAAAGGCTGCAGCTTTGGAGGCCATATATATAGTAAATATGTCAGTGGCAATGGTGCAAACATTTATTTTTCTTCTCCCTCACCGTGGTCTCTAATCAAACTGTGGCAAATGTTAAAGGTACTCGCTAAGCACCCAAACCAGCTCCTAACCAAGTTATCAACACGGCTGCAACCAATACATAATAGGTTAGCTCAGTTGTTTAGAGCATACTGTAGCATCATAGAATCGTAGAGTTGTAAGGGATCCCAAGGGTCATCTAATCGAACCCCTTGCAATGCAGGAATCTTAGCATGCTGCTGCTAACACCAAGCTTGCGAGTTCAATCCCAGCATGGGCCATCTGTATATTCCTACATTTCAGGAGGATTGAACTAGATGACTCCCAGGGTCCCTTCAAACTCTACAGTTCTTTGTGGCACAGTTCCTGTAGGCACCTATTGGAGAGTGCCAATTACAAGAAGAACACTCCTCCTTCCAGCACAGAGAGCCATTTCAGAACTAGTCTTAAGAGGCCGAAAACATTCTTCCTTTTAATTGATGTTAGCCAACCCTGCTAATTAATAGAATTAACCTCCCTTGCCTTCCCTTCCCTCCTCCCCTCCCTATCCACGTCCCTCACCTGTTTCTCATAGCCCAGCAAGCCTCTCCACTACACAACTTTTACCTTTAGCATCCGAGCTGCCACAGATACAATCTGAGGGAAGTAGCTGATATTCGGGCGAAATTTCTCTTGCATGTCACACAGGAAGAGGATGCTGGTTTTGGGGACCACTTTTCCAAGTCGTATCACTGACATTTTCGAGCTGAGAGACAGTAAAGGGGAAGAGCCTGGAAGTTACTTCTGGATGTTTTGATATAAATATTTGCTCATGTTTTAGGATTTTACATTTTACTCTGGTACCCTTTAGAGAAGATGGTCTCCCCACCCCCCTTTCCTTTTCGAAAGCAGGCTATGGGTCTAATAAGGTCAGAAAATGTGTTTTGAATTTGCATGCCACTGGGAAATGTTTGTTGCTTTAATCCCAAGCAAACTAATATACTGAATTTTGAGTGATCCTGCAGAGTAGAATGAAAAATGGCTAATTTTAGACTGGAGCAGAGAAGGGGAAAACACAACAGCCGTCTCCAAATATCTGAAGGGCCAACATGTACAAAATAGAGCAGATGGAAGCTGCTTCCAGACAATTTGTTTATGGAGCATTCATCCAGGTTTCTTTGCAAGGAGGTTAGATGGTATTGGCTATTTATTCAGCATTTTGTCCAATGTGCTTGCAGTGAGGTTACGCAATGCTACATCAAGCAACTGTTATCCCACCCAGACTCTCCAAGTGTCCCTATTTTCCAGGGACAGTCCCAGATTTACAGAAACTGTCCCAGTTTCTGATTTGATCCCGGAATGTCCCGCTTTCCCTTAGGAAGTCCTTATTTTCATCGGAGAAATGTCAGAGGGTAGGGAGTTATGTGACTCCCCCCCAAGAGATACAACCTTTAGAAGACGTCTGAAGGCAGCCCTGTGTAGGGATGTTTTTTAATGCTTAATGTTTGATTATGTTTTTATATATGTTGGAAGCTGCCCAGAGTGGCTGGGGCAACCTAGTCAGATGGGCAGTGTATAATAACATGATGATGATGGGGATGATGATGATGATGATGGAGTAAGATGTCCCTATTTTCAGTGGAGAAATGTTGGAAGGTGTGTTATCCTACATTTTCCAGTGCATTTTTCCATTGCTTTCCTTGTCACAAAACAATCCAATTTCAGTACTGGAAGTACATAAAGCATTGGACAAATCCTTCCATCCCTAATCTACACACACACACACACACAGACACACACATCAAATCAATAATTATATTCTACCTCCACTGTCATCTGAACACCCATTGCTGGGAATCGAAAGCAGGGAGAATTGCTGTGCCCGGGTCTTTCTGGTGGGTTTCCCATTGTGGCAGCTGGCTGAACGTAAAGACAAAATTCCTACCCTTCCAAGTAGGGTAATTGGATGCAAAGGCTCTACCCCGCCCCGTTTTTTAGCACTTGTGTGGAAGAGGGAACGTTAGCAGATGTTCCTGCTTCAGAGAGAGAGAGAGAGGAAGAAAGGAGGAATGACGAATCTGAGAGAAAAAATGTGCTCATATGGCAGTTTTGAAAAACGTCCCTATTCTTCAAAATTATCGCATACAGTATTTTTTAAATGCTCAGTTAAGGTCTCCGTTTATCCACCTTTCATGGTGTCTTCACAACAACCTGGTGACGTAGCTTAAAGCCTGAGAGAAAGTGGGTCACTGAAGGCCAGCCAAATCATCTCATAAATTAGCTATGTCCAAGTACTGCAATTTATGATTTCCGCCCCCCCCCCCGCCATACGCAGAAGGAGGGAGGTGGGTGCCCTCTGCTGGCCAAGAAAGGATAACCCATACTGTATAAGCTTCGCCTCTTGCTCACACAGACAGGAAGCTGCCAAGGACCAGACATCAAAAGGAGGAAACCAAAGCTCTGCTCCAGCATATTTGCTGCTTGCGGAATGGCTCACTCCCTGCACAAAACAGAGACTGTGTCCCAGAATCCTTTGCAACATCAAACCTTGCCTTAGGTTGTGAAGAAGACACTGAGCACAGGATCAGCCCTTGGGGTTCCCATAGACGGAAGATACAACCTTGGGTAACAATCCTTGATCCTATTATTTCTGCCTCAAGCCCTAGCTAACTGCCACCTGTCACCTAAGTAGGCCAATGCATGTTCATCAATGTGAACGCTCCTCAGCAACAACCACCTCATGCTTGTTCTACACCACAAATGCGGAGCCTGGGACACAGCTCCAGAAATTGCCGGACTTCAGGTCCCATCAGCCCCAGCCAGCATGGCAAACAGCCAAGAGTGATGGGAGTTGTAGTCCAGCAACACCTGCAAAGCTACAGGCTTCCCGTTGCTGTTTTATATGATTCCAGGGCCCCTGAACTTGGCTAGCGGTTGCCCACTGTGAACTCTCTTCAGCCCCTGACTTGCTCCTTGAACCAGTAACAAAAACTCAAAAGGTTGCATAGAGGGCTCCAAGAGACCTCATCATGCAAATAACATTTGCTTATGGGAAACTGAGAATACAGAGTAACAGCCAATTTGCTAGTTATCTAGCATTGTATAAATTGGGCTGGCTGTTTTAAGGTATTGGTTTTGGGATTTTTGGGGGGCTGGGGAATGTAATGTATTGCTTTTATTTCATAAGCTCCTTCAAACTTCAGAAAAACAGCACTTAAAGAAATAAATGCTATTGGGTTGTTGTTTTTATTTTTATTATGTATTTTGTGGTTTGATATCCTGATTTTATTCTGTGAACCGCCCTGAGACCCTGGGGTATAGGGTTGTATATAAATTCTAATAATAAAAATAAAAATAAACCATTTCAAATAAACACGATCCTCTTAGGCTAGTGCAAAAAGTAATTTATAGCATAACTTTGGGGGGTTAGGTGTAGTAGCTCAGCTTTTTCCCCTTTTCTCTTTTTAAATCATCTCTAGTAGAAAAAATTACCCTATGGGATACCAGGCTTTATTTATTTCCCCCTCCTAAAAATGAATCACTTCCTTTGACTTCTCTTAAGATAAAAAGATACAAGCAGAGGAAAAACACAAAAGAACCTGCTTCCTTAACTCCAGGTGGTGGTGACCTGTTTTAGGGAAGTCTCTAGCCTTCATAACAATAAGTTACGAAGCAAAAGATGCAGGTTCTCATTGAAGTGAGAGGTAAGCCTGGTCGCTCCTGCATTTCTGTGTATTTAACCAACAAAACAAGTCAGAGCTGTGACTGATGATCTGTTTGGACACCAGGCAATAGGAACTTCCCGAGGTCCTGGAGGATGCATCTTACCTGTGGGTGGGCTCATCTGTGATCAGATACTCCCTGGAACTTATTTTCAGCACACCTTCAGCTGTTCTACCAGTAAGCTATGGCTGCCCGCCAAGTTTTCCTCTTGTATCAGCTTCCCAATAAAATAAGACCCCCCTTTTTTGCCATTTTACTTCCAGGAACCCCTGCCATCTTGAGGAAGCATGCTTGACGTCTTGGGGTAAGACTTCTGCATTTGCATTACTTCCAGGGAGGCTCACCTGCTGCCAGTATTAATCTTTTAGGCATTAATCCAAGGCTGTTATGCTTTTCTCCCATCACTTAGCTGAGGTTGTTCAGCCTTCAACTTTCATTGTGGTTTGGATTGCTGTTGTTTTATTGTTTGTTGATATGTTGTAAACTGGGGCCTTTTTTTTTTAACTGGAGGGCAATATAGAAATGTTCTAAATAAAACAAAACTAGCATCTCGTTACACACTGTATAGTAGCAACAAGTGTTCTTGAGTGGAGGAGTAGCTACTCCTAATTTGTTTTTAAACACGCATCCCTCTTTCACCACAGAAAGTGGATCGGGAGGAGTAAAAAAGTGAGATTTGGAGAGCAAGGTATCCAAATCTGCCCTTACACAAGTTTACTCCTTAGTAAACCTTGCTGATATCAGTGGGGCTTACTCCTAGATAAATGTACCTGGAATTTCAGCTATAAGGGTTGGAAAGCGACATGGCAGCTCAGGCCGTTCACACAATCCCGTGAAAGGGGTGAGAGATACAGACCCTCCTCAGTCTCCAGACACCGTTTCACACGAACGTTCACAACTGCGAACACGGGTCAGGCCCGTCGCGAGTCCCGCATCCATTAGTTCCCCTTTCCCAGGCGGCCACAAAACGCTTTCCCCCAAGACTCACCTCCTCTGATCTCCAATTGCGACACTTCGAGGTGCCAGCCAATCAGAAGCGGGATCTGTAACCCTCGGAGCCCCGCCTATAGAACAGCTGCGAGCCAATGGCCTGGCGCGGGCTGAAGGGAAGTTTCGGCGTCCCCGAAGCCTGTCTTTCCCTTCCAGCCAATGGCGTCGCTCCCTCTCGCGTTCCACGCGCGGCCAAAATGCAACTCGGCGTTCCAAAGTCCCGTATTCAGAGCTGCATTAAGAGCACGTGTGTCTCCTCCTTTGGGAACTGGCGAGAGAGTGTTTTGCTTTTTAAAAGGTGCTGGGGCTCGTGCGCCGGTAGAAGCTCAGCAATCCGCCCCCTTCCTGGGATCGACTGCAGTTATTCTGCATTCTCCCTGATGTTGCGGGACTCCCATCAGCACCAGGCAGCACAGCCAAATGGTTACGGATCGTGAGTTATGGTCCAATATTTGGCGGGCCAGAGATCCATGAGCGTAGCCAGGATTTTTTTTGGGGGGGGGGAAGACTTGGTTGGGGGGCAAGGCTTTTGTTGGGGAGGGCAGAACCGACGTGATTGGTCAGTTAGTTAAGTATTTCTATTGTTTTACTTGATCTAGCGGGGCAGCTGCCCGCCCCCCTCTTAAGAGCTACGCCCATGCACAGATCTCTCATCTGGGTTACTGCGGGATTACGACTGACACGGGACACCACTGTAAACAATAATGAGCTAGATGGGTCTGACTTATACTGAGTCAGGTTCCTATGATGTTTGGTCAGAGAGAGCAGGGCATTTATTTTCTGGCTTGTCACTCAGTTTCACTAATTCTCCATTTAAAAAGAGAGCCAAATCAACCCTAGCTGAAAGGGAGCAGGGAGCAACCATCAGATCTCCCAAAATTAATACAAACAGCAAATAGCTGCTGGCTGAGGATATACCCTGCAGTGGTAGGGAGTGGGCTCGTTTGTGAAATAATTCTGGTCCCTGGGAAGGATGGAGATGGAGCCACCAGGGGTGGAGTCCAGAGCAGGCCCACTGTTGCAGCCTGGCATGTTTTTGAAATGGCCAGGGGGACAGAGACCAGCACAAAAGGGGCTTGGACTGGATGACCTTGGGGTTCCTTCCAACTCTGTGATTCTGTGAATGTGGCCCATGGTCTCTGAGGCTCAGTTCGTATAGTTAAAGCCATGGTTTTCCCAGTAGTGAAGTATGGAAGTGAGAGCTAGACCATAAAGAAGGCTGATCACCGAAGAATTGATGCTTTTGAATTATGGTGCTGGAGGAGACTCTTGAGAGTCCCCTGGACTGCAAGAAGATCAAACGTATCCATTCTTAAGGAAATCAGCTGTGAGTGCTCAGTGGAAGGACAGATCCTGAAGCTGAGGCTCCAATACTTTGGCCACCTCATGAGAAGAGAAGACTCCCTGGAAAAGAGCCTGATGTTGGGAAAGATTGAGGGCACAAGGAGAAGGGGACGACAGAGGACGAGATGGTTGGACGGTGTTCTCGAAGCTACAAACATTAGTCTGACCAAACTGGGGGAGGCAGTGGAAGACAGGAGTGCCTGGCGTGCTCTAGTCCATGGGGTCACGAAGAGTCGGACACGACTAAACAACAAGAAGTTAAAAGGATCCAGTGATGTGAAATACTTTCTCAATCCAAGTTCCCTGGAGAGATGCCAAAAGACTAGATAATCTGACCTGCTGTACAAAAACACACCACAATTACCACTTCCCCACTCCTGCTGCCAGGCTTGGCTGTCTGGCAACCCAGACTCTGCAGGAATGGGCAGCTGACTGTATTTGCACAGTTGAAAGTTACCCCCAGAAATACACAGCTCCAGAATTCCAGCCTTGCAGGCAAGATCTTTGACAATATGTAGGAGCATGGTATCAACGCGCCCCCCCCCCCACCAACAATTCATTAACAAAAACAAATAATATTTCACGCAGAAGACTGGTAATTCGAGATGAGCTTTTAATAGAAGACATACTTTTTCTTAAAAAGTATTCTTTTTTTTCTCTTTCTTTTTTTTTAACAAAAAAAGGAGCAGGATAATTGCTATGGCCCTTTACATCAGGATAAGAAACTCCAAACAGATCCAAGTCAGCAATGGTAGGGTGGGGAGAAGGGGGGACAAAAAGATTTAAAAAAAAAAAAGCAAACCCCCTGGGTTTGAGAAAAAACAAAATCAAGTCGCTTGGAATAAAATGCTTTTGTTAGAAACAAATAATAATAATAATACAGAATTAGAACAAATTAAGACAAGAAACCACCATGCAAAAAAAATAATAATTATTCAAATATATATATATTTAGAAAGACAGACCCCACCCCACCCCCAGTGCCAGTTCCTGGAGCCTTAGGACCAGGCACAAGTGGATGTTTATATTTTGAATCCAAGCTAGGATCTGCAAACCCTTCATTTTGAATTCCTTAACAAGACAGGCATGGGGAACCTTTGCCCTCCGCTCCAGATGTTGCTTAAGTACAACTTCCAGGAATGATGGGAAACGTAGTATATCAACATCTGGAGGGTACGAAAGGTTCTCCACATGTCAGGTGCAGGAACAAGCTGGATTATTATTTTTTTGGTCTCACTCTGCCCATCTGCTGTTAGCTTATATAAGGTGCACAATGGATCTATTCCAAAGTAATGGATGTAAATGGTTGGCATCTGTCTGCCTCAGGAGACAATGGAGGAGAACACCTTTGGGAGTGAAGTCAATCTGCTGGAAGGTTATAGCGCCCAAATGTAAAACCCTTTGCATATACTTAAAAGTGCTTTATATTACCAAGCTTGAAACCCTACGGGCACTTGCCTGGGAGTAGGCCCCCTTGAACACAGTGGGCCTTGCTTCTGAGTAGACATGCATAGGATTGGGTTGCAAGTTGTCACGTTTGGGGCAAACTGACAAAAGACAGCTCATTGTCAGAGCCTTGCCCAACTGAATAAGGGGAGGAGCTCCTTCTTTGTGCACCCTTGTTAAGGAATTAAAATCAGAAACCAAAGTGAGCAAAAAAAAGAAAAGAGCCCCTGGATAATTAGGGACTCTTAGCTCGCCTGTTGCACCTTGAGATAAGGACTGCTTCACATGCTATCTGTATGTTCATATGTGGAAGCAGTTAAAACTCCCAGATTTGCAACCGTGGCAACCAACACTCGTGCAGTTTTCAGGCATGGCTGTGTATGAACTGGCTCTGCATAGTGGTGATAAGCAGTGCCAAGACTTTGAGAGAGAAAAGCAAAGTTGTTGCTCCTAAAACAGGTGAAGGTGAGCGAGGATCAGAATTCACTGCAAGTAATGAAGCTGCTTGTGAACCCAGCCTCACAGACGCACCCAGTAGGTTTTGGGGAAGATGACCCCCTCCCCCCAAATACCAAAAGCATATCCTGGTGTTTCAGCAAAAGAGGAACGAGGACAGTTTGGAAGCAGCTGCTTATTACTGTTAGCACTTTCTTCGTTCTTTGTGCTAACCCGCAGCTTCTGCACCAGGGTTCAGTAAATCAATATGATTTCTGCATGTAGGCATATTTTGCATTGTTAACTCAACTGCCTGCCTCAAGCTTCTGGGGTCTTTTTTTTTTTTAGCAGAACTTGAATTCTGGTAAGGAGCCATACAGGAATAGGAAGAATGATCAGGTGCAAAAGCAAAGGCAGGCATGTAGCTAAGAGGGCACAGATGCAGCCGCTTCTGAACACCAGAGGTTTCTGCAGACGTTCATCTGGAAGTTTTTGAATGCATATCCACAGCTCACAAGGACCAGCAACTTGGCTTGTTCTTTTCCCCTCTATTGGATTGGAGGAAGACCAAAAAACAAAAAGAAAAAGGAATGCAGAGAGTCCCTAGAACTCAAATTCTGTGCACGGTACATAGCAGAATTCCACACACATGTGCAATCAGGCAAGATGAAACTGGCCAGCTTTTGGCCTGTCGTTGCTGTTGAATCTACAGGGTTTGCAAATCCTGGCTTTCTCACGCAACCCACCACCACAGCAGGTTTAGGGATGGTGGCAAGAGAAGAGGAGGAGGAGATCAAAGTGCTCTTGGCTGCTGACAATGATATGCAGAAAGGGCGAGATCCAGATCCCAGTCCAAAACGAGAGAAGGCAGGCTGAGATGAATGGTTTCCAGTTCATTCCGCATCTTCCTCTGCCCACAGTCTGGGCAGGTGTGAAAGGCAGGTGGGAGGTCCAGAGTGTAACTCCAGCAGGCTAAGGTGTGCTGGAGAGAAGCCGCCTTCCAGAGATGATAAAAAAAATCTCCACATGTATCCTTCATGTGAAGGCATCCCAAGGACTCACTCCTCCAGCTCCCCCATCACCCCCCTGGGAAGAAGGGGAACGGGAAGGCAAGGAGATGAGATGGAGTGGCTGGAACCAAAGGGAGCAGAAGGCCCCCACACCCGACACAGCTGCCCCTCAGCGCTGAGAGCAAAGGGTCTCCCTGCGAGAAAGCAGCTGTCTCCATCCGGGGCTTGGGTGCATTCGGGTGCCAGGCAAGGGGATCGATCGCTGCATGAACCCCGAGAAGCAGGGCTGCATAGAGCCATCCCTTCCCCACCCCAGTCTGTGTAAATTTGCCACTTCGATGCCCGAACTTTGATATGTATATTTTTCCTTAGTAGTGGGCAAGGAGTTCTTTATATATATATCCGTACTAGAGCTGGGAGGAGAGAAGAGAGAGGGTTTTGGATGGGGGAGGGAGAGAAGGTGCCGGAGAAGCAATGGCTATTTGAGAGTTGGATTTTCCTTTTTCTTTTTAAAGGGATATAGTTAAAATCCTGACCCCTGAACCTCCCTCCTCCCAGATTTCCCACCCCTCAGGGGTGGTTGATATTAAAGTGCAGCCTGATAGGAGAGCTGGGAGACCCTTGAAAGAGAAGCCGGAGGGTGGGGGCACGTGTTGGGAGGGGGTTCCTTTTTTTATATACATGACAGTGTAGCAAGGTTGGGGTTCCTACTCCCCGCCCCTGCTCTTGAGGTCCAACCCCCCCCCACCCCACCCCCTGGGGTCTGACATCCCTGCCTCATTCAGTCTGGGCTGGCTCCGCAGGGGGGGCCGGCTGCTGCCCCTGAGAGGGCGTCAGGGGCGTAGGAGGCTGGTGGTTTGCAGACGGAGAGTCACTCTCCGGGTCTTCGGTCTCCTCGTCTGAGACGCCATCGAGGCGGAACACCTGCCGCACGGTTCGGGTGGTGAAGCTCAGAGGGGTGCGTCTGCGATGAAGAGGGAAAACGGAATCTGTATTGGCACCACAGTGGGCATTTGAGTATCAACCCCACCCCACAAAAGCTAGCCATGCTCCCAGGTGCTCGACTCCCTAAGCTGGGATTGGCAAATGCCCCTAGCGCAGGCATTGGGAGGGGTTATTGGGCTGCCAAGCACCAGCAGGCCCAGCCGGCATGGCCAACAGTCAGGGATGATGGGAGCTGCAGCCCAAACAACATCAGGAGGGCCACTGCCCCCTGTTCCTGTTCTGGCGCAACTCAGGCTTCTCCCTCCAGCAAACATTTCTACAGCCACACTGCACAGTGGCCTTCCAGCAACCGGAAGCCTCTTCTGACCCTTGTTTATTTTGCTGGAGCCTGCAGAAGTGGCAAGCCCCTTGCCTAGTGCACTCACTCCCAATGCCGCCCCAATTGCCCCACTGAAATCTGTGCCAAAGCTGCCTCTCAGAACGGTCCATGCTGAGCTTGCACCACAGAGATGCAAGGGACAGGGCATCCGTTCCACCACTGCCCGCATCCCCAGAGCATCCTTGCTAAGAAATGGTGGTACTTCCCTTTGGGGTAAGCGCAATTGTGCTTGCATTCTGCCAAGAGACTTTCTGAATTATATACTGGCATCAGCCTCACTTGCTAAATGCCGCCCAGGACATCACTGCAAGGGCAACCCTAAGTTCCCGTCTTCTCCAAACCATCTGTGGCATTTCTAAATGGACCGTCTAATTCTGGATTCTCCCCCTCCCCTTTCGTTTTGCCTCTTTCAGTTTGGAAATCATGTGGATGATGGCACGGTTGCCAAGAGAGAAGCAGCTACTGCTTGGGGAGAAAGTGCCCACAGGGTCTGCTGTCTCTCACCTACATCACACTGGGTAGCTGGAATCTCTTTGGATAGAAAAAGTGAGCCTACTGAGGTTACAACAAGCACACCTTGTCTACAGAGAAGAGAGAAGCACCAGCCTTACTGGGGGCTTTTTCCTGTCCCCCTCTTCCTGGGACGGGGGCAGCTGGAAGCTCACGTCCATAGCAAGCGCCTTCACAGTAGAAGCACTCCCCTGCCCACACCCACTCCAGCTAAAAGCGCTCCCTTAACTGAGAGGCCAAAGTTGCCAGGGATGTCAGCAAGCACTCCTGCTCTCCTCTCTATAGCAGCCATCAGGGCAGAAACAGGCATGGCAGGGCGAGATCCAGGGTCAGATCTCCCAACAATGAAAGAGCTGGTGCTCAGCTCTTCCCTGTTTTACAGCTCTCTCCCGCCCCCTCCTGCTCACAACATGCTATTAAGTATTGCTGGAGGGATGGGTAAAAAGGCAGTTACGGCCACATCACACACAAAAATCACAGTGTAGTGGTCAGAATGTCAAGAGTAGGATGCACACTGCACATTTAAAGCACATTGCTCCCCCACAATGAATCCTGGGAACTCTAGTTTGCTCTCAGACGAGCTACAATTCTCAGCAGTCCTTTTAAAAAAAACCATACAGTTCCCAGGATTCTTTGGAGGGGGGGAGTCACGTGGTGTGTGCACAGCGGAAGGGAGGAAATCAGAATGCGGATCTCCCATGACAAATCTGTTCCAGCCCTTAACCAGGAGGGGGGAAGCCAGGAGCTTCTGTGCGGCAACTGCACGTGCGTGGACACACACTCCAAAACTGCACAGCACACACATGCAGAACAACAGGGGAGTGAGAACGTACTTCCGCTGCCGGCGTTCTAACTTGCTGTTGGGCCGAGAAAAAGATGGGATGTAAACAGAGACAAAGAAAAAAAGAAAGAGAGAGAGAGAGGTGCAAGCATGAACGGATGATCTGGAAAGAACTCCACATGGAAAGAGATGGGAAAGTCAGGAAAAAGTATAAACAGGATGGGGAAGCGAGTTGGGTTCCCTAGGTTCCCAGGCTGAAGAACCGGGGGCTACTTGGGATTTGTGCTTGGGAACAGAACTGTTACGAAGGGGCTGAAAATACTAAGAGATATTGGGGAGCGAAGGCTTCAGAACTGTAGCTTCCAGGTTCTCTATCTACCGCTGCCTTGAAATAGGGTTCTGAGTCGCCCCCTGCCCACCTGCCCCCGTGGAAGAGAGGTGGTACTAAAACCTGGGCTGTCTCTGCAAAGCAGAAAAAGGATTTCAACTAATTGATTTAACATTATTTAAAACAAGTATAAAATCTGGCCTACAGGAAATCAAAGATCCAGGCCACTATATGGCTCCGGTTCCCCACCTCTTGTGCCAGGGAGCAGCAGCAGGAGCCTGCCTGCAGAGTGGAGCGAGTCAGGCCAGAACCGTTTAAAATAACTGCATGTTTTTCTAGTGCAGGCGTATTCTAAAGGTTCTAGTTATCCAGTGTGGATCCGTTTTGTGTGGGCGTGTAGGGGAGACTTTCTGCATCAGTTTTCTCCTCTAATTTCCAAGGCAACCTATGCTGAGATGCCAAGGGGTGGAACAATGGACTGGGCAACCCCACAGAGACAATCGTGGCCAACAACAGCTTCTCATTTTCCCAGGCTGTGAGTGCCACTCTAGCCATTTTGTCTCTCTGTGGTCATGACTGATAAACATTGACCTGAAGCCAGGGCTGCCATACGCCTGGAATTTCCCAAGCATAGCCGGTATTTAGCCCTCGCAAACACCATCTGGGCAGAAATTGCTGAAATGTCCGGGGGAAATCTGGACATATGGTAGCCTGTGTCGGTAGTGTAGTTTTTTGGGCAAATTTCACTTTCTGAAATGTAGCAAGCCTACCTGAAGCTATATTTTGTAGCATATTGAGCATCATGTTTAGTACAGGTCTAGGGATTATGGAGATATGAGAACAGCAAAAGAAAAAGAGACAAAAAGGGGAGCATCTAAGGGCATGTGGGGACAGGAAGACATGGGGGACATACAAGGCAGGGCAATCTACTCTCAACTAGCTGTGTCAAGGGCCCTATATTGGGATCAGAGCATTTGCCTTGCAGGCAGAAGGTCTCAAATTCAATCCCGGACATCCCAATGGCCTGAAAACGTGGAGAGGCACAGCCAGCAGTGAAGGCAACGATGAGCAAGATGGGCCATTGGTCTAAGGCCTCCTCCGTTCCTAGGGCTAGGAACTAGTCACAAGGCATATGGCGGAGGGTCTGAATCTTGAAGAAGCGTCCTGCACCCGGATCCCACCCAGGCCAAGCCCCCGCTCAGCCATAATAACCCTGCTCACC
The DNA here is from genome assembly GCF_964270895.1 of Podarcis filfolensis. Lineage (NCBI taxonomy): Eukaryota > Metazoa > Chordata > Lepidosauria > Squamata > Lacertidae > Podarcis > Podarcis filfolensis. Next base: position 16,669,096 of record NC_139615.1, on the reverse strand, counting down.
TGAGACGATTCCGCAGGCTGGTCACCTCGCGATTCATGGACTCGGCTGACTCGGTGACGTCCTCGAGTTCGCGCTGCATGCGGCGGCGGCTGGCGTTGGCCCGCGAGGCCTCCTCTTCCGCTTCTTCGAGCTGCCGCTTGAGTTGTTTTAGCCGCAGGTGGCTCTTTTCAACCTGCCAGAAAACAGGGAGGGAGGGAGGGAGGGAGGGGGAGAGGGAGGGAGAGAGAGAGAGGGAGAGAGAGAGAGAGAGAGAGAGAGAGAGAGAGAGAGAGAGAGAGAGAGAGATCTAAGGTGAGCAGAAAACTGGATCCCCAAGGCATGCAAATCTTCCAGGCAGCTTGACGTGCGTTAAGTTCAATATGGCCACCATCTCACCTGCCCATTTTTCTGACTTAAGCAAAAGTCGTCACTGAGGTCAAGATGCAGGACGTGGGGGGAAGTGTTTTAAATACTGTGTGGCTGCCTAATTTCTAAATATTTGTTTATTTTTAGGGAACTATTTTTTTTAGCCTTCAAAGGAAGAAGGATTGAAAAAAGAAAAACGAAGGCTAAAAAGATAAATAAAACAGTATGCATCTGAAAAATAGGTCCGTGCAGAACAGCCTGAAAATGTAGCATCAAGGAAAAAGATGGCAGGGTTCAAGCGTGCCCTGAAGTTGCAAGCCTTGCCCTGGAAAACTTATAAATGGTGAGGGCAGGTGTTTTGCACATGCTCAGAGGTTTTGTTGACTATTTCTTCAACATTTCCGATAGATGAGTCCCAAGCACTGAAAATATGCCCCAGGGCTCAAAATGTGGGGTGGGTGGGGAACACAGACGTCTTGGCCATACCTGATCTTTGTACTGATCTGCGTTCCTCCTCTCTTCATCCACTTGCAGAATCACCTCCTTGAGTTTCTTCTCTGCCCTCCGCACAAGTTTCCCTGATAGAATCCTCTCCCTAAAAAAACCCCAGAAAATATAGGAAGGAATCAGGGTGGGAAAGACTTATTATTTAGTCTGGGGATGTTCCTGGACCAAGCATTGCTTAGACGGAAGCTGGGGTGCCTTTATCTAGGTTAGGCTATTTTTCCAGCTGTATCCATTCCTGGGGAGATTAGATATGACGACACGTTCCTTAGGGCTGTTCTACATGTCAACGTCTGCTCATACTTTTTGATAAGCATGCTTAAAGTGGCCCCCTCTATTTTGTAGAAATTAATTCTTAATGTTTATTTGTCCATTCCCTCTGCAAATTCACTCATGGTCCTAGTCTTCACTATAAGCGTTTTCCCCATAGCTCTCCCTGCAACATAGCTAGCAAGACAGAGAAAGATATGCAGTTTGTGCAAATCAGAGAATTTAATTTTTTTTTTTAAATGGAAAATGTGGAGGAGAGCCCTAATTAATGGCCTGGGAACCTCTGATGTTGCCCCATCCCTAGAAATAAGCAAGGTGAAATTTAATCAGTAAACTAGGTGGGAGAATACTGGAAGCCCATGTGGGAGCAGTATATATGCACGATACATTTCGTGTGTGTATTAACACTACACTTTTATTCCATCCTTCTTCCAAAGAGGTCAAGGTGGTGCTATATGTGGTGTTCCCCCAACCTTATCCTTACAGCAACCCTTGAGGGAGATTAAGCCGAGCCACATTAGCTGACTTGGCAAGCTTTGCAGTCGGGCAGAGATTTGAACCCGGGACACATCAATGTAGGCCACGTTAGAAGAGATACCAGGAGATGTCCCACTCGTTTTTTTTGTCTTGTTTGTCATTCAATGGAACCGCAGGAGAGTGCTGCTGAACAAAGGGGGAGTTTAAAACACCCCCTTTCGTGCTGTTTATCCAGCCTAAATCTATTTAGTGTCAGTCTTTTGTAACAGTTAAAAGAGCACTGGACTAGGACCTGGGAAACCAGGGTTCGAATCCTCCATGAAGCCCGCTGCCTCTTAGGCTAACCCACCCCACAGGGTTGTTGTGGGGATGAAATGAGGAGGGGAGAACCATGTACACCACCTGGAGAGTATATAAAAAGGTAAAGGGACCCCTGACCATTAGGTCCAGTTGTGGCCGACTCTGGGGTTGCAGCGCTCATCTCGCTTTATTGGCTGAAGGAAGCCGGCGTACAGCTTCCGGGTCATGTGGCCAGCATGACTAAGCCGCTTCTGGCGAACCAGAGCAGCGCACGGAAACGCCGTTTACCTTCCCACCTGGAGTGATACCTATTTATCTACTTGCACTTTGACGTGCTTTTGAACTGCTAGGTAGGCAGGAGCAGGGACTGAGCAACGGGAGCTCACCCCGTCGCGGGGATTCGAACCGCCGACCTTCTGATCAGCAAGCCCTAGGCTCTGTGGTTTAACCCACAGCACCACACGCATCCCTGGAGAGTATATAAAGGTGGTATATAAATGTAATAAATAAATGAACAATAAATATGTCCAATCTAAAGCTGTTTGTCATAAGGGGCGGGGAGCATACAGGCTCCTTGTCTCATTTTGCACTATGTCCAGCGCTCTAACCACTCAGTACCACACCAGCTCAAAGCACTGGGTGTGGGGGTGTTTGTGGGGGTGTATTTGCCACCTTGGATCCCAGGGCTCTACCTGGACTCCTGCTCCAACTGCTCCTCCAACTGGGCCACCTTGGACTCCAGGGTTGCGATGGCCATCTTGTACTTGGACTTGACAGAGGAGTCCATCTCTCCCAGCTTGGCCCTCAGGTCTTTGTTCTGGCGCTCCAGCTGCTGCCGGGCGTTCTCGGCCTTCTGCGAGAAGCTGCGCTCCGCTGCCAGCTCTGTGGTGAGCGTTTCCACCTGCAGAGAAGACACGGGAGATGGTGTGTGTGTCAGGAAGAGGTTTCAGAGCCACAGGGCCAGGGAGCGCATGCCGTAAGAGGGCCTGCTCCGAAAAGGGTGGGGGAACTTACCTGCATGCTGAGCTTGCGGTATCGGTCGTTCATGAGCTCCATATTGCTCTGCTCCTCATCCAGCTCTTCCTCCAGCTGACCGATCCTGGCCTCGAGGTGGCGCTTTTCATCCATGAGAGCAGACCTGAGGGGGCGTAATTTTGGGGGTGAGGGCCGTGGCACAGCAGTTGATCAGAGAAAAATCTCTGGAGGAAGCCCACCCAAGGAACATCCCACCATTTAGGCTAGAGCCTTTAGTGCCACTGAGATACTGCTTTTCTGCAATTGGGTGGAAGCAAAATTAAAATGGGCTTCAGCCTCTAATCACTTCCTGATCAACATGGCGGCAGCAGCGTTACCTGATGAACAACCCCTTAATTGATTCTTAGTCAGTTCCTTCCTGTGGGCAGGGGGGAAGTCTTCAATAACTAATGTCTGCTCCTTGCTCCCCGCCTCCATTTTATAAAAAACAGCGCTGTTTTACTTAAAAACTGAAGAAAGGGGAAATTGCTTATTGAGGTCCCTTCTTGAAAGGCAGCTTTGGCACACTAGCCCTGGAAAACATCAGTAATATTTTGCTTATCCACGCTGGATGTGGTGCTACCACTGCATTTTAACATTTTAAAAACCCACAACAAGTCACGTCTGAAAATAAAGGACATGAGTACAACACAGAACACCCCCCCAAAAAAAACCCCCATGTCATCTGGATTCTCTGTACAAAGCGAGTGAACAAACCATGCCAATTCCAGATTAAAAGGCAAGCCTAGAAGAGGCAACCCTGATCCAGATTAATTACCCCTAGAGCAACGTTTGAAAGCTAACCATTTTGCGTTCACACTGGCTGCTTGCTGAGGAGATTAAGTGCCTTAACTAAGCAGTCCCTTGGGCAAAAAAACTCCATTCACACAAAACACCGTCATCCGTTGTGCATGCTCAATGGAATCAAAGGAGCATGAGAAATGGGCTTCCCCACTCACTTGCCGCTGTTCCCATTGGCCAGCTCATCCGCCAGGTCGTCCCGCTCCTGTTGCGCCTGCCTCTTGGCTCGCTCTGACGCTGCCAGTTCCTGCAAGTGATGGGAAAAGGTCAGCAGAAGGCAGGCTGGATGGCAATAGGGAGGAACAGGTCAAAACAGGAGAGAGGGTATCCTTCCCATTATCCACTGATTAAAAACAGCAGCAGCACTTCATACTTTTAGAAGACATCTGAAGGCAGCCCTGTTTAAGGAAGCTCTTAATGTTTGACACACTATTGTATTTTAATATTTTGTTGGAAGCCGCCCAGAGTGGCTAGGGAAATGCAGCCAGATGGGTGGGGTATAAATAATAAATTATTATTATCATCATCATCATCATTATTATTATTCCCATTCTCCTGGAATAGGCTCAAGCTGTGTGCGTGTGCGTGTGTGGAATAGATCTATATAGAAAGACACACATACACGTATGTTCTCACTGGTACAGAGGAATGGCAGCCATTCTGTGCCGACACTCCTGGCACTTTCATCAGTTTAAGAGCCCTTGCAACTATAAATGTGTGCATATGAGAGAGATGTGATGTAGGTCACATTGACAAGAGAGATGACTTGCCCAATGTCATTCAGTGAGCTACATGGCTGGGGAGGATTTGAATCCAGGTCTCAGGTGTCCTACTTTCAACCCCCTATCTACTACATTGGTTTGGTTAGCATCTGTCTGTCTCGGGAAACAATGGAGGAGTGCGCCTTTGGGGGTCAACCTGTTGGCTGAAGTCAAACTACAGCTGTGGCTGTAGAGACCTATTGGCTTGGAGCAGAAGTTCGGCCTGCTTGCCGAGTGCTTGTTCAAACACCATTGAAGCAGGCGGACAGTGGCGGGTCAGCAGTTTATTGACCGGGGTTTGCCTGGCTTAAAGCAGGCAGTAGCTGACCAGTGAGACACGATGATCTCTCCTTACGCCCATCATATTGAGTTTCTAACTCCTAACTGCTGCCTCCCACATTGTTTTTGCCACATTTGCAGGACGGCAAGCCTAGGCATTGTATATGGAGGTTGACAAGCCCCACCTCCCAGCCCCATTGATGTGGTCCAAAGGAAAGGAAAGCAATATGTTTGGCACTGGGTCGGCTGTGGAGTTGCCAGAAGGAGGATTGCAAGGCGTGATCCAACTGCCTTGGGGACTCCACTCCACTGGCTCAAGATGGGCTCAAGCTGGCAGCAAAATGGAAGGGTGTCCGCAATTGATCTGCCCGCCACCAGCCATCGCTGCCTCTCCAGTTCCTTCAGGAGGCTCCATGGAGCTTCACCCCTCACCTCCTGCAGCTGCAGCAACTCTGCCTCCAGGTTCTTCAGCTTCTTCTCGCTCTCGCGGGACTGAATGAAGATCTCTTCGCGGGCTGCACGGGCCTCCTCCACTTCCCGCCAGAGCTCCTTCATCTGGGCCTGGAATTGGGAGGGAAAAGATGCTTAAAAAACAGCAGAAGCTTGACTCCTTAGGCCAAGAACATAAGGGAGGCTGAGGAATTACACACACACACACACACACACACACACACACACACACACACACGCCCTCCCAGGCAAGTGACTGTATGGCAATGCCCTAGTCCCCATACCCTACTGTAGGGGAAGCTATGAAACTTCTTGTTGTAGCTGGACTACAGTGCCCACAATGCCTCTGGCCCACTGGTCATGCTGGCCGGGGCTCCTGGGAGTTGCAAGTCCAACAACATCCAGAGGACTCCCATGTTGGCTACCCTTGCCCTACCTGTAGCTAAGCCTAAGGAGGGGTTGTTGAAATAAGTCACACAGCCTTCCCCTCTTTATCCCACCCTCCACTGCTTTCTCAGTCATCTCCTGTGTGCTGAATTTTTAGACTGAAAGATCTTTGGAGCAGGATCCTGTCTTTGTACGTTCGTGTAGATTGCACATCGAGGGCAGTGTCTAAATAATATAATCAGGGAGTATCTCATATGGCCCTCACGCCGCATATATAAAAGTGACATAATAATAATAATAATTTATTATTTATACCCCGCCCATCTGGCTGGGCCTCCCCAGCCACTCTGGGCGGCTTCCATAGAAACCAAAAATACACTAAAATATCACACATTAAAAACTTCCCTGAACAGGGCTGCCTTAAGATGTCTTCTGAATGTCAGGTAGTTGTTTATCGCTTTGACATCTGCTGGAAGAGCGTTCCACAGGGCGGGCGCCACTACCGAGAAGGCCCTCTGCCTGGTTCCCTGTAGCTTTGCTTCTCACAATGAGGGAACCGCCAGAAGGCCCTCGGCGCTGGACCTCAGCGTCCGGGCAGAACGATGGGGGTGGAGACGCTCCTTCAGGTATACTGGACCGAGGCCGTTTAGGGCTTTAAAGGTCAGCACCAACACTTTGAATTGTGCTCAGAAACGTACTGGGAGCCAATGTAGGTCTTTCAAGACCGGTGTTATATGGTTGGGCGGCCGCCCCCAGATAATGCGTTTGTTTTACCCCTGGCCGCTCAGACTTGGCAGTTCAGTTTTTCTGCCAGAGTGACTATCCAGAATCAAGTGTATCAAGAATCAAGAGATACGCTTATTGCGAAACACCAACGTCTAGTTATCTCTAAACAAGCAGCTACTATTTAAAAAGTTTCACATCTCCCTTATGATGTAAATATTGATTGGAATAATCAAAAATCCCCAATACAGGAGACAATGTGATAGTGGTGTTGCATTTTTGTAATAGCTATCTGTGGAGAGATTTATCAGACCAGTTTTCATGTACCTTCTTATATATGTGCATTGTTTTGGCTGCATTGGTTGGTTGTGGAGAAACATTTGTTAGCAACTTTTGTTGCTTGTCTTTTATTAAGTTTTGAAAATATAGTAAGGATTTTTTTTACAAAATTAAAATGAGGCAGTGTCTTCCTACAACCTTTCCTTCCTTCCTTCCTTCCTTCCTTCCTTCCTTCCTTCCTTCCTTCCTCCCCCCCCCCTCTCTCTCTCTCACACACACACACACCTGCAATTTTCGCAGCTGCTTCCCTGCTTCGTCCCGTCCCTTGTTGGCCGCATCCAGCTGTGCCAGCGCCTCCTGAAGATCAAGCTCCAGCTTCTTCCGGGCTGCAAGTGCTTGGGCCCGTTGCTTCCTCTCCGCGTCCAGTTCAGCCTCCAACTCCCGCACCTGGGGATGCAGCAGCAAGAAAAGGTCAAGAGGAGAAACATCTGCCTCTCTGCTTAGCACAGATAAGGCATCCATATTGTTGCGTCACTGTTCTGTTGGGATTTTTAGCATACTTCAACTGAGCGATTTGTGACCTTGAATGTTAAAAATCTGGCAACGGAAAAAGTTCTGTGGTGCCCCCCTGCCATTGATGCCCTAAGCCCATGCTTCTTTTGCTTCATGGTTAATCGAACCTTGCCCACCCACCTCCCATGAAGCCTCACGACCACCTTGTGAGAGATCATTCGGGTTACGACTTGCACCCATCCATCAAAGTCTGCCACCCTCTAACTGTGGCACCACACTGGTCCTCTTATGCAAATATGGGCCCTTTTGCCACTATTCTTGACACTTTTTGTTCTAGGCACACGCACGCACACACTTGGGCAAAGACTGATGGGCTTCCCCAGCCTCCCTCCCCACCTGTTTCCCAAGCAGCTTCTTCTTGTCATCGTTGGCATCGTCACGGTTCTGCAGCTCCCTCTCGTGCTGGGCCTTCAGGGCCTGCATGTTGACCTCCAGGCGGAGCTTCCCGTCCTCCGTGGCCTGAAGCTCGTCTTCCAGCTCCTCCAGGTGGGCTCGCATTTCCTGCACCTGTTGCTCCAGGGCCCGCTTCGAACGCTCCAGCTCATGCACCTGATGGGAAGAAGTGGGGGTGGGGTGTTAGGGGAGAAAAGCAGGAGGAGCGGGGAGGCTGGTGGCCCTACAAACATTACTGGGCTACAGTTTCCAACAACCCTGGTTATTGACCATGCTTGTTGGGGCTGCAGAGAGTTTGAGTCCTCCAACATGTGGAGGGCCACATGTCCCACACCCCTGATGTAAGGGGTGGAGTGTCGTGATCACACCAAGGGGATTGTAGTGGAAAGGCTGGCTTCCTCTCAAAGTATTCCTAAGTTTGCATGACATCCCATATGCCGCAGTTTCCCAAACTCCTGACTGTGCTGGAGTCTTAGAAATCTGAAGGTTCCATTTTTAAAATAAAATAATAATTGTGGGTCTTGCTGTTGCAAGGGAGGGGTGGGGAGAGAAGAATTTGTTTTAAAGGAAGTAGCAGCCTGAAAAAACTTTACTTCCTGCCTCCTTCTTCAGAAAATGAGAGCCAGACCTCTCGGCACATTTCTGCCCTACTGTCACCCCCTCTTCCCGTGGACCCAGGTGTCCGGGCTCCCTTACGTTCTTGCCGACGTCGTCCTTGGAGCTGACCAGGTCGTCCATTTCTGCCCGCAGCTGCTTGTTTTGCCTCTCCAGCTCCTCCCGTGTCTCCAGAGCCTCCTCCAGGGCGCGGCTCAGCGAGAGCACCTTGGTCTCCTTCTCCCGGGAGTCTGCTTCCGCTCGGTCCCTTTCCTCGGCGTAGCGGGCAGAGATCAGCTTTTCCTCAGCCAGCATCTGTCAAGGATCCAAAGAGGCCTCAATGTAAACAGTGACCAAGCTGTCCTTGACTGGGCAGCGGAGAATTGGGTTCAACTTAGGATTTTTTGGGGATGCCAGACACAGCAGAGAGAGAGAGAGAGAGAGAGAGAGAGAGAGAGAGAGAGAGAGAGAGAGAGATATGCAGGAATGCAGGTTATCGTTAAGATAAAGACAGGAAGGTGGGGGGAAATGGTATCCAAAACAACAGGAATAAAGAGATCCCATTGTGAGGGGAATAATTCCAAATCACAGGTGAAAGACCTCTTTAAGTTAACGGTTTTTCTGAGCCAAAGAAAGACTTGTCGTGGGCGTAGTTTTTGAGACACTGCTTTTCAGGTACACAAAGCCATTTTAGAACTGAATTAGAACAGGGGGTGTTTGTGTGCAGGGAAAGTAACATCTATTTCCCTGGTCAGGAAGCATTATATAGTCAACTGCAGTGACTGAGGGGCAAACTGCAGAACAACTAATTGGTAGAAAGACCTGATGGGGGAAACATAGGCCTCACCTGGTCGAATTTCTTCTGCTTCTTCTCAAGGGCGGAGACCACCTGGCGCTGCTGGTCCAGGGCGACGGTGACATCATCCAGCTCCTGCTGCAGCCGGGTCCGTCCTTTCTCCAGCTTGTCGCAGGCCTGGACCCGCTCCTCGTAGCGCAAGGAGAGAGCCTCCAGGTCCTTGGCTGCCCGGCGCCGAGCCTCCTCTATTGCTTCGGCTACCCCAGCATCGTCCTCCAGCTTCTTCTTGGTCTCCATCACCTGGCGGAATGGCCAGAGGGGAAGTCACACACTGTCCACACAGCGCCAGGCTAACCAAAGGGGTGTTGGGAACTTTGGAAGTCAAGTTTATGAGAGGTTTCTGCAGCAAAAGCCCCAGTTCCACCCAGACCTTATCAGCCCTCTCTCTTCCTTTCTTCAAATGCTGATGATGCAAAATGACTTTTCTTAAAAAAGAACTCTATTAGCATGTGTTTACCCAGATATCATGTTCCGTTATAATTTTTTAACGTATTTCCCAGCAAATCTCTGGCTGAAAGGGGAAGGCAAGCTGAGCTGCCTCTCCCCACGGAGAGCAAAGCAGCAACTTGCTTTCCACTTCACACCTCGGCTGGAGCACCAACTAGTTACGTTTGCAGGGGCACTTTTCCAAGCCCTGGTGCCAGGAAAGAGGTGGCAGAGAAACCAAGTCCCTCTTCCCTTTTGTGTGCAGGTCCAAAGAAAGCGATCTGGCAGAACTGGGCCAGGATATACATTTCCCCAGTTCAATCCACAGGGGAGAAAGGGGGCAAGGAAGCCTTGATCTTTCCATTTCTCCTTAGAGAAAGCCATTGACTTCAGATAAAAGCTTGTCCGACATGCCTTCTCTGGTGGACCCACGAGAGCCAATGACACCTGATTTTTCCTTTTGGCTCACACTTTGTGTATGGCGGTGAAGGACTGCCTGTCAACCACTTCTGTTTCCTACCTGCTGCTGTAAGCTCTGGATCTGGCGGGTGAAGTTCCCCTTGGCAGCCTCCTCCTCCTCTAGCTGCTCCAGCAGACCCGCTTTTTCCTCTTCCAGCTGCCGGACTCGAGAACTCAGATTCAGTTTCTGCCGCGTCTCTTCCTGGAGCAGTTCCTGCGATTGAGAGGTGGGGTAAAAGGACATGTGCTAAGAGACCAAACCTGTCTAGATCTACTTCTCTTCTTCCCCTCTCAGGAAATCAGGTGCCCCAGCTCTCAGCCCACTGTTCTCTCTGCACCTACTAGAGCTCTCCTGGGGAACTTAAGAGAGGGACTAGGTGCAATTAAGCCCTAACGCATTACAAGACCTGCCTCTATGGCAGGTGGCAGAAGCCTGAAAGGATGGAGCATGGCCTTCTTACTCGTGGCCCCCAAATGACGTTACATGCTATCTAGCAATGCTCATTAGTGCCTGCCCCTCCTAACATTAAGAGAGTTCCAGGCAGATCTTCTTTTTGAGGTTGTTTTACAAGTAGATACATTGGGTTCCTAGCTGTTTACAGCCTATTTTTGTCACAGCCCACTAATATTTAATGATAAAATGTATTTGTAAGCAGGGAGAATACTTTTTCTTTTAGCATGTGGAATATGCAGGTACTTCACAAATTTTCATCTTGCTGCGCCCTGTGAGACAGGACACATTCATTCACTTTTAGAGAAACAGAAAAACAGAGGCCAAATGAAACAGTGACTTGTCTAATATTGCTTTGTGAACTCACGGCTATGCTTGGGACATAAAGCAACATTTTACAAGCTGAAACTGCGCTTCTTACCCTTTACACATTCTTTCCCCTTGTCCCTAAACCTCAAGGGATTCACTGTTGTTGCCCTCTGAGTATTGCCCCCACCTTCTGGCACAAACCACCCCCCTCTATCATCCAGGGTCCAGCCTCTCTCTGTCTCGCATTCCCGGGTTTTGCCATGTACCTGGGAATCTTGCAGGTGGGATTCTACACTGGCCAGATCTTTGGCAAGCTTTATCGCCCTGGACTCTGCACTTCCAAGGGTACCGGAGACTCCGTCGAGTTCGTTCTGTTTCCGGGAGACGAAGGCAGCAGACAGACGGGGAGAGACAGACACAAACACATACCAAAGATAAAAGTCCAAATGCATCAAGGGAAATCAAAACATCCATCTATCACAAGTCAAAAGTTAAAAATAAGACTCTGGTTGTGTATTCTATGCACCCACCAAACAAGCAAGTAACCCACTCTGGTATTTGGTGCACAATGTGGAATTCTGAGAAGTTCAGCTTTCTTTTACATATTTTAAAAATGCCTATTTCCAGTCCTTGTGAACGCACAGAAAAACTTTATAAACCTTGAAAGCCGTGTTGGGCTCAGGAAACAGATTGGCGACTGGGCATAGCATTGTATAATTTTGGGCTGCCAGGGCTGCTTCGGTGCTGGGGAGCCTCCCTTGCCCCCCTTGCTGTTACCTACTCTTCCCCCTCCATTTTTACTTGCCATCTTACCATCTTGGTGCCATCTCCCACCCCCAGCAGCTGCTCAACTTCCCTCCCCCCTAAACATCTCAATATCTGCAGCAGAATTACGCAGGCACTTATAGGGGCACTTAATATCTTGTGCAATTAATTCTAAACATAGAATTTGTGGGCTGACTCGGCACAAATCCTGCAAGGTACAGAGGACAGCTATAGAGACGCGAGAGCCTTAATAAGCCTGGGAGGCTACATGGGTAAAAAGATTTGGAAAATGAGGACTGGGAGTGGGTGGAAGGCAATCTGAAGGATGGTTGTCTTCAGAGAGTGCACTTACACACACACAAACACACACACACCTGCAGCTTCCCCAGCCTCTCCATAAGCTCAGCTTTGACTCTTTCACCGTCAGTGGCCCGCAGCTGCAGCTCCTGGACTTGGCTTTCCAGCTTCTTGCGCCGCTGCTCCGACTCCAGCTTGGCTGCCTGCAGGACCTTCACCTCCTTCTGCAGCTCCACGTTCTCCCCTTCCAGGGCCTGCTTGGTCTTCTCCAGGGTAACTTTGAACTGGGGGGGGGGGGGGAGAGAGAAAAGACATCAGCACCCACCAAGGGCCTGGCTCTGGGGCACTGCTCGCTCTCTCCCCTCCATGATCCCTAAGCAGGCTAAGGCAAGTTGAATCCTGCCGGGCTCACCGAATGGATGTGCTTAAAACTGGGCTGCAGGACTAAACACACCTATTTCAGGGGGACGTATGACTTCTTTAAAAAATCTCTCTGCTTGAGTGTTCTCCGTAGGAGAGTCAATGTGGTGCGGCAGTCAGGGTTTTTGGACTAGGGCCTGGGGGAGAGCAGGTTGCAAATCCCTGCTCAGGCAGGAAGGTCCCTGGGTGAAGCTTGGGCCAGTCACAGCCTCCTCACAGGGTTTTTTTGTGGGGATAAAATGGGGAGGAAGAGAACCATGTATATACCTTCTTGGAGGAAAGGTGGGGCATAAATCAATAGATAAATAAATGATAAATAACTAGGGGCAGACCCTCCCTTGTTTCTGGGCCGTTGGCCTTTCCTAACCCATCTCTGCGAAAACCAAGCCACCCTTGGTCTTAGGCCTTCCCGATCTCCGGCTCTCAGAGCCTTCCAGCTTCTCAGCCTCTACACCTTGTCGGGCTCCAACTCCATCACCAGCCGACATGGCCAATGGATGATGGGAGCTGCTGCAGTCCAAGAAGGCCCCACAGATTCTCCGTATCTCCACTCTTACCAGCTCCCTCTCGCCTTTCTGTAATCCCCCAGAAACATCCCGGCAACGTCCCCCCAGCCCCATACCCGGCGTGACTGCTCCAGCTGCTCCGACAGCTCCTCCAGGGCAGACGTGTGCCGCTGGCGCATCTCCAGCACCTGGGCTTCGTGCACCTTGACCTCGTCCTCGATGGTCTTCTTCAGCTCCGTTACTTCTTGCTCCCTCTTCGACCTGCCAGGGGAAGGGAAAGGATGGGATCAGGGTGAGGCTAGCAGGGTGAGGCGGGCTTTTCCTGGAGAGACCACTAAGGGAGTAGGGGAGAATATAAGAGCCTTGCTGGATCAAGGTCAGAAGCTCATCTAGTTGAGCATCCTTTTCTCACAGTGGCCGGCCAGATCCCACAAGCAAGACCTAAGCACAAGAGCCCACTCTCCCCTCCTGTGGTTTCCAGGAACTGGCCTTCAGGCACATTACTGCCTCTGGCTGTGGAGCAGAACACAGTCCTTATGGCTAGCAATCACTGGATAGCCTTGTCCTCCATGGGTCTGTCCAACCCTCTCCTTCAAAACCATCCAAGTCAATGGCCATCTCTGCCTCCTGTCAGCTTACCGTATTTTTCGCTCTATAGGACACACTTTTTCGCCTCCAAAAATTAAGGGGAAATATGTGTGCGTCCTATGGAGCGAATGCAGGCTCCTTGGCTTCAGCAAGAGCAACGCGAAGCCTCCAAAGCGCAGAGGGAGCGCTCCTTCCACGCTCCGGAGGCTTCGCTTTGCTTTCGCTGAAGCCTGGAGAGCGCGAAGGGTTGGTGCGAACCCCTTCAGGTTCCTTTCGCTGAAACCAGGAGAGCAAGACTCCCCTGGCTTCAGCAGAGAGGGAGAGGTGCGCAGCGCCCCTTCAGCCAAGCGGGAGGAGAAATGGAAGGGGCTCCGTTTCTCCTGCCGCTTCGCTGAAGGGGCGCTGAGCAGAGAGGGGGAGATTTTTTTTTCTTGTTCTTCCCCTCTAAAACAAGGTGCGTCCTATGGTCCGGTGCGTCCTATAGAGCGAAAAATACGGTACTTATCCCCAGGAGCGGGAACCTCCGGGTCCAGGCAGGTGTGCCGGCTGCCACCAGGCCCTTACCGTAGCTCCTGCTGCGCGGCCGTTGAGTCCAAGGTGTCCTCGAGCTCCGTCTTCAGGGCCTCCAGCTCTTCGCCCAGGTCCCGCCGCTGCTTCTCGGCTTTGGCGCGGGCCGCCTTCTCCGACTCCATGTCCTCCTGCAGCTCGGCCAGCTGCGCCTGCAGCTCGCGGAGGGACTTCAGCACGGCGTTCTTCTGCGCAGACTCCTCCTCCACCCTGCAAGGAGGGCGGGAAAGGTCAGAGGGGCGAGAGGGCCAGGCTGAGGGTGGGCCGGAGGGAAAGGGGGGCAGCGGGGAGGAGGGCGAGGCAGAGGAAAGCTAGTGGCAGGCAGCAGGCACCCAAAAGGGGAAGAGAGGAAGATCTTTGCAGGATGCCAAAGAGGCACAGAGGAGCAATTGTGTTCCCCTGAATCTAACCCGAGGTTGTACCTATACTTCAGAAATTTAAGGAAGTTTCTTTCTAAGCCATGCTTGGGAGTCATAGGTTAATGATCGTGGTCGGTTAGGTTGCCCTAAGTCAGGGGATCTGCTTTGTTTCACCCTAGAACCCTCGAGGTCCACTAGCTGGAGCAAAGTGCAAAACAGTGGGTTTTAAAAGGGGCAGGCATATGCTTAGAATTAAAAGACAAGTGCCCCTCTGAGTGCATCTCAGCTGCCCAGGAATGTGTCCCAAGTACCAGAGTGGAGATCAAAGTCCTTCCACACACAAAAAAGTCCATTCATAGTTTCCACCAATGCTTTCCTTCGTTTCAGAAGCCTAATTGGGAAGGAAAAGTCGTTGCTACTCTTGGACGACCAAGAGCCAGGCATCCTTGATGAGATCTGCTGCAAAGCCACCCTGAGATCTTCCAGCAGATCCCCATATCTACCTATTCCCTGCTCTAAGGGATTCCCTATGAGGAAGCCATAACAACCATCTGTCTAGGGCTGCAGGGCAGGGCACTTCAGCCAATACGTCCCTCTTGCGCACTTCCGCTTCCCTTGTTGACTCTTGGATACCCTCAAAAAAGCATCCCAACGAATGGGAAGGAAGAGTTCCCCCTAGAGGCTATTTGCAGCCAGTCTAGCTTCCCAACAGAAGGGAGAGTGAGGCTGGCTGGGCAGTGCCCTGTTGAATCAGCCTCCACTGCCAAGCTGGCAGGAGCCTCCAGCCCGGCACACTTACCTGGCCAGCGCTGCCTGTAGCTCGGCTTCCTTCCTTGCCAGCGCTTGCCGGAGCTCCTCCAGCTGCTGCTGCAGCTCCACCACCTGCTCCTGCAGGTCCCCTGCCTCCCCGTCCAGCTTGCGCTTCAGCTTCTCCAGCTCCTGGCGCCCCTTTTCCTCCTTCTTTAGCCGATCTAGAAGGGTGAAGGGAGGGGAGAATGGGGGAAAGGTCAAGCAAGGAAACAGGACACTCCCATCGCAGAAGCACGCGAAGCAGGCTGCTCATCGCTGGTGGGGAATGTGCGGCCCTCCAGATGCAGCTGGACCCCAGCTCCCATCAGCCACAGCCTGCGTGGCCGATGGCCAGGGATGCTGGGAGTTGTAGTCCAGCATTGCCTGGGAAGGCCACATGTTCTCCATCCCTAACCAGAGCCCAAAATTGGTCCCTAATGTTCCACCTCTGCTGTCAGAGGCAGTGTAATATAGCCTCTGGACGCCAGTTACTGGGAAACGCAAGTGGAGAGCGTGGGAGCTGCGTTCAGGAGCTGCTTTGGAGCTTCCAGTAGGGACACCTGCCTGGCCACTGTGGGAATAGGATGCTGGACTAAATGGGCCATTGGCCTGATCCAGGAGGACTCTTGTTATGTTATCGGCTAAGCCCGGTCTTGGTCTACACCAGGGTTTCCCAAATTTGGGTCTCCAGCTGTTTTTGGACTACAACTCCCATCATCCCTGACCACCGGTCCTGCTAGCTAAGGATGATGGGAGTTGTAGTCCAAAAACAGCTGGAGACCCAAGTTTGGGAAACCCTGGCCTGCACCAACAGGATCTCCAGGACTCCCTTTCCCCAGTCCTCTTCCCTTCCTTTTGAGATGCCAAGGAGCAAACCTGGGACTCTCTGCAGGAGAAGCATGTGCTCGCCTAGCAAGCTGTGGCCCCACCAACACCCTGCACAGCTCATTCTCTGCGCACGGATTCTAGCCAAGAGGCTGCCAGTTGGGGGTGGGACGGACACCTCCCCAAAGAAGCGCTTCCCCAAAGAGGCCAGTTTTATGCCAGGTTTCAATTGCCACACCACAGGAATGCGATTCCTGGGGTCTGAAGTGCCCAGGGAAGAAATCTAGGCCGCCCCCCCAACCTCTGTGTACTCCCCTGTTCCCAGATGCACCTTCCATGTCGGCAATGACGGCTTCGTATTTGTTGCGCAGTTTGGAGAGGCTCTTCACCTTCTCCTCCTCCTCTGCCATATGGGAGGTGAACTCAGAGAGACGCTCCTCCATCAGCTTCCTCTCCTGGTGAAGGCAGTGGGTATAAAAAGACACAGGGTGGGTGGGGGTTAGGACCCAAATATGCCTAACACTTCCAGGAAACCCAGGAGTCCAGGCTCCTAGAGTCCCGACTTAACCGACTTTTCCATTACCCATCTGCCTCCTCCTAGATCTCACTTGCAGACAAGCTGCTTTATTGAGCACCCACCCCAGTTCATTTGCAGAAAGGTCAGACAACATGATGCCAAAGCAGAGGTGATCCTGCATTTCCCTGTTAACTTTCCTTACTGCAAAACATCTGATCTTTTTTTTAGGGGGGGGGGAACAAGAGCAAGAGCTCCAATCCAGCTTGTAGTTGCGCTGCCTGAACTAGCTGGTATATGAGTGAAACACCCCCCCCCCCAAAATGAGCAGCAGCTTGGAAGTGTCTCTAGGGCCCCCAAATAGCCCCCTCTTCACCTCTATCTCTCCATCTCTGCAACTGTGGAGTTTAATAGTTTAAATCCGCCCCGCACCGAGGTCAGTCTGTGCCTCACAAAGCAGCAGCAGGCTGAGGTTCCTCCTCTGCTTTTTAAAATATATATATATATTATCGGTTTTCAACTCTAAACAAACACAATAAAACGTAACTTGCTGAAGCGCTTGAGAAGAGAAGCAACCACGCTAGTAGGACTACAAGAAGTTTTGTAAGGAGAAATATACGAAGTGTTACAAAGTAGAAAAAGATAGAGATACTGATTATGAGATTGCAATGCAATAGGGAAAATAAGAAATGCATACTAAGAGATTAGACTGGAAAATTTTCAGACAGGACTGGTGGAAGTCAAAAAAGCTGAATAAGATGTAAAAGTCTGTTTAATTACTGTTGAAAATGATAGGTTAAAAAACTAATAAAATTTAATATATATAAAGAGAAGAGAAGCAACCAAAGGGTTTTCCACCAGAGCAAGGATGGGCCACAAAACACAAGGCAGGCAGGCAGGCAAAAACCCACCACAAATAATGCCCCCCCGTCTTTTCTGCTTTGTGCCAGAGGTGGGGAGGCTGCAGCAGAAAGGGCCCCCAACTCACTTTGTGCAGTTTTGAGTTTTGGTCTTCGAGCACCAGCAGGTCTTCCTCCATCTTCTTCATCTTGGCTTCCGTGCTCACTTTCTCCAGCTGCAGCTTCTGCCGGGCAGCCTCCTCCTCCTCCAGCTGCTCTTCGATGTCCTAAGAGGGAGGATAGAGAGCAGGGGACAATGAGCATACGTAAAGAAATGTGCCGGGCCATATAAAAGAAGCGGAGCGGTTATTTCAAGCTCTGGAACTGCCTCAACAAAGCAGCAGGGTTAGCAGAATATTCAAGCCCAGTGTAGTGGCTGGACTGGGACCAGGTTCAAATCCCTGCTCAACTACAAAGTTCACTGTGCGACCTCAGGGCAGACACTCACCCCCAAGTCTACCCTGCAGCACAGGACTGATGCAAGGATGACCGTGCAAGTCACCCTAAGGGCTCTGCAGATGGCTTAAACAAATGCGTTTACAGTCAAACCTCGGTTCTCGAACACTTCCGTTATCATACGTTTCGGCTCCCGAACGCTGAAAACTGGGAAGTAAATGCTCCAGTTTTCAAACGTTTTTTGGAACCCAAATGTCTGACACGGCTTCCGCTTGAGTCCAAGAAGCTCTTGAAACCAATCAGAAGCTGCACCTCGGTTGTCGAACGTTTAGGAAGTTGAACAGTCTCCCGGAACTGATTACGTTCGACAACCAAGGTTTGACTGTATTTTAAAACAAAACCAGGACCTATTTTTAAAGCTGAGCTGAATAAATTTATATTTTTAAAGGGATTTGGGGGGTAGGCCTTTATAGGAGTGGAATTCCACAACTGAGGCACCACCACTGAGAAGGCCCTGTTCAGTGTCACAACTAACCTGGAAACAACCAACCTTCTCTCTCTGTACAGGCCCTTAGAAGCTTGGTCCGAGAAAAGCCGATTTCTGCACAAACGTTAGCAGATGAAGCAAAACTCTTCCTTCATTCCACCCACCATACCTAACGTATAGCTGCACGGATCAATTTAGCCGTCTTCCCGCAAGGGAGTGGGCGGCAGCTGCCCTCTTCCTTTGCTCCTCCTGGTGGTGGAGGACGGTCCTCTCTTCCCGACTCACCTGGATGTGCTGCTGCATCTTCTTCTTGTCCCCCTGCAACTGCTGGCAACGCTCCTCCTCCTCTTCCACCCGCGACTCCAGCTCGTGCAGGATGTCCTCCAGCTCCTGCTTCCGGGCCGCCAGCCGCGCCCGCATCTCCTCGGCTTCGGCAAACAGCTCCGTCTCCGCCTGCAGCTGTTCGGCCAGGATGGCCTTCTCCTCCGACAGCTAGCCACGGAAACGGGATCAAGGAGGGAGGGACAGGCATCAGATCCCCCTGGAGCCTAGCTCAGGACGTTAGGGTACGGCAAACCCTTAGTTAAGGAAGGTTTTCATCCCAATCCCGGCATTTAAGCAGTGGGGACTAGAAGCTTGATGCGGAACGTACAACCAGTGTGAATTTTAGATTAGGAGGACGCAGTCCTCGCAAACGAAAGGTCATACCCGCACCATATAACTAATGCACTCTTACAACACAGTTGTGGAATCCCGGGAACTGTAGTTTGCTAAGGCTGCTGGGAGGGCTAAAATACAGTTCCCATGATTCTTTTTTGGGGGGGTGGGGAGCCATGACTGTTAATGTGTTATAAGAGTGCTTACGGTGTGGATGTGACCCAAGAGAAAAGGGAGTTCAGGTGGACCTATTATAAAATCTGTTTCAGGACATGGAGAAGGCAGGCAGGAAGGCCAATATGGAGGGCAATGCAGGGAGAGTCCAAGTGAATGGTTGAAAGAGAAGGGGGCGGGGCTTCCGCTGCAGATGTCAGGAGAGGAGGTGGGGCTTAACGGCTGGGGACTCCTGGCTCCTCCCACTCTCCCTGCTCACCTGCTGGTATTTGTTCTCCAGTTCCTTCAGGTCCATTTGGGTTTTCACGTGTTTCTCCTGCACCTTTTGCAGCTCCACTGCCTTTGCCTGCATCACCTCGTCCTGACGGGTCACCTGTAACAGGGGCTTCACCTGGGGAAAAGGGGAGGAGGAAGAAAAGGAGGGGAAGATGTTGAGAGAGCCAAAGTGGGAGGTTGGGGTGGAGGGGGGTGAGAAGGAAGAACCTCCGCCCTCCATGGGCTAATGAGACTTGGGACAGGTCTCAAGTTGGCCCGTGAGGCTGCTCTTCCCCAAACCATGCCTGATGTCCTATGAGACACCCCCCTCCTTAGCATCGCCGCCTGACCCACCTTGGTGAAAAGGCGCCACCACTGCCAGTGGCGCAACTTGAGGTAGGCGGCGCAGTTACGCTGCATGACCTTGAGAGCGCTCATCTGCTGCTGCTTTTTCATGAAGGCTCTGGGAGGAGAGGGAAGCGTACACAGTCAGAAAAGCACGGTTAGGTACCTGTAGTATCATAGTAACGTAGAGCTGGGACCCCCATCCAGTCCAACCCCCTGCAATGCTGGAGCCTTCTGTGGCTGTATAATTCCTTACCCTCCCCTCCACCCTCCATGCAAAGCCCACCAGCGAAGCTGTGTTTGCAACTGGCTTGGTTCATATAGGTTTCTGACTCCAGAGGAGACAAAAGGAGGAAGGCCTACCGAGGGCGGTCAGGGAGCCAGGTGGAGAGCAATCTCCTAGCCCAGGGGCTCTGTGTGCCCAATGGGGAGTTCTGAGGCAGCGTCATGGGTCCCGTCATAAAAGATTCCCAAGAATGGGGCAAGCCAGTCACAGAGCTTCCACCCAATCACTGGCGACGGATGAAGCTGAAACCCCCTCTCCAGAGAATACCAGAAGTTCTGGCTTCTCAAGTGTACTAAGCCAGAGGCTGCTAACATGGACCCCATGGGCAGAATCACAGAATCATAGACTTGTAGAGGTCGAAGGGGCCACAAGGGTCATCTTGTCCACCCCCCCTGCAATGCAGGAATCATTCATCCAACGCGGGGCTTGAACCCACGACCCTGGGATGACATGCACATCTGCTTCCCTGGTGCCCACACATTCCCTTCCCTTTCCCCCACTTCTCCCCTCTGGTACAATCAGGCTTGAAAGAAGCCTAACTGGCTGTACTACAGCTGACAGAACAGGTTACGGCCTCTGCTTGGTTGCGGTGAGTGTGTGTAGTGGCAGCCATGACAGCTTCACCAGAGGCGCACAGAGGCCAAACACTCGCTGGCAGATCTCTCTAGGGGGTTGAGCTAGATGTCCCTTGGGGTCCCTTCCAACACTACAATTCTATGACTCTCTACTCATCTGTTGTCAGGGATAGGGAAAAATCTGTGACCCCCTCAGGTGTTTTTGGACTACAACTCCCATCATCCTTGACCAATGGGCCATGCTGGCTGGGGCTGATGGGAGTTGGGAGTCCATCACCACCTCCTGCACAGCTCTGGGTTCCCTGCCCCAGAATCTGACGACATCCTGCTTTAAAGTGGCCCATTGGCAATTCGCCCCAGTATAGCGGCTCAGTGCTCACTTGCGGGCCAAGTATCCGCGGGCAGCTGCCTGGAAGGAGACTATGATATCTGTGATCTTCAGGTCCCGCTCCTCCTCCAGGTGAGCAAGGACGCCAGCGCGGAAAAAGATCTTACTCTGGCCAATGCGGAAGAGGTTGGGGTCCAGCTCCAAGGCCTTGATCTGTGAGGATGAAAAGAAACAGAAGGTGGGTTTTTGGGGGGTGGGAGAGATTAGTCAGTAAGACGTTCTGGTTTTCTGCATCTGGGCCAGTTCTAGCCCACATTGCCCCATCACCCTGGCCGGAGAGCCCCACGTACCATGCGTTCGCAGGCCTGTTTCCCATCCATGAAGCCTTTAGGAATGGCATTTGGAGTCAGGATCTCATACCTGCCAGGAGACAAGGAGAAAGCAGGGTGCTTAGAAATCGCACGGACACCACGCACGCTTGAGCTTGACGTTAACACCTCCAGATACCAGGGATGGGTTAGGCCCATGGTGGATCCGATCCTCAGGGGCTGAGAACAGGGGCAGACCCCTCTGGGCGCACGCCCGTTTCCCTCCTAACTAAGGCCAGGCCTCCCTCAAGTCCTCAGGGTACCTCTGCCGGAATTCCTGGAAGATGATGCGGTTGGGAAAGCCCTGGCGGCAAATGCGAATTCCCTCCAGGACTCCGTTGCAGCGTAGCTGGTCCAACACGAGGTGTGGCTCCAGTTTTCCAGCCTGTAATAGGAGCCGGGAAGAAGCAGGACCTGTCAGAGGGCACTTCAGGAAACAGAGTAATACTGCTTGTTCTCTTAGTTACGCCCTGCCCATCCTCCAAGAAGCCCAGGGTGGTATGTGGGGGAGCTATCCCTCATTAATCTTCCCAACAACCCCGCGAGGTGGGACTGGACCAGTTTTCCAAGGCTACCACGGCAGAGAAGGATTTGAATCAGGTCTCCCTGGCCTGTCTAACATTCTAGCCATTGCAAGCCAAGGATGGAGGACCTGTGGTGTGACTAAAGTTACCGAAAGTGTAATCCCCATCATCCCTCATGGGAGACGTGTACTACTACTACTACTAATTATTATTATTATTTATTTATATGCCGCCCATTGGACTGGGTTGCCCCAGCCACTGCTGGGCGGCTTCTGACAAATTATAAAACCACAGTAAAACATCAAATATTAAAAACTCCCCTATTTTAGTTGTCTTCTAAAGTCAGACAGAACAAGGGCATGTACCACTCTGGTGAGAATGTGTGCAGGCAGGTAGGGCCTTAGCTGGCATACCAGATGAAGCTGGCAGACAGCTGCCCTGGACGCAGAATTGACCTGCGCCTCCAAGGACAGCTGTGAGTCCAAAATGACCCCCAGGCTGCGCATGTGGTTCTTTAGGGGCACAATTACCCCATTCAGGACCAGGGAGTCCCCCACACCCGCCCACCCTTGACTCCCCCAGAAACAGTGCATCTGTCTTGTCGGGATTCAGCCTCAATCAACCGCCTCCAGACACTCAAACGAAGAGGTCTCCACACAGCCCTTTGGCCAAGAAACTCCCTTTGAGGACTAGTCTCCCCTTTCACCCAGAGGAAGGCTTGGGCCTGCTTTTGACAGAGAAGGAGGCCTTCCCCTGCATCCGAGCAGAAGCGACATTCTCTGATGGGCTCCCTTCAACGCCAGGACACTCATCCTGCTCCCCATATGCACTACAGGCATCCGTCGCATGAGCAACTCACTCTTTTCTCATGGTTGGGGATGATACAGCGCACAAAGTTGGGGTTGGTGTTGCGCAAGGTTGACATGAGCTTGGAGAGAGACTCCTTATACAGCTGCCCCACCGTCCGGAACATCCCCTTCTTCGTCTTGTATGAGGAGCCGAAGGCAAGGTCTCCCATCCCGCTCACTTGGTCCAGGCCCACGATTCGGTCCACTGTGGAACAAGGGAAGGGGCTTCTCAGCTCACGTCCAGCACTTCCAGCCCACTCCCCAGGGGAAATGCAGAAATCTGTGGGTTTCCTCCCTCCCTCCCAACCCCACATAACATCCATTGCAACTACCCCAAACCCCTCTGAGCCCTCCCTGAGGGAACGGACGCCACCTGGAGCCAATGGCCTTTCCCAACCCACTTAAGTGATACATAAAACCTTCAGAGCGGATGTGACGAAGGACAATGGAAGCCCAGCCCTCAAGGGACATTGAAACAAGTTTCAATGAGCCCCTCCTCACACCTCCGCTTTCTTAATCTACACAATTTAGATTGCCGTTGGAGAGCAGAAGAAAACAAGGCGAGTGTTACCCAGCAGTCCTGAGGGCCTGTTTGCTCCCATCTGCCTCAGTGGGCCTTTGAAGGGAAAAGCCTCAGGTGCTCTTGGGCTGCTGTTGGTTTAGATACTGCAGAGAGGAAAGGGAGCATCATGCCCAGGTAGCACCCGGAGGACAAGTTGGGCAGAGCGGAAAGAGTGAAAAGAAACCATGGCAATTTAATTCTGAAGCCCACGAGCGGCTTTGAGGCTGCGCTCCTGAAAACACAGCACACTTGCCAGGGACTAAGCCCTATTTAAGAGAATGGGACTTATTAAAACAATGCGCAGGAGTGCAACGTTAGTAAAGGAAGTCACATCTGAATTATCCAGACCCCAGATAGGAAGCCTCTGGCCCTCCAGATTCATGGACTCCAGCTTCCGCCAATGGCCAGGGATGATGGGAGTTGTGATACCGACAATACTGGGAGGGCCAAAGGTTCCTCATCCATGGTCTAGACAAGGGTTTCCTAAACGTGGTTCTCCAGTTGTTTTCGGACTACAACTCCCATCACCCCCAGCTAGCAGGACCAGTGGTCAGGGGTGATGGGAACTGTAGTCCCATTTGGGGACCTAAGGTTGAGAAAGGCTGGTCTACACCAATGTTCTACAACCTTGGGTGCCCAGACGCTGTTGTACTATAACTCCCAACACCCCCAGCTCTCTTAGTCAATGGTCAGGGATGGTGGGTGTCGCAGACTGACAACGGAGGTTCCCCGCCCATGGTCTAGACCAGCCTATCTCAACCTTGGGTCCCCAGATGCTGTTGTACTACAACTCCCATCACTCCTATCTAGCAGCATCTGTGGCCGGGGATGATGGGAAACGTAGTCCCATCTGTTTGTAGTTCCCCAAGTTTGGGGAAAAGGCTGATCTAGAAAATATTAAACAGGGGTGGGGAACCTGTGCCCCTCCAAACATTACTGAACTACAACTCCCATCATCCCTGACCATGGGCCACGCAGGCTTGAGGCTGATGGGAGTTGGGTGACACCTAGAGGGCCCCCTGGTTCCCCACCCCAGATATTAAGAGGAAGAGGGTGCATGTCTTCCCCCCTCATAAACCTGCCTATAGCCCTCCCTTCCTACATGCTGGTGGCTCATGTGTGGGAAGGGGGGACATACTTTCTGCTGGACCCTGAGATGCCACGGCATAGCTGTCAAAGAAATAGACCTTCTGTATGTTCTGGATCTCTGGAGAAAGGACAGGGCCAGGCAGGGAAAGGGGCAGGTGAGGTTTCGCAAAGCAATCCATTACAGGGGGGAAAGAGAGAGGTGGGTCAAGGACAGAAGGAAACAGAAAGAGCAAAGAGCAAAGTGGTTAGTACCAGCAGCAACGAGAGAGAGTTTCAAGCAGCTTTGAGAAGTTATATTGACAGTTACTAAGATCTACAGGCCACTAGGTTAATGAAATATGTAAACAGGTTAATAATATGTGTAAGTATGGAGACTCAGATTCAACGCAGGCAACTGCTCCCCCCCCCCCCGGGACTCATTAATCATTGAATTAACTCTCTGTTTTAAAGCTACCCACTATCTTCATTGTTCTATTGCAATGCAGTTGCACCTTGGAAGTTGAACAGAATCCGTTCCGGAAGTCCGTTTGACTTCCAAAACGTTCGGAAACCAAAGCGCAGCTTCTGATTGGCAGCAGGAAGCTCCTGCAGCCAATCGGAAGCTGCGGAAGCCCCATCAGACATTCGGGTTCCAAATAATGTTTGCAAACCGGAACACTCACTTCTGGGTTTGCGGCGTTCAGGAACTAAAACGTCTGAGTACCAAGGCATTCAGGATCAAAGGTACAACTGTATTGCTTTTTTTGTTTTAATCCCTGCAAGCCGCCCGGAGGACACTGGTGACAGAAGATGGCCTATGAACGGATCAACTTAGATCTTCCCAGGCCCCCTACCATCTTTCCACAGCTCTGCCGTGAACTTGTCTGCGCTCTGGTGGAGAAGCGTAGCCACGTTGTCGTTCAAGGGGTCCATGTTCTTCATGAGCCACTCATCTGCTTTGTAGTCAACCTTTCAAAGGAAAAGGGGGGAGAGCGAAGGAGAAAAGAGGAGACGAGAAAAAGCAGAAATATCAGACCTATGGGTGCGCCACAACCCAGCCATGTGCAGGGATAAAAGGCCTTATCCCAAAGTTGGACCATTCAGTCCGTTTCTAAGCCCAGTAGTGTCTACTCCAGAAGTGGACAACATTTTTTAGGGGGAGGGGGGTCAAGGGCCACATTCATTTGGATGCAAGTGGTCAGGGGCCTCATACTGATCATAAGTGCCACATAATACTCATTTGGTGCTTGTAAGAAATCAATCTTTTGGTGTGGCAGCACCTACTCCTTGCCTGTTGGCGTCAGACAGGAGCCTTCGCTGTGCTCTTTCCAGCAGCTGTTTAAGGCATTTTTGCTTAGGCAAGCCTATCCAGCCATGAAGAAGTTACACGTGTTCTATTTTTATCTTAGCTACTCATGGTTTTGCCAGTGCTTCTTTTTCTAAAAAAAATATATGTTTAGGGGTACTCTCATTTTGACTCAAGAAAATCACCATTTTATAGTTCAAATCGGGAAAAATAAATGCAGAAAATGGACAAAAGCACGAAGATTCACAAAATGTTTAGGGGTGTGCATACCCCTGCAGCCCCCCCCCCAAAGCACTGATTTTACCAATCTTTTAAATGCATGCTTTTTACTGATACTTTTAATATTTTATATCACTGTAAACCACTTAGAAGTTTTCTTAGAATCAAGCGGTATATAAATTTTGTGAAATGAAACGGAAACAAACAGGTGGAGCCAAAGTCTGACTGCCAGCAGCTATCCGGGCCCTCAGGCAATTGGCCTGTCCCAGCCCTGTTAACTGAGATGCAACCTGGGACCTCAGCTCCACTACAGAGCTCTGAGCCCCCTCCTTTAGACACTGCAGTTAGGTCATGAGACTGGCCTTTGTCAATCTGGTACCCTACAGGTGATGCCTGACTACAACTCCCATCAGCTCCAGCCAACGGTCAGGGATGATGGGAGTTGTAGTCCAGCAATACCTGCAGACCTAGAACGTAGCAGCTGGGCTTTCGCCTCCTAGCAGTAAGAACCACAAGATGCAAGTGAGCCCAGGAGTGCCAGTAAATAGGGGGAAACCCAGCACAGGGGTGGGGTGGAGGTAACTTGCCTTGCCAGCGTAATGGATGATGCAGAAGTCAGCTTTGTCCCGCAGCTGCCGGGGCTTCTGGAACTTGGGGTGGGTTCCCTGCTCCTGGGTAACTTTTTCCACGAAGCTCTTGTCAGTGGCTTTGGGGAACCAGCACTCTTCGTCTAGCAGAGCCAGCACCCCTGGGGGGTTTGCCTGGGACAGAGGAAAACCAAAACCATTAAGCAAGGGAACCCAAGGAGGAAATCGAGGCAGAAGCTAAAGTTGCCTCGCTGGGAAGAGTTGTGTTTGTGGGTGTGGATAAGCAGACCGGAAAAGAGTCAATTGTACTGAGTGCCTGGAAAAGTGTATAAGGTTCTAGGCAAGTGACAAGGCGCTGGGAACTGGAATGCTATATTATAATATAATATAATATAATATAATAATAATTTATTATTTATACCCCGTCCATCTGGCTGGGCTTCCCTATCCACTCTGGGCGGCTTCCAACCAAATATTAAAATACAGTAATAAATCAAACATTAAAAGCTTTCCAAAACAGGGCTGCCTTCAGATGTCTTCTAAAAGTTTGGTAGTTGTTGTTCTCTTTGACATCTGATGGGAGGGCGTTCCACAGGGCGGGTGCCACCACCGAGAAGGCCTTCTGCCTGGTTCCCTGTAACTTGGCTTCTCGCAGTGAGGGAACCGCCAAAAGGCCCTCGGCACTGGACCTTAGTGTCCAGGTAGAACGATGGGGTGGAGACGCTCCTTCAGATATACTGGACCCCTTTAAACAAAATCAGGATCATCTACACTTCCACTGCCATTCCCTGTGCCATGATTTTGAGCCATTTATTAAAGCAAAACAATTGTCGAAATGCTGTATTTGCAGGGAGTGAGAGAACCCACCCGGCAATGGTGTTGACCAGAAAGGTGTGCTCAAGACACAGCTCTGCCTGAAGGGAGGAGGTGCTAGAACAACATGCCTCCTCCCCAAGAATGTCAATGAACATGTCAAAGCCATGCACCTCCCAGAGGACAGGAAAACAGCACTAAGGATCACCCACAGGGCTACTGCTGCGGGTTCCCCCCTCCTTAAGCTAGCTTTCCCAAGGTAAGGGAACCCCACTAGCTCCAGGAAGACTCCGTAGGAAAACATGGGAGGAATACAAAATGCGAGTGAAAGAGGTGCGGAGATTACACCCTAAATGACTAGTTCTAGGATCAGCCTAGATAAAAAGGTCTGGAGCCGAGATTCCTAACCGCCTACCAGCTTTCACAGGAAAATCAATCCACATACTCCAGGTCACACCATGTCATTAGCGGGGTGCAAGTGCACTGCCAAGGGGTGCCAACAGTCCCAGATGACTCAGCCAAACACACACTGGGTTGGGGAGGAGGGGGGAAATAGTGTTTGTGGATGTTCCTGCATGCTTGCTTTTTTTAAAGGACAAAAACCTCCCTGCAAGTAAAACACAACAACTAGCCAATCCTAGGGAGAGGATGTTCTAGCCCAGCCTGCTCTCTGTTGTGCTAGTTTTCTGCATGCATGGAGTTGTTTTTCTCTTTTGTTTTGTTTTTTGCAGAATGCAACCTTCTCCATCGTTGCATCTGCCTGCTGGGAGAAGCTTGCAGCTACTGCATTTCTTTCTTTTTGTGTGTGCCAAAACAAACAAACAGCAAAAAGGAAGCATGCGTGATGCTCCTTTGCACAGATTCCATTGCACCCCCTCACAGACTGGGGCAAAAACGTCAGATTGTTGAGGTGCCAATCAAAATCTCCCACCCCGGCCAATACCTTGTAGAAGAAAGCCTCTTCCCTATAAATGGAATAGACTTTCCCCAAATAAGCACGGTGTGTCTCTTATCTCCTTTCTCCCCCAGGCTGCTCACCGGCCTCTCGATGAGGTCTATGCAGGGCTGGAGGTCCAGGCCAAAGTCAATGAAGTTCCATTCAATACCCTCTCGCTGATACTCTTCCTGCTCCAGCACAAACATGGTGTGGTTGAAGAGCTGCTGGAGCTTTTCATTGGTGTAGTTGATGCAGAGCTGTTCAAAGGAATTCAGCTGCAGGGCGAGGGCAGTGAGAGGGAAGGAAAGAGATAGAGAGAGAGAAAAGCAATCAGGTGGAGATCAGCTCCTGGCAAGAAGAGCGAACACCTCTGACTTCAGGTGCCCCACAATATCTTCTCCCCCATGAAATTCCCCATGTGTCACAACCAGACAGGGTCCTGGTCCTTGTGTCTTTTCTGTTCAAGGACATTAAAACTGGTAGGTGCATCACAACTGAAGAAGCCCTCTCCTACAGGGGCCCTCCAAGCTCCCTCTCCCTCTGGAATGCAATAAAAACTTTGGATTTTGACTTATTGTTGCTGATGCATTATTCTTGTGCTGGTTTTATGTGAGTACATTTGCTTGATTTTTACTGTGTGTGTGTAGATATATATGTTTATCTATGCACATGTGTGTGTGTATATGTATGTGTGAATTCTGCTTCTACATGAAACTCCAAATGGTCTCCTGTATATCACCAAACACTCACCTGTAGATCACCTAACCTCACTGTCAGGTGACTTTTCGCCCACGCAGGGAATCAATTAACCATGCAGGGAATCAAATACCATGCATGTGAGCTATGCAAGCCCAGACAATCAGCTGGGAACCAGAGCATTAAAGGTGCTTTTGGCCCAAGCATGTCTATACCTGCCCTACGCACAAACCGGATGTGCTCCTCCCCACACACCCCAGTTATGAAACTACCATCAAAAGGCTTCATTCCTGGCATAAACGCTGTGCCTTTGGACTGCTGCGAGAGGCTAGCTAGTGCCACATGGGCATCGGGTGGCGCCAGTACAGGTACACCTGTTGAACTTTAACCCTTCCTTTCTCTTCCCCCCCCCCCAAGTAGCACAGAAAGAAGAGAAGCAAGGAGGAGCATCCTCCCTTTTTCTTCCGGGGACGAAGGTCAAAGGCTATTGACAGGTGAGAGCAGGAAGGGCTTGGGGAAAGGATAATGGAATGGATAAGAAGGATGGATTTACATGCAGCCCAAAAGGAAGGTGGTTGCTCAGCAGCTGCAGGTCCTCACCTGGAATATTTCAAAGCCCGCGATGTCCAGAATACCGATGAAGGAGGCACCCTGGCGCTTGGTGCGGTCCAGGGCCCGGTTGATCCGATGCACCAGCCAACGGAAGAGGCGTTCGTAGGTTGCTTTTGCCAAGGCTTCCACCGCAAAGTCAGCCTGGAAAAGGGGGGCAGAGGGAGGCATGGCTCCAAGCTTGGCTCGTTTCACCACTTCAAACCTCTGCCCGCCCGCCTCCGCAATGATGCTTCAGGCAAACCCATCCCGCCCCCTGGCGTCCCCAGAACCCCAGCCATTTCCACCAACCTGCTCTTTCGTCTGCGCCTTCTGCACATAGTCCCGGCCAACTTTGATCCGTGGGGTAAGGATGGCGCGGGTGAACTCGGTGACATTCATGCCCAGGAGGTGGCAAAGCTTCTGGGCAGCTGCAGAGGGCACAGAACAGGGCGGCAACAACCCCATTGTTAGTTCAGTCCCCTGCTGGCTCGCACTGGCCACCCTCAACCTGGTCAGCCCAAGGCTTTGCTGGCCCAACTCCTCTACCTACGGACCCAACAACCTGGTTGCTGCTAGCCCAGCTAAATGGCAGAAGCGGAACTGAGTGGCAGGCTGGGAAATAACAGGATGAGTCCTGCAGCAACTACCTCATCCTTCCTCCTCCCTGCCACAGCACCGTATCAGCCACAGAAGACCTGAGAGCACCCGAGACTCATTCGTCCTAACCTCTTGAGCTGATAGTTAAATGCGCTCCCGGAGTTAGGATCTATTGCACAGAATTTCAATTCTGAATAATCTTAGCTTCTCTCTGCACAACCCTTGTTTTCAAGAAGCTTCTAGTCCACATGCATTTTACTTTGTTAAGAGTGTTTTATGGGTATCCCCACCCACCCCATTTACTCATGGTTGCTTCTGTATGTTTTCTTTAACTTAGATCATGGGTGGGGAAACGTGTGGCCCTTCCGGGTGTTGATGGGCTCCTAACACCCTTCACCGTGAGGCCCTACTCTCTGGGGCAGATGGCAAATGTCCAACAGCATCAGGAGGGCACCAGGTTCCCCAGCCCTGTGCTTGGGGTTTTTGGGTAAACTGCCCCTGCAATCTCAGGGTGAAAAATTCAGGCAAACAGACGACCAATCACTAAAATACAATGGAAAGCTACTTTAAGAAGGTGAAACATACCCATGAAGTTGCATTAAAATGGGTGTGCGCACACATACTCTTCAGCTGATCCACGCAGATCTGCTACTGCCCCCTCCTCACGCCCATGCTCAATCCAATGACTGTGCAGGAGGCAACTCCATCTCCATCAGGACGTAGGCCAGGGCAGAAAGGGTTAACCCTCTCTACCCACCCTAGTGCTGTGTCTACCTTAATTCCCCCCCCCCTTTTCTGCTGCCATCAAAATGAGTAGGGTCTTGTGTGGGGCAGAAAAATTTGCTTGGGGGTCTCAGCTGCCCGAAAGGCCGTGGGTTAGCCATCACTGCTTTATATATTCCGGAAGGCAGGCTGAGCTCTGACTGCAAAATAGGCATTCTCCCACTGGAGCCCATCCCCGCAAATGCAGCTGGCTGCCGATCAGAGCTGGTGAGCCCCCGCTACTACCTGTGTTGTCGGGCATGGAGGCCTGGTCTGTGTTCCTCTCCTTACGGAAGACAATGTTCCCAAACTGCAGCACGGCTGAGACCATCCGCAGCATACCTGGGGGGGGGGGCAAGAAAGGCCTTTAGTGTGAGCACGCTTCCGCCTCCACCCCTCTGTGCAGATGCAAACACCCAAGGTCATCCACCAAAGGAGGCTAAGGGAGCAGGTTGAAGGAAAATGCAAGGACCTGTGAAGCTCACTGCCAATGGGATGTGGCAGCAGCCGCTAGAGAAGCACATGCAACACCTTGGGAGCATCCGAAGTCCTCCAAATGCAACAAGATAACACGACAACCCTGCACTGTTTATTTTCTATATCTCTGCACTGCATGGGAGGGCTGAGTTTAGAATTGCAAGTTCATAGCAGAGTCTCAGTCTGAAGCAAAGACTTCCTGATTCCTAGTCCAGGTTCTTAAGTCACTTTGTCATCTTTTTTTTTTTTTTAAAGCACCTAAACTAATTTCTGATTAGGTGACATACATGGGAGGAGACAGTGACTGGGGAGACTACCAGCCACATGGGCCAGAATGACAGGTTTCATGTTCAAAAGCAGCAAGTTTCTGCCCACCGGATGCTGAAGGCGACTTAAGGAGGTCACGGGTGTCGCCATCACGCCCTGCCTGGGAACATCCCCAGAGGAATGTGGTGTGACGCAGTCAGCAAATAGTGATCAGCTATCTCAGCCTCGGCCAGCCTGGGGCCCTCCACAAGTTCTGGACTACAATTCCCATCAGCCACTGGATGTGCTGGCTGGGGACTGATGGGAGTTGGAGTCCAGAATCTCTGGAGGGCAACCAAGGTGGCCAAGGCTGAGCTAGACAGATCACAGCTGTTCTCTTGACCCCCTACACACACACACACACACACACACACACACGACTCACAATGTATCTCCTCATGCGAGAAGCCCATGATTCGCATTGACTCCATGGTCTCGTGGAAGATCTCCTTGTCCTGCTGTCCTGGGATGGGCAGGTATCCGTTGGAGACAAAGCGATACTGATTGAAGGGCTCCAACAGCAGCTCCCCTGTAGCGCCATTGAAGAAAAAGAAGCATCTCTGAGGCAAAGGTGCCACACTTCCGCCAGCCAATCCCCACACCCAGGAGCTCCCTGTGCTGTAAGACGCATTGCTCTGTCATCAATGACCACCTTTGCTTTTCTACTGCTGTCATCCTTGCCTTCCCCGCCAGTTCCACATCCAGATTTATGCAGAGAGGCAAGAAGGCTAAAGCGTTGCCCTTCTCTTTCTCCCTCGAGTTTGTTGCTTGCTGCTTTAGGAAGCCGAGGTCCAAAAGCATGGGAGGAGGAGGACCGGACCCCCTTTTTCATGTTGCTCTGGGAGGGCACAGCATCCGTTTACCTTTCACGTGCTCCCCGGCGCCCACCAGGAGCTGGTAGAAGATGTGGAAAGTCCGCTCGTCCTTGGCTTGGCGAATGGCTCGCGATTTCTCCAGCAGGTCTGGGCGGCTCAGGGTTAAGGAGGAAGGACAATTGCATTTGGAAACACGTATCCCCCCCTCCACAAAGCCAGCTTGCCTCACTCCCCCAAGAAGCAGACGTCCCTGCTATGAGACTTCCTAGCTTACCACTTCAACCTTGGCTCCCCCATATGTCGTTTGACTACAAAACCCATCATCCCCAGCCAGATTAGTCAGATGGGAGTTGTAGTCCGATGACATTTGGGGACCCAAAGCTGAAGAACACCATCAGGAATCCCTGGGTCTAGGATCCACAGGTGCCTCTAACCTGTCAGGGATCCCCGGATCCAGGATCCCATATTTATTCTAATTCAGGCTTTGCTCTCTCGCCTACAGAAATCAGGGGAGTCCTAGTTTTTGAACTAAACCCATGGAACTCCACAAGCAAGGATACATGTTTCTATGTTTGCTCCGACAATGTAGCCAGCTACATCGAAATTAATCCGTATAAATTTACCCTGGAGGAACACAGTGGGAGGGGAAAGAGAAATGAGACAGAGTTCAGAAGGGCTCAGCGGCTTTGTAAAGGACAATTGCTTCATTTACATACCCAGATCCCTGGAAAACACAGTATATAGGCAACAACCATTTTATGCTTGTTCAATGCACGTGCAATCGTGTGCGCGCACACATCGCCGCCACAACCCAGAAAAGGGGTGGGTTTACATGTGTTCCACCGACATGCGCAGGGGCCAGGAATGCAACCCCTGTGCAAATCAGGGGATGTGTGCACATCACACCCAGAGTAGAATGCTTTCTCTAGCCTTAAACATAGTGATAGAAGGGTGATATCCAGCTAAGTGATGCTCAAAGCAGACCCACTGAAATGTATGGAAGTAAGTCAGTGTAAGTCCATTGACTTCAATCAGTTTAAGTATGACTAATATTGGACATCACTCAATGCACCATGATTTTAAAATAAGAACGCTCTAAAATTATCAGATTCTTCCTCCTCCCCCTGCCCTTTTAAACATTCTGACAAACTACAGAGTAGCCTTGGGCCACTTGGTGCTATTGGACTAGAATTCCCTTGCCGGCTGGGGCTGATGGGAGTTCTAGCCCAAAACCTCTGGAGGGCACGAAGTTTGTGAAGGCTGTTAAAAGAGGCTAAGAGCAGACTTCCCTCTCCCAGTCAACTGCAGATGAGGTCAGAGCTAATCAATCGTTCTTCAGCAGGAAGGAGTAGAAACTCGTCTCTGCACCAACTGGAAGAAACTTAGCATTACTGGGTGATGCGAAGCCGACTCCTCTCCTTTCAACAAGGAGGAAGATAAAACACTTTATTTCAGCTTCTTAAGGAGGGACCGAAAAGTGACATTTCCCAACAACAACAAAGGGGATCTGAAAGCAGATCTTCGGCAAGGACGGGAAGAAACTGGTTTTTCTTCCTGAGGAGGAGAGGCTTTGTTGGCATAGTTCAACAAAGCAGGTGGGAGTGTGAAAAACACAGTTGTGTACACAACCTGCCCTTTCTGAAGAGTGGGTTAAGGTGCATTTTAAGATGGCTCAGGGAAGATGCACGATGGCTCAGTCGGCAGAGCATGAGGCTCTGAATCTCAGGGGCATGGCCTTGAGCCCCATGTTGGACACGGATGACCCTCATGGTCCCTTCCAACTCTACAACTCTGTTCTTGAAAGGGTTTGCATCCTGCACAATGGGTAGATGGGTCCGCAGGGAACACCAGTACAGGAAAGGTAAACAGGGGGTTGCTGGATGGCAGTAGTGGTGCAGCCTCTGAATATCCGTTGCTGGGGAGGGAGAGAGGCTCTTTCAAGATCAGGATGCTGAGCTGGATGGGATTTTGGTTCCTTTTTATTTTTCCAACAGGCCACATAATGAATGCTACCTTGTGCTGCTTCTTGCCCTTCAGTTCTCCCCCAGAAGGTGGCTGGGCCTTAACATTGCCACCATTCAAGCAGACAAAAGGGCAACTTACTCCTTTCAGGGAAGGAGCTAAAACACAGGCAAGATGTTCTAAAGAGGTCAAATGTTCCCACCTTCAGACTCTACTCAGCCAGACTCTACTCCAGGATTTTCTGTGGCCAGTTCTTTTGATTTGACTTCAACACATTGACTGGAGCTCTGAAATCACAGTGCCAATCTCCTGCAAACCACGCACTTGGGGATTTGCAGGGAAGGGAATCCCCGCACCAGCTGCCGGATAGAGGCAAGGCAGACCGGTAGACCCCATGGTGTCATGCCATGACAAC
Source organism: Podarcis filfolensis (assembly GCF_964270895.1). NCBI lineage: Eukaryota > Metazoa > Chordata > Lepidosauria > Squamata > Lacertidae > Podarcis > Podarcis filfolensis. The sequence goes on along the minus strand of NC_139615.1, from coordinate 16,634,560 downwards.
AGGAATGCAGGAAGCTGCCTTGGTCAACCTAGCTCAGCACTGACTGGCAGCAGCTCGCCTGGCAAGGGTCTCTCCCAGCCCTGCCTGGAGACAGAGGCACACTGACGGTCCTTTGGCAGGGACCTGTATAGGCAACCCCACCCTGAAATAAATCACTTTGCCACAGCAGCCACATTAGACATTACCACATTTTACGCAACTCTAGTGCTTGGAAGCATCCGTAGTGAGGTTGAGGCAAAGCGGAAGGACGGAAAAATCCTCACACCTTTGTGCCACGCTGCAAGAAGGAAGGGGAGCTTCTCCCATGTCTGAGTTCTCCACGACAGAGGCAGCATGTCGCCACACACATCATACACTCCATAGTCCAATTTTTGCTCCCCAGCGGGGGCCGGTTTCACCAGCCCCTACGTACCCCTCTGCCTGGAGACTCTGAGGATTGAATATGGGACCTTCTACATGCAAGCACCAACTAGGGTGAAAGACCGACTTACGAATCGTGAGGAGTTGTCGTTTTTGACTGTTTTTGCGTTGCCGAAGGCCTCCAGGATAGGGTTGGCTTGTAGCAGCTGGCGTTCCAGTTCACCCTGGAAAGAAAAAGAAAGAGGTCAGGTGGGGGGGTGGGCTGGGGTGGGGGGTTTGCCCAGACCCAGAAGCAGCAAAAGATGAAGCCGTGTAGAAAGAGCTCTCAAGGCTCTAGCCCTAGAAATGTGTTTTTTTCGGGGGGTGGGCAAATGCAGTGCTCTGAGAAATTTAGATCCTGGCAGGAGGAAAGCTGGCTGCCCTCTTGGAAGGGAATCACTCCCAAGCGACTTCCACCTTCCATTTTTCTGACCACAGGGTGTGGGGTGTGTGAACCCTATAAGTATGTGCACCAGGGTACAATACCCACCCAAACCCCCCCAAAAGCACAAGAGGAAAACTACTCACGTAGGAAGCAGGGTTGGAGGTCTATGGGTGGGGGTGACGTCACGAAACATGAAATGGGGACGGGGAGGGAGAGAGCAGGGAGCAAGACGAGGTGGGGTGGGGAAAACAAAACAAAAGACAAAACAAAAATGAACAACAACCAAAGGATTAAGTCAGACAACGAAAAAAAAAAGTAAAGACCCAACAGTGACGATGCAGTAACATGAGCCGGGAACCAGTGCAAGGGTCGGTGGGGGGCAGGGAGGGCACCCAGGCGCCCCTCTTCCCTTTCCCAGCACCCCTTGAATCCTGTTCCTTTCTCAAGAGAGCCCAGCGCCCTGGCTCTGATGAGGGAAGAGAGTCCAGTGAACCGCTTTCAACACAGAACACAAAAGTTTAAAAAACCAACGAGAAAAGCGTTCGAAGCCAGAATCGCAGCCCAAGGAGTCGGCATTGTCAGGAGCAGCAGCCAGTAAGTGACCAGAGATCAGCGTTGGAGGGCAGGCAAGTGAGGAGGGAGCAGTGGTGGGGGTTGGCGGGGGGGGCAGGGAGTTGGCATTTCAGCGGCATGCATTGCGCTCTCTTGCCTGTTGTTTGGCTTCGTTCGGGTACTCCAGCTGGGGCAGCAAGACAATAGAGGGGAGGTTAATGCAGGCTCCCCTCAACAGCCCACAAGGACACCCCTCCACCCAAACACGCACACACGCTGCCCCCATTACAAAACCAGGGTCCGAGAGGGCCCAAATGCCCATCTAGTAAGGTAAGACCAGCTCCCTCCCCCCTGCCCAGCACCGCCTCCCCATGTGATCCAGACTGCAAGAAATGAACAGAAGCACAACAGGAAGGCAGCTTAACAGGGAAGCCCCAGAGCTGAACACACACTTTTGCAGGCACTGGGCTCCAGGGCCAGATCCAGTTGGGTGCTGGGGCCAAGGAAGCCAGGCTTGCCAGTGCCCCTCTGCACAGACGGTGCCACTTTTCTCTCGGTTTTTCAGTAAGCTCCCAAGAAAGATAAGAAGACGCCTGAGAAAATGCCCCCCATGTCGAGATAGAGGGCAGGGAGCATTTGCTCTGGTTACTGCGACTCTGTAGGATGCCCGGTACGCTGATGGCATTGCAGATAATAGAATGGCTTCTGCAATAATATTAATCACTACTGCTGCTATTAAATATCATTTAGCAGTAACAGAAAATGGGAGCCCTCTAAGCTTCCCCCTCCTGCCCCCAAGTTCTGCAACCAGACCAGATTCACTCTTTGCCATTTCCTCCTTAAAAGGATCTCAGAGTGAAGGGCAAGCCCAAAGGTCCATCTAGTCAAACTTCCTGCTTCCTTTCACTGGCCAATCAGATGCTTCTAGGTAAAACTCATTTAAATGTGAGGAATGAAAAACAAACAAAAACCAAGACGGGCCTGATCCAATGGCCCTCTGCTGCTGCTGCCCCCACAGAGGACGGCAGCCTCTCAATGTGGACAGCTCCGTTTAGCTGTCATGGCCAGCAGACATTGGTTAGGGCAGTTTGGGCAGGGGTGCCCAAACTGTTTTCAAAGAGGACCAGATTTGATGAAGTGAACATGCGTGAGGGCCGACCAAAGTAGTTGAGCTTTTTTAAGAATTTGACCCCAATAAATAAACTGCCACAGGGGCCGGATAAAACCAGCCAAGGGGGCCCAAATTAGGACCCCAAAACGGACTGGGTTAGGGCAGATCTCCCTCCACGTAAACTGACCTAATCACCGGGTCCCTATGGCAGGGAACCCTCCACATTGAAACACTCGTTATTTATTTGATTTATTTCATAAAATGTATACACTGCTTGAATGTAAAAAAAAAAAAGCCTCAAAGCGGTTTGCAAAAAGATAAAACTAGAAAACCCAGGAACAATTCACAACCATACTTTAAAACATACAAAAGTTGAAATACCAAAAGAGATTGAAATTACCTGCAACTTTCTAAGCACCTGGATAGGCTTGTCTAAGCACGAATGTTTTTACCAGGCGCCAATATTTTACTATGTGAAGAAGTGATTCCCTTTTGCCTGTCCTGAATCTGCTCTCCTGTCAACTTCACTGCACTGGATGACCCCTGAGTCGTAATATTATGAGAGCAGGGGAAAGCTTCTCTTTTGTCAACTTTCTTCACGCTTTTATTTGTGGCTGTATAGGGGGGAGGCCTGCAAGTTCTATTCTGCCCAACTGCTTAACTTAGGTGTAAACTTCCTCCCCACTTCCAACATTCTGGCCAGTGAGTGTTGAGATAACTAACGCTTGAGAACCAAACCCTTACTCCTAAAATGTTAATTCATTTTTATTTTATTACCACAGGGAACAATTGACTCTGACATATCAGGTGGCCTGTACTTATGTTCTGGCAGTTCTGCAGTGGTTCCTTGCCCCCACGTAGACCTCCTCACCGCAAAATGTTTGGCTATGGGCCTGGTTTCGTTCTCCAGTTCGTTAAGTGCCCAGGACTTCCAAAGCAGGAGGAGGAGGTGAAATCTCTATCATATTTGCGGACAAGAGGGAGAAAGGGAAGGGATCCTGACTCCAGTAGGCCCGCATTCAGCCACTTATAGAACAGGGCGGGCACCAACTGCCTCGTCTTGTGTTACTTCTGCCAAGACGCAGGAGCGCTTGGGAGGAGAAGCCCTGCACCTGCAGATCTGCGAGGGCGTTGAGACAGAACGGCAGTGACTGGGAGGGATGGAGGGAGGCAGACGGGGGGGGGGAGGGAGGACACGGTGAGCAAGAGGCACACAGGGCAGGTGGGCAGGACAGAGTGAGCAGTCGTGGCAACGCAGGTTGAAAGGAATGACTACGACAGGTACAGGCAGCGACTCGTTTCCTTTGACAACAACACAAGAGGGACGGGCAGGCCATTTTGGTGCTGGCTTCTGCCCGGATGCCTCTGCCCAGATGCCACAGACATTCCAAGCGGGCACAGACTGGGTGTGGCAGGGGAAGGCACTCAGGGGAAGGGTGCTTCCACTTTCCCGCTACTTCACGCATTCCGGAGTCTGAGCACCAGCAGTTGGGGAAAGCTTCCGGGCTGGCCTTGGCTCAAAGCTGAGCCCCGGATGCTGGGAGGCTGTCGGGCCACACACAGGCATCTTTTACTTGGCTGCCCAGGGGGCGGGGAGAGGAAGAGCTGGTCAACTCCACTCGAGGGTTGGCGGAGAGATCAGGCCAGTCCACTTACCGGGGAGGGGGCATTTTCAAACGGGGGGGGGGGCAGAGCGGAGCAAAAGCTAAAACACCACACATCGGCCAGAGGTCACTCACCGGCACATTGTGGTCCTTCCGGGCTTTGTGCGATGAAGCCACGTGGGCCAAATACTGGATCACTTTCTTCGTGTTTTCCGTCTTCCCAGCACCTGACTCGCCCCTGCCAAGGAGACCAGACACCAGGGGTGAGAAAAAGAGGGCACTTGATCCTGGTTGGCGCTCACCCCCCTCTCCCTCCCCAGCTTCATCTAAATGGTCTCCTAAAGAGGTAAATAAACGCAGCATCCTCTCTTCCCGCTTCCTGGGTCTGTATCGCACATCAGTTCACCTGACGCAGCATATTGACAGAGAGGTTCCATCCACACTGAACATTTAAAGCGGCATGGGACCACTTCAAATGGTCATGGCTTTTCCCAAAGAATCCTGGGAATTTTGCTTAAAGTCCTGAGAGTTGTTTGGAGGCCCCCTGTTCCCCGCAGAGAGCCATGATTCTACAAGCGGTGTTGATAAGCCATCCCTCTTCCCAGGAAATTCTGGGAACTGTAGCTCAGAGAGGGGAATCGGGGGTTGTGCTGGCTTGGGGCTGGTGGGAGTTGTACTCCCCAGTGCCAAGGCTTCTCTAAAGCAATATCTAAATGGTAAAGAGTCATTATTCACTTCCCTCTTAATATGAAGACAAGCCTCGTGGTTTAGGCCCCAGATCAGTCATTTTTGTCTGGCATTTGTACAGAACAGGAGGAAGCTGGGCAAACGAAGCCGGGGGTTCGAGATGGGTGTTTGTAAGGTTGTGTGAGCACAACAGCCCACATTGTGGACAGCTGACAGGCCTGCAGGGATCCTCTTGCTTAAACTAGCATGCCTTGTGTCAGATACTGGTGTGTTTTGGTGCTCGGTGCCCTTTTGGCCCGCAGAGATTTCCACAGCCGCAGGCAAACAGGCACGTGAAGCAATGGGTGTGTAATGACCTTTGGCTCACCCACATACCTGCTGCTGAAAGCCCCTCCCCAGCAGGTAAACCGTTCCTGCTGACACTCACGTGCACAAGATCGACTGATCCTCTCGGTCTGGAGGGGGGAAAGGAAGAAGAGAGACCGTTCAGAGACAAGAGGCAGGAGTCGTCTCCTCCGCCAGAGGGCACCAGAGGCAGACTTGCAATCACCCACCCACCCAAAGCTCACCGACCACAGGATTCTTAGGACCTCTCCGACACATACCACACTGTACACTCACCCCAAAGCCACACACTTCTTCCCTCCTCCAATTCAGCTTGGAACGGGGAATGGCTGGAACTTCTCCACCCCTCCCCACCTCCCACAGCAAGCCCTAGTCTCGGGCCACATTCACACTGAACTTCTATGGCGCCATGAGATGCCTCTTTAAACACTCATGGCTTCCCCCAAAGAATGAGGAGAATAAGGGTCTCCTAACAACTCTCAGCACCCTTAACAAACTACAGCTCCCAGAATTCTTTGGGGAGGCAGCCATGACTGTTTAAAGCGGCATCATAGTGCCTGAAATGTATGGCACCCCTGTGTGCCCCCTTTGCTTTCCAACTCGTACCCTGCAGCATGCTCCGATAGGCAGCCTCAGAGATGGCATAGATGTGGGGTGGCATCTCGTGGCGCTTCTTGCCCCGGTACATTTCCACGATCTGCTCCGTGTAGATGGGCAAGTTCTTGTAAGGGTTGATGACCACGCAGAAAAGCCCCGAATAGGTCTGTTGTTGCAGGAGAAGGAAGGGGGGAGGGGAGGGGGAGCAGCACGTCAGAACAGTTCTCCGCAAGCCCCATTCCCAAAACACACACATAACCGCAAGGTAAAATATGCCTGCGCACAAGCGCTCTCAAGTTGCCATGCTTCCTTCCAAAACCAACATCTGAAAATTCGAAAATTGCTTCTGCCTCGGGCGGAAGCAAAAAGGAAGAAAAAGAGATGCAGGCCAAGTTAATCCACTTCCAATTTATCAATCAAGCATATCTTAAGGCTGAGCAGGGACCACGCACCTGGTTTACATGAGCAGCAATTGGGGGTTGGGGGGCAGAATATATATGCGGCAGAAAGAGGCGATTCCAGCTTTTTCAGCTCTGAGAAGTCTCTGGGTTCTGGACTGGAACTCTCTTTTTTAAAAAATGATGTGGATTGATGGACACAAGAAAATCCCCTGCCCCAAAACAATTGCCTTGTGCGGCTTCATTGCAAGGGCATTCCTGGGTACATACTGCCAGGGGTTTTTTTTATAGAAGGAAATACAGTGGGCTAGCTTAAGAAGGCAAACAGACTGTTCACACATAACCCAATGGGGGCCGATTCTTAACGTTACCGCGGCCGTGGTTTTCTTTAAGCTGAATGTTGATTGGTCTTTGCCACACCACCACTGGCCCGATTTTGGGGTGGTTTATGGTACCACACTAAGAGCCGAGTTCCACGCACGGCAAAGCAATCCAGTGGTGTGCTTACATAATTTTAGACTCTGGACTTCACGGGCATACGGGAAGGGCACAGTCTATTTCTGCACCCAACTTCCAAATGAGATAAACTGGAGCTGCGACAGTATTTGGGGACCCTGTGAATCGCTCTGCTGAGTGGAGCCCTGGGCTTCTGCCCCAGCCCCAAAGACCTACCCTGACTATGCTTGTACAGTTTTACTGCAGGGCCAGTGAGGCTGGAAGCCTGTATAAAACTGGATGAATGTGAACAGAACACAAAGCAATAGGTTGGGACTGCAGGGAGGCAGGTGTAGGGTAAACAGCAGAGAGGGGGGAGGACACCTGAGCAAAAGATGCCGCCCAGGGAAGCTGCAGAAACCCCCTTCCATGCGGCACTTTCTCAAAAGGTGCCACCTGCTGGGATCTCCCATAGAAGAGGCCCTCTGCCCCAAAGCAGGTGGCAGAACTAGGCGACCCACAATCTAGAGCCTTCCACTCTCAAGATGAAGTGTGTGTGTTTGCAACTGTGCCCTCGGGAGAATTTGTTTCACACCTCGTCGCGGGCTCCCGTTCTAGCTAAACAGGTCTAAGTCCGTTCCCCGCCCCGATACCCAGCTGCAGGGGTGGGGACTGGAATGGGGGAAGGGAGGGTTGCTGGGCTGTCCGCGAGTCAGCAATGACGTGCGGCTGAGAGAATGCCTTGGCACGCTGCCTCTCAGGGCAGCCTTTTGTGCCCGCTTGGGTGGCACGGAAACCAAAGCTGACAATGCCAGTCAGGGCAGAAGAGAAGGGGGCATCTCTCCCCGCTTCCTTTCGTAGCTAAGCTGCGTGTGTTACTGGGGTGGAGGAGACTCAGCTCCCCCCTTCTGGCGTCATCACCCACGCACCCGGGCTCCACAAACTGGGAACAACAAAAGCCCAACTTTTAAGCCCCAGAACCAGCTCTTCCTCCTCCCTGGCACCAGCGCCTGCTATGACTGAACAGCTCAGCGTCTGAACAAAACCGCACCTCCACTCAGAAGGGAGAACAGATCTGTGGGCCAAGAGCACAAACTCCGGGAACTGTTCCCCAGTAGGGGGCACATGGGCTCCAGTTTGGCTTAAGTCACCCAATAGGGCCTAGCTGCCACCACTGAAATGAGAAAATATTTACAGCGGGCCTGGATTTTCCAAACGGGAGTTGTGCCCCTCCAAATGTGGCAGGACCACCAGCTCCGCAACCACGTGGCCCTCCTGATGTTGTTGGCCTCAAACTCCCACCAGCCCCACCCAGCGTGACCAGTGGTCAAGGATGATGGGAGTTGTAGTCCAATTGGAGAGCCGCAAGCTCCTCAACCTGAGAGCCGTGTGCTTCCAGTTTAAAATCTAGAAAGTGCCTGTTTTCCATTCTGATTTCCAATATCAAGTTTCTGGTGCTTTCTCCAAAGAGAACACAAGGCCTAGAGTGGCAGTTCTCTGCACCAGTAAGAATTGCACCCAATCACATTTTTCCACCACCACCGCCGCCATCCCTACCCCCCGCCAGAAATTCAGGCTCTGTGCCACTCTACACTTTTTCTCTCTTTATGGTGGCAATAACGGTATGAGCTGCAGCATTCGGATTTCCCAGCCCGGGTGTATTTTTGGTGGATGAGAGAATGGGGTGGTGGAAGCCAGAACTCTTGGGTTCAGTCAAGAAGGTGGCAAGTCTAGAGGCTCAAACTTGGGTCTTCGGATGTTTTGGGACTACAACTCCCATCATCCCTAGCCAGCAAGGCCAGTGGTCAGAGATGATAGGAGTTGTAATCCAAAACAGCTGGAGACCCAGGTTTGGGAAGCACTGGGTTCGAGAAAGGCAGGCCTGGAAGCCAGAAGTGCCTGGGTTCTCGTGGAGGGGAAGGGGCTCCTCACAGCAAGGAGTGCCAGGAAATGGAACCTTGGTTCCCCAGGGGACTAATGGCTCCCCACGTGGGACCAAGTGGAGGGTGGGCAGTAGGGTGGCAGCCAGACCTCTGGGGAAAGCTGAAATTGGTAGGGAAAGGGCAAGCCAAGAGGCAGGACTCCCAACGCCCGCCCCCCCCCCCCCAGGCAAGCCAACTCACATAGATGAGGCCTGAGTAATAGCGGTCCTTGAGGTTGTGCAGCACAGAGGCTTCGTTGAGGCAGGTCAGCTCCGCCATGTCTTCCACCTTGGTGAACTTGGGGGGGTTCATCTTCTGGATGTCGTCCTTGGCGACCAGCACCTGACGCCCGTTCTCGGCAAGCTCCACCAGCACCTCGTCCCCCCGCTCTTCGCGCAGACCGGCCGCCTCAAAGCCATGGCGCTCCGATGGGACCCACACCAGCCGCTTGGCCGTCCAGTCAGCCTGGGAGGCTGGGTTGCCCACCTGGTTCCGATCCACAAACAGGTATCTCTCGGCGCTGGCGTCGCCCCGCGGAGCAGGGGCTCGGACAGCCATGGCTGCGGGCGAGGAGAGAAGAAAAAACAGAAAAGATCAGGCAGGGAACACCCTAGTCCTGAGCTTTGGGTGCACAGAATTCCAGTGCCCAGGAAATCATAATTACCCCTGGTGGCCCCCCCCCCAGTTCTTCCAGGTGCCTGTGTCTTTTTGTACCATATGACTGGAAGATGCTCAGATAAGACCAGTGGGGTATTAAACGTTTTTCACTGCTCCTGTGAACTTCTGCACACATTTGCTTCTCATATCTCCTCCCTCCACCCCACAAACCAGAGATGCGGCAAATTTCAGGGCACACAGGCAAAGTAGTGTGAAATTCCCCACTTCTTCGAATGGAAAACACAAAACAAGCATGAATCTTTGAGGAGCGGGATGAGCAGGGAGAGGAAATATTTGAAGCATTGACTTGACTATCAAATACAAAACCTGACCAAATCCGTTGAACTCTGGAACGTCTTAAACAAACATTATCACGCCAATAAAAGAGCAGTTCATGTTTACAAAGTAATCACTGGGAAATAAGGCCTGGGTTTTGGCAAGGGTGGAGTCAATTGTGGGAAAGCAAAAAGTAACTGGAACCAGGACTCTGGGGTCCCCAGCCAGAATACTGTGGTTTTAATGAGCCAAGAGAAAAAGAGAGCCGTTGAGTTGGGTTGGGGACTGTCTGTAGTTGCTACTTAAAGGCTGGCCTTCTAGTATATTCTTATTCATATGTATTTTCCACCTCCCACCATGTGTTCAGATTTTTCCTTAAGACCGAGAGGACATAGCCATTTTAAAAAAAGGTTTTTGTAAGGTCCCATCATCATCGCTGGCCTGACACACCCAAACACATTCACGCCCACCTCACTTTCCACAAAATACAAGCCTTACAAAGTTGGAATTCTCTAAGATACTTAACGTATTTCATTACTCTTGTATAGAATCTTACTGAAGAAAGATTCTGTGCACAGTTTGCAAGATTCGAGGCATCTGATTGGCATGTGAAAGAGAAAAAATGGGATTGGGAAGCAATATACAACCCAAACCACCATTTCGATACATGCACAAAATGTTGCAAAATCTAGGGAAACCCCTTCCAAAACAAAACAAAACAAAAAAACCCACAACCATATGTCGTCAAATAGGCCTGTACTCTGAAGTTGGTGTGGAAAAGTCTAATAGATTCCTATTTACCCATACACAATAAAACTATAATTATTGGCAGATGAATTAATGAAAGATATTATGAATCAGGATGAAAATATTTTAAAACTCAGGGTTTGCCAAAACCTGTCATTGTATGCAATTCTCTCCGTCTGTCTGTCTCTTCTCTCTTCTCTCTTCTCTCTTCTCTCTCTCTCACACACACACTTTTCTAGTATGAACTTACAAAAACTGGATGGTGGTGGACTCACAGACGTTACCTTCTAGACACAATAAGCAGAGCTGCTCTGAGTCAAGGGACTTAACAAGGAAGCCAGGAACAGACACGGGGAGAAAACGCTAGAAAAACAGGGCCAAAAATGTGGCCGGACAACTCAATTGTGTCACAAAGGTGGGGGAAACCTCCTCAGGAACCCTGGCTGCCTACAATCCGCTATCACCAAGCAAGTTTAACTTCTCCTCCTGGAAAATCTAGGCCCCCAGCCTCTCTTCCCTCATTCCCGGCCTAGCGACCCCAGTCAGCCGCCTGGCTGATGAGCTAGATTTTCCAGCTCTCTCCCACCCACCCCCACCAGCCCCCTGCTGGGCTCGCTGGCATAAGCTGCAGCCTCGCTTGCTTGGGCTGCTGGAGCCAGACACTCGCGTCCTTGTTCCAGGCGCACAGCCGGCCGCCGGGGTCTCCTCTCTGACAAGAGGCTTTGCCCGATGCTTTGCATGAATGAGACTGCGCTAGAGGACCGCTCTGTCGCTGCTATTCTTTCAAAGGAGCTTGTCCTGGCGTCTTGCGCCCGTACTCTCTACATCACCTTTCCCCTGCTCATCTTGGCCTCCAGTGGTTTCCCTGAACTCTGATTTGGGTACATGGAAACAGAGCATCCAAGGAGCCAAAACTTGTCTGGTGTCATGTGCTCAGACCGGCACACCCAGAGCCCAAACCCCAGGCATGTGGGAGCTGTCTGTGCTGACTCTGCAAATAAAAAATGAAAAAAATGGAGAAGCACTCTGCATATGTTCAAAGCAACTCCGCTCTTCGGCGGTTTCCTCTCACGTTAGGTCAGAACAAACACTCAGGATGTTAGCATCACGGCACTTAGTTCTAAATGAGGTGCAGCACAATTTAAGTAACCCAAGTTCAGGTTCTGGTCGGTGCCTGGCTGAGAGACCCTATGTATGATGTCCTGAGCAGGCCTGGGACAAATATGCAGCATCCTTGGGTAATAACCAAAGCCCTAGTGGCCTGGCAAAGACCACTAATGACCCTTGTACCCTGGGTGGCTGGGTCTATAAGCTGCCACTGACATTTCCTACAATGCTCCTGATATAGCATCCCTCCCACATGGTGCCCTTCACATGCAGAGCAAAGGGTGGTCCCTGAATGACCAAAAAAGCAGGTGCAGCCCACTAAGCATTGTGGGAAATCAAAATGGCAGCTTCCAGGACCTCCATTAAGAGTCACAGGGAACAAATGAGATTGCCCACTGCCACTTATGCCCAAGGGAGACCTACCAACGTAGGAGAGAATAACCCACCGGGAGAGGTACTCCTGACAGCCCCCTCAGACCTGGAACCAGCCACAGCCTTGGCGTTCCAAGGCAGAAGAAAAGCAGGATATAAACACACAAATCAACCTGGTCTTTGATCTGCCTCCGCTCTGATCTGTCAGTTGCTAGGAATTCAATTATTCCAGGAAGGGTGGGTGCAACTGAGAGAGGCTCGGTGCAACAGGAAAGGTGGGCAAGGGTTGTCGGTTGGGCACCTTGCTCTCCAATGTAGAGATAGGCAGGAAAGTGAGGGGGGACAGAAGAGAGAGAAAGAAAAAGAGAGAAAAGTCTGTGTGGTGCTACGGTGGGGGAGGGAAAGCGGCTCCACATATTCCCACAAAGAGCAAAGGGTGGTAGGTGACGCCCTTTGGCTGCCAACCAAGGCAGGTGCAGCCTGCTGAGTGTACCTGTGCCTGGCAACCACCTGCCGAAGCTGCCGCACCCCTGCCCAAGAACCCAGGAGCACTAATGCGCTGGCACCAGAGAAAAACCATACATCCCAGGTTGCTCCTTTTTTCCTTTCCCTTTTAACGCCGATGCTGCCTCTCTCCTCCTTCTAGAGAACCCTGAAGTCCTTATACCTTATTTCTCCATGTTTGGTACATTCTACAAGGCATAAACAAGCTCATTCCTGTTTACTTTGAATTAATTTCGAACCAACAGTGGTGCCATATTCTAAACACTGACATAAATTAAAACGCCCTGGGTGATCACTCCTCTCCTAAGCTAACCAGATCTTTCTCTCTCTCTTACTCTTACACTGCCATTTCTCCTTAAACATGCAGTCTCCAGACTAAGGTAACCAGCCCCACTGCCCCTTTGCAAAATAACCAGAGGACTTCTGGCTCGACTGACCCCTTTACTGAAACATACACTTTGGGAACCCCAGAGCTTTGGCTGTTTCATAGGCCCGTTTACCAATAAGGCGTGGAAACAATTATCTGCACAGGCCCAGCCCTCAAAGTACCACACCTACTGTCTACAGAGGGAAAGGCAACCACAGCACTAGGCCCAACTCTATGCCCAAAGAACCCAGGAGTCCGGGCTCGCTGTTCCACTGCTCTAAACCACTAAGCTGCAGTCCTTGCCTAAAAGGAACCCAGGAGTCCTGGCTCCAGCCCTCGCCTGCCCCGGGCAACTTTTTCTTTTCTCTTCATTTCTGGCAGAACATCGCCCCAGCTTTCCAGCACATCCCGTGCTGTCTGTCTCCCACCAGGCCCCACTCCCACCCCACCAGAGGGGATTGGACAACACCCGAACCAGGCAAGTCTGAGGCAAGAGCAGCGTCAAGCAACATCAAGTCCTGCCAAACAGTGCCCAGCCAAGTGGCACTAACGAGCCAGCTGCGCCCTCGTTAGCTAATTAATTTGCTGAGCAATCCCAGGGTGAGGCCATTAGGGTGGTGGCAAACAATTGCCTCAGGCCCCTCGGGGCCTTGACAGAGCAAAAAGATTCCTATGACGGTCTCTGGTCCTAGAATCTCCCACAGGCTCCAAACCCCCCCAAAAGAAGAAGCCGGTCAAAGAGGGGAGGGAGAGAGAAGTTTGGAACTTACTGAGGCATTTTTCATTCAAGCTCCAGCACACAGGCTATAACTGTCTCTCCCCGCCCCCGCCCCCGCCCCCCTTTAGTGGAGCTCTTGTGCTTTTTAGAAGTTGCCTGAGACAGACAGAAATTAACCAGGTTTTCCCCAACATGGGGAAAATGTCGTTTGATGAATTTGAAGGCCAGGGAAGAAGAAAAGAGGTTGGAGCCTTATTGTGGAACAAAACTCAAACTAGGGAGTAGTAGGGGATGTTAGGGTTGCCCAAAGGCCCCGAAGAAACAAAGCACACACCCAGCCAGTTCCTTAACAGAGGTGTGCAATGCATAAATCAACAGGTGAAACTTTTCAAGGGAAAGAGCTAGACTTTGCTGCCTTCACATTATCCTGATGGTAAAAGGACAACTGCGGAGACCCCGTTCTGGAGTTGGCAAGTGAGATCTGGGAACCTGAACACACGAGGTTTTCTGGGAAGGAAGCGGGACCTGGCAGAGAAGGCTCAGGAGGTCTTGCTGTGACCCCTACATGCCTGGATTCTCCAGAGAGCCAAATGTAGCTATGATCATCACAAGACTCATTTTAAATAGTAGGTGAATCATTTATTTATTTCATGCTACACCTCATGGATTGCAGCAAGCAGATTATTTATTTAAAACCCATGTGAGGGAACACATTTGCAAGTGAGCTAATACAACATCTTTCCCAGGAAGGGGACACAATCTTTGGTGAAGGGAGGTGTAGAGGAAAGGAGTCGCAACGATAGAAGGGTGTTTCTGCGCCCTGTGTCCCAGGGATGTGCCAGAAAGAATGGGACAGTAAAAGAAGCCTCCACTGGGATGGGGGAACTGGGGGAACACACAGTGGGCTGAAACAAGGAAAGGGCAATATGACCCAAAATTTGTGTTGTGTTTTTTTTTGGGGGGGGGAGTTGGTCAAAGGAGGTAAAGTTCCTCCCTCCCCTCTGCTTTATGGAGGTTGCCCTGTCAATGCCCCCTGGCGCTCGCCTGTTGGTTTGAGATTGGCAGCACCCGCAATGGAATCGCAAGAATGCCCTTGAAAACCCACAGCCCAGCTGGTATTGGCAAGCACGGCAACCTGAAGAGCAGGGACAACTTCGAGCCCTCGCCTTTCCGGCACCAAACGGACAATGAGAGAAATGTTGATGGGCGGGCACTGTGGGTTAGGAGAGGCAGAGAGAGAGAGAGACGGGGAGGGAGAGAGATGCATGGAAGAAATATAAAGAGACATTTGGGTTAGACATTTGCACCATACTGAAAAATCTCAGGGCGGAGGGGGACATGCAGGGCTTTTAGGCCCTGTGGGTTTTTGATCTGGCCCGGATATTCCAAAAGGAAGCCGCACTGAGTGGCACCATGCCCAGAGGTAATTGGTTCCAAATGCGTCTCCCTCTGGGGCGCGGCATGGCTAAAGAGGCAGAAAACGCAGATCTGTGCAGAGGTGCCAGTTGAAGTATCTCATCTTCAAAGCTGGTTGAAGATGAGAAGCGAGAAGGGAGTGGTTGATGCCTACTGCTCCAGGAGGGAGAGGCTGGGAGCCAGGATTCCTGGGCACTCGAGGCCAGGAGGGCTCCTCCTGAGACAGAGATGGAGGGCAGGGGAGGAACCCTGGGCAGAGAGCGGCAAGAGGGAAACGGGCTCGAGTGGGTTAAGAGCGGGAAGCAGCATCCCGTGGGATGAAATCGTCCTGTAATTGTTAGTTAAGATAGCCACAGGAGTTTGTTTTGCTTGGGATGACCGGAATATTTTTGGTGTGGCTGCCTCCCCAATTTCGGAGGCTCCTTAAACCCCCAGAAGGCGGTGCCTGACTTGCACGCTCTGCTTGATTCTCAGCCACCCGCTCGAACCTATTTGTGTTGGGAGTCATCACCTTCTCCTTCTCACCTGTCAAACTTTCTTGTTGTGGCAAAAACCCAAAAAGCAAAGGCAGCAGTGATGGGAACTAGCTGCCCACCTCCTCCTAGCACAACATCATAGCCCCCCCCCCATGAAACCAAGGAGGCCTGTTTCCCGTTACCAGCGTTGACTAGCGAGGAACCCTCTACAATTCCAAGACACTTCAAACACACACACACACACACACACACACAGAGGCCTTACTTGTTTTGTGTTCAGCAAACAAAGTTGACCAGCGTTTGGCCGAAAGCAAGCCAAGCGAATGATTTCCATTCGACATGCAGTGTTAGAAACACAGGTATATAATCTTATCGCCAAATGGCACCTTAAACCTAGGTTACAGTTGCCGCAATGGAATGTCTAGGTGCCATTTTTTGCAATTAATAATAATAATCATCATCATAATAATAATAGTGGTACCTCGGGTTACAGACGCTTCAGGTTACGGACTCCGCTAATCCAGAAATAGTACCTTGGCTCAAGAACTTTGCTTCAGGATGAGAACAGAAATCGTGCTCCAGTGGCGCGGCGGCAGCGGGAGGCCCCATTAGCTAAAGTGGTACCTCAGGTACCCACTTTATATTTTTAAATCTCCAAGTGGTTTACAACACATTAAAATATTGTATAAAACAATCGAGAATAAAACAAGTTCAAGCTTCAAGGAAAACATTTCAGATCCTTCTCTAAGTGACATTTTGCTTTCCCCAACCACTAACTTGGCACCGAGAGATGCCCACATGGTCACAATTGGACCTGCGTCAGTCGTAAAACGCACCTGCCTAATTTCTAGCACCGTCCACATAATGCAGCGGAATAACCAACCAACAAACCAAGCAACAAAAAAGTAAATTGCTTTTATTTGTTCACTACATTTGTAGCCCCCCTCTTCTCCAAGGAGCTCAAGGTGGCATACATGATTCTCCGCCTCTCTGTGACCAGCCTGAGGTCAGCTAGTGAGATTGATGGCTGGGGTGTGTGGGTAGGGGGATTTGAACCCCGATCTCTCAAGTCTTAGCCCGAAACTCTAACCACTATACCACACCGACTCTCCTAGGCAAGCAAGAGCCACGGACAAAAGTATGCCACACCTATCTCAGTGGTTTTAGCTTTTCAAGGCTACCAAAAGGAGGCGGGAAGATGCGTCTATGGAGAGCTGTCTCAGCACTGCTAACGCTCCCTCTCCATCTGCCCTCTGCCACAAGGATCCCAGGCTCTTTGAGGCAACACAAACTCAGCAGCACAGCCGTAGTCACCGCAACTGCTCTCTCGGGGCCCAAGGGAAACAGTGACAGCAAACAAAGCAAATCCTTCTTGTACTTGGCTGAGTCCTAGCAGATATTCCTGCCACGGTATCTCTTGGTGTGGAAGGGAGAGGAACACAGGGACCAATTCCTCACTGCAGCTTCTGTTGAACCTGCAAGCTGATCCCTCCTCTCTCTGCTTTTTAACTTAGAAGACCAAGAGCAGAGAGACAAGAGACATGGCATGGCACTTTCAGGCTGCACAACGGTGGCTGCACCCCAAAGCTCCATGACTGCTTTAGGGATTATGGGCACGGAGGGAGGGAGAGTAGGCCTTGAAAGCAGCCATGTTACCCCAGTGCTGTGTTTCTGAGGTAAAATACTATGGCAGCTGCCTCTGCAGGGAGGGGAAGAGGAACAGCTGGTCAGAACAGGAAGTGGGGGCCATCCATTCAATAATTATCTGTAAAACCGACATACTTGGTTCAAATACATACATTTACCTACACCCTTCAGGGAGCACATCTCTAAGTTATCTTTTTTTGCTCTGTTTAACTGAATATATTGAGATTGCAGGGTGGTTTATGTAAAACCTAAACCAGGGGGGGAGGGACGTGGGTGGCGCTGTGGGTAAAACCTCAGTGCCTAGGACTTGCCGATCGTAAGGTCGGCGGTTTGAATCCCCGCGGCGGGGTGAGCTCCCGTCGTTCGGTCCCAGCTCCTGCCCACCTAGCAGTTCGAAAGCACCCCTAAGTGCAAGTAGATAAATAGGTACCGCTTTATAGCGGGAAGGTAAACGGCGTTTCCGTGTGCGGCGCTGGTGCTGGCTCGCCAGAGCAGCTTCGTCACGCTGGCCACGTGACCCAGAAGTGTCTTCGGACAGCGCTGGCTCCTGGCCTCTTAAGTGAGTTGAGCGCACAACCCTAGAGTCGGACACGACTGGCCCGTAGAGGCAGGAGTACCTTTACCTTTACTAAACCAGGGGTAGAGAATCTGTGGGCCTCCCGCTGTTGTTGGACTCCCACGTCCCATCAGGCCTGGCCAGCATGGCTAATGGTCAGGGATGATGGGAGTTTAAGAGTCCAACATCTGAAGGGCCACAGGACCCCCGTCCCCCCGCTGCAAGGTCAATGAACACTATATAAATGCCATTTCACTCCACGTCCAGGTAGCCTCATGACATTTCAAGTGTATAAAGGTGTTTTTTTTAAAAAAAAAAAGGTAAATGACCCCTGGACAGTTAAGTCCAATCAAAGGTGACTTTGGGGTGCGGTGCTCATCTCGCTTCAGGCAGAGGGAGCTGGCGTTTGACCACAGACAGGTTTCTGGGTCATGTGGCCAGCATGACTAAACCGCTTCTGGAGCAACGGGACACCGTGACAAAAGCCAGAGCGCATGTAAACACCGTTTACCTTCCCACCGCAGCGGTACCTATTTATCTACTTGCACTGGTGTGCTTCCGAACTGCCAGGTTGGCAGAAGCTGGGAAAGAGCAATGGGAGCTCACCGCATCGGGCGGATTCAAACCACCGACCTTCCGATCAGCAAGCCCTAGAAGAGACTCAGTGGTTTAGACCACTGCGCCACCCGCGTCCCAATCTGATCTATTCATTTTAAACGGTATTTTACCACTTTAAACAGTCCCCGATTCCCTAAAAGAATCCTGAGAACTGTAGCTTGCTAAGAGGCACTGAGAGCTGTTAGGAGATCCCCATCCCCTCCAGAGAGCTACAATTCCCAGAGTTCCCTGGAAAGAGGGACTGAGCATTAAAAGACTCTGAGAACTGTAGCTGTGAGTGGAATGGGGTCTCCTAACAACTCTCAGCAGCCTTGACAAATTACCCAGGATTCTTTAGGGGAGCATGACTGCTTAAAGTGGTATAATACCGCCTTAAATGTGTAGTGCAGATGGGTCACCAGTTCCCCTTCTAGGACTCCATATATGGGCCCCTGGGGAATTCTGTGCCCTTTTCCTTATGGGGTACAGCAGCAGCCCCTTCTCCACCCACCAAATTTCCAAAATGAACCTCAATTCATTATTTGGCTAGCCAAGATTTAAAGGCAGGAGGAATCTGGGAGTCAGGATAGTTGGCTTTCTTGAGGGAAGGCTATAAGAGATGTCAGGAGACTAGCGTCCTGGATTCCCCAAGAGGAAGCGTTGGGAGCCTTTGCCCCTCTGAGATGCGGCTAACTTACAACTCCCATCAGCCCTGCAAGTGTCACCAGTAGCTAGGGATGATGGGAGTTGTAGTTCAGTAGCACCTGAAAGGCTGCAGGGTCGCCATACCTGTCCAAGAGACAAGTAAGGAAAGGAACACAGAAGACTTTGTAGAAATTAGTCCTGAGCTATGTGACAGGAAAGATGGCACCAGATGCATCAGAGCTGTCTGCCTTGCTGATGCGTCCAATATATCTGGAGGGCACCAGGTTGGGGAAGCCTGCATCAGAGCAAGAGGACAGGGAGAGAGGACTCTCCTGGATTCATCTGGAAACAGGATGGGGAGCTATGTGGGTTCTAGCCAAGTGGCTGGGAGCCAGGACTCCCAAGAACCCTGGGCCTCTCTGGAGTGACGGCCACTATCTTTATAACTATCACAGTCACAGAGTGAAATAACAAACCCGACTTGAATGTGTGTCATTCCCCACATATGTGTGGCGTGTGTGCCACTTTTGCATCTTCCCACATAACCCCCCTCCACCCCTTTCTGCAGAGCTCACGACACGCCTGCTAATTGTTTTGCCGGCCGGCTCATATGACTCCCAACGTATCCAGACCTTTCTGCCAAAATCCCTGTTCCAAGTTTAGGACTGAGCTGGGAGGGTTGGGAGGTGGGGGGCAGGGAGCAGGCTGCCTCCATGGTGTAAAGGCGCCCGTTGCAGCTATAAATACCGGGTTGCCGACAACATAACTGTTTGGTGCTCAAGTCCAGAGGAGACACGACTGTGTGGGGAGGGCAAAGGATTTTAACCAGATCTCTCTCAGTTCTAGCCCCAGCTCAACATGAAACCAGGATTACTTGGAATTAACTTCTTTTTTAAAATAAAAAAAGCAAAAACTCCTCTTTGATTTGTGTAATGTCTAGCATTACGTACAGCACCACAACTACCCCTGCAGCCCTCTCTCCTTCAAGAATTTGGAATGAAATGCTCACCGTCCAGCCCACTGCTGAACATCCCAACATCAATTACCACCACCTTCCCCATAAAAAAGTCTGCCTTAAATCTCTGGCCACAGTTCACAGAAATATGAAAAACACATGTGACATCAAGGATCAGGAAATAAACCCACCGCCACCACCATTTCCACTGGCCCACTTCAGCTGAAAATATTCACCTCTCCAGGGTTATGAAATCAGACAGACAGCCTCTTTGGACACAAAGCACTTCCTGGCTGCTAACTAATGGCCAGCAAATGCCTTTTGAGCGACACATCCCACATTTTGTTGAGTGGCAGGCATGATAAAAGAAAGATGGTTCTTAAGACTCAAATATATTAACTTTCTGTACTAAACCACAACCTAACAGGCATCCTCAACTTTTCATTAGTTCAGTAAGTCTGCCTTTCCCACTTGCATGTCTCACTTTTAAGAACAGATGAATGTGACTTTATGAAAGGCCTGGTGGGTGGGTGTTGAGGGTCATATAACCCAGAAACCAAATCATCTGTCAAAAGAAACCCTTCAGACATTTAAAGGGAGTGAGGGACACTAGAACACACACAGCCCTCATTCACACACTACACTAAGCCAAACCATGGTTTAGGGCAAATGATCAAGTGTACAGGATTTTGAAAGAGGAGGTCGTACCCACTATGGTTTATTGTGTTGCCTAAGTCCAGGCTTCTGGTTTAACTCTCCTAGGCAAACCATTGGCTGTAGACTTTAGGACAAACCTTGGTTATTGCTTATGGTTTGCCTGGAACAGCTAAACCATGAGGCTGGACCTGAATGACACACTGAGCTAAATCATGCCTTGGCTTAGCACAGCAGCGAAACCACAGTGGAGGAACAAAGTGGGCAAGTATCTCCTCTCCAGGCTCTTGCAAGATTTGATCACACACACACCAAGCTATGATTTAGCTTAGTGTTACATGCAAACTGGGCCAATGGAAGGGTTGCAACTATTTTGCCAATTCATTTAATGAATTAGGTTCTAGTCCACAAAAGCTTATGCCACACACCAAAAAAAAAAAAATCATTAGCCACATGACTCTTTGCTGTTTTCATTACAACAGACTAACACAGCCACACACCCCCCTCTGGAATTCACCATTCTGTTGACACAGCAAGTTCCAAATGCTAAGCATTCCTCGGATTTGCAGATCAAATCTGAGCATTTTAGTGGACTTTTAGATAAAACTCTGTAATTGGCTTGATTAAATTCAGATGGCGCTGTCAGCTGTCTTGAATTAGAGGTTAGACACATGCAAAAGAAAATCACCCCAAAAAAACCCACCACAAAACAAAACCCCAAACTACAAATACCTCACTTCTTCAGCATGAAAACACTCCGCTGCATTCCTGAAATGCTTTATATTATTTTGGGCATAATACTCAAAAATTCCAGCACCTTTATCCCAATGTGCAATGAATGCAGGCATCCAATCATGCCTTCGGTTCACTGGGTGACACATTCAGCCGCTGAAACCACCCAACGGTCTCCCCGCTACTAGAGCATGGCAGATATAGAGAAATGTAGAGGCCACACAGAATCACATTCTCCTTGAGAATTCCACTTCTTGCAGAGAACTCTTTGCAGTGGGAAGCCTGCATTGCCAAGCCACCTTGGGAGACGGGTGACAGGCCTATTCTTGCCAGTAAATCCAGGTGTACAAGGGTTACAACCTGCACCCATATTCCACATCCTTCTGCAGTGCCATCTTCTATTGTCATTCCAAACCTCTTCGGATTAAGTCCCCTTTACAACCCCCCATTTCTCTTTACGTTAATGGTTCTGTTTCCACTCACCAAGCCTCGGCAAAAACACCTTACCAGAGGCCTTTGCAGTACAGTGCTGTGGGTATTTCTCCTTAGCAGGAAGAGTTGCCTCCATCCCATTTACATCCTCAGTAGGTTTGGGGTGAGTTTTTTTTATTTAATGCTACCGGGTCACAGGCTCAAAGGCAAGAAAGGACTGCATATTCATACCTGAGCAAAGCCCAGAATAGGGTGTAGGCGGGAATGGAGGAGGGAGGAGAGCATCAGAAGGAACCCTGCAGAAATTCAGCAGCTGACATTCTCTGGCTGGCCACCAATGAAGGGCTAGATGGATGGAGGGACGGGCAGGCAGATGGAGTCATGTATAAGAGAGACATAGGGAAGGGAATGAAGAGAACAGATTGAGGGATGGAAAGCCACGCATCGCTCTCTCGCTAGACACATAGAAAGGAGCAGGAAGCAACACCGGTGCACAGATCCGCAGAGAAAACATGATCAGAAGCAGCAGAAGCCGAGGCAGAAAGATCGGGGGGTGGGCGGGGGCGGGGGAAACTTGATTTATCATCTGGGGATGAGCAGAAGACACATCTAAACAAATCCCCACCCCCCTCCCCATCATGCAATGTCATTTTCTGTCATTTAAGCAAGATCACCCCACAAAGGATCAACCCCTCTAAGGAACCCGATCAGCAATTTGGAGCACGCTACTATGATTAAGGCAAAAAATGCACAGGCACGCGGACCCCTTGCCCTTCCCACTCCCCAGACCTTGGCAGAGCCCCTTGCCAGCCGCCGTCAATGAGACAGAGAGACTCGACCAAGGAGAGAAGGGCAGCGCAGAGGAAGAAGAGGGCCCTGGACGAGGCTGCACTGTACCTTAGCAGATAGGAGCGAGAGAGAGACGTTGACACCTCCAAGGCCCAACCGCAACTGAGCAGCCACGGGCGGGTGGGCGGAGTCCCGGCGCCGTGGCCACGCCCATCGCGGCCAATCGCAAAAAAGAGGGAGTGGCAGCGGGGCCGCTGGTGGTGGCGGGGAGGGGGGGGAATCTGACAGCGAGACAAAGATAGGCTGAAAGGGGGCAGCGACACACCCCCTTTTGGGTGGGGGAATGGAATGAGTGACGGGGAAATCCACCAAACAGAGGCAGGAGAGCGGCTGGGCCCTCTTGGGCGCTGAATGGGTTTCTTTGTGTGTGAACAGATCGTGAGAGGGGCGGGGGGCGAGGAAGAAGGATGAATGGGGTCTATTGTCTGCTTGGAGGGGGATTGGGATTACGTCAGAAGCTAGGACCCCCCCCAGCCTTCCCCCCAAACCTCTCCCCCCCCCAGGGTCACGCATTTTCTCCTCTGCAGTTCCTCTCCTTCACCCGCAAAACTAGGGACTCCCAAACTCTGTACTCAGAAAACTTGCGCTGCCAAATAATAAATTAGTGATAATGCTTAAGGGCTTCCTGTAAGTGTCTCTCTGCAGAAGGGGTGCCCGATGCATGTCTGGATGGATTTAATATTGTGTGAGTGCTTATGTATGTATGCATGTATATCGTTCTAATTCTATCAACGTTTAAGGGAAAAAAATCTCTGCAAATTGTCCAAATTAAGATGAACGTGGAAAAACCGGTCGTCTGGAAATTACCACAGCCCAGTATCCCATGAAGTGATGCTACTTAAAGAATGGTGTGCAACTGCCTTTTTTCATAGTTGCTTGCTTGATTTCTGTTACAATTTCACATGTTTTACAAAATTATAGGCTGATGCTGGTGTTTCAGTATAAATGTGACAAAGAACAGTAGTTCCACGAATAGTTTGCGTTTACAGAAACTTTCCCTGACATTGCTGAAACGTTTAAAGGATTAAAGTTAATTTCGCTGTCTGACAGTTAACAGTGAACTAACTTGTTTCTGCGCTTAGCACAATTATCTTAGCTGATGATGATTAAAGTAGGCTGTGTTGTTTTTCTTTTTGGTCCTCATAATTACTGTGCTAAATAATAAATATATAATAAACATATTTATAGCTTTTGCTGCCTCTTAGTTCTGAAAAATGTTCTTTAATTGTATTTTATATGAATCCCCCTTTTTTAAGCTTTTCGTATACTGCCCTGGAATCCACTGGGCGAAGGGCGGTTTGGAAACTTTTTAAAAACCAAATTCCAGTAATAAGTAGAGTTTAAGATGCAAACTTAACACCCTGATCCTTGCTGTTGGGTGGATTTAGGATGTAACAGATACGCCCATGCTCTGGGTTGTATCAGCCTCTGGGCCAGGGTTAGGGACATAGCTGTCAACCTTCCCTTTTTTGCAGGAAATTCCCTTAATTCCAGCGCCGTTTCCCGCTGCTATCCTGGATTGTTAGATATCCCGTAGACGGTCCCCGGGACAGGTGAGGCTGCTGATCCCTTATTTTTGACGCTGCTGATCCCTTATTTTCAAATCTGACAGCTAGGGTCAGGGAGCCCCTCCACCGACATTCCCACTGGTGTTGGCTAGTGGAAGGCTGTGAAACTAGATGTTATGGGGTGGAGCATAGCCAGCCATGTACCCGCTGGATCCTAAGGTGCTTCATCCCTGGAGAGGGGCCCATCTCAGACCTCTCAGCTTCTTCTAGCTTGGAGCTGGCATAGCAGAAAATTAGAAAAACACAACACCCTCTTTTTTGTCCTGGTCATCCTGCGCTAGCAAGACTTTTGATGGCAGTGGTTGTTGTGTTTCCGTTCCCAGTCAGGGCTTGGGATTGCTCTGTTCCCCAGCAACAATCCTATACACAGGTTGCTGGGAGTAAGTCCCATTCAAGCCAGTGCACATTACTTCTGGG
Source organism: Podarcis filfolensis (assembly GCF_964270895.1). Lineage (NCBI taxonomy): Eukaryota > Metazoa > Chordata > Lepidosauria > Squamata > Lacertidae > Podarcis > Podarcis filfolensis. The sequence goes on along the minus strand of NC_139615.1, from coordinate 16,610,433 downwards.
CACTGGTGCGGTGGTGCATTTTGAAGTATAACGAAGACTGGACAAAGCTGGACCCATTTCAATCCGGCACTGAAATATATCCTCAGCAACTCTGATCCATGACATTTCGCTGCATTAACCCCTTGCTCAGAGCTTAATTCAGATAACCAGGGGAGCGCATAGCAGCCACATCTGCCAGCACATGTAGGATCCCACTTTCAGCACACTACAGTGCGCAACCGTTTGAGATAAATTTGCTGAGGACATCATGCACTGCAAAAATGGCAGTGTGAACAGGCCTCCTCACACCTAATCCAGTTTGCAGGGAAAGGCTGTTGTAGCAGACCCTCCAAGTGTCCCTATTTTCCAGTCCTGGATTTACAGAAGCCTTCCCAGTTTCTGATTTGATCCTGGAATGTCCCACTTCTCCTTCGGATGTCCCTGTTTTCGTCAGAGAAACGTCAGAGAGTGTATAGTTATGAGCCAAGGAGATAAGTAACTATACAAACTTTGGAAGACATCCGAAGGCAGCCCAGTATAGGGTAGCTCTTAAATATTTTATTACGTTTTTGTATATTGGAAGCCGCTCAGAGTGGCTGGGGCAACCCAGTCAGGTGGGCAGGGTATAAATATAATAACAATTTGTTATGGAATAGGTCACAGGTGTCAGCAACCTTTTTCAGCAGGGGGCCGGTCCACTGTCCCTCAGACCTTGTGGGGGGCTGGACTATATTTTTTTGGGGAAATAATGAACGAATTCCTATGCCCCACAAATAACCCAGAGATGCATTTTAAATAAAATGACACATTCTACTCATGTAAAAACATGCTGATTCCCGGACCATCCATGGGCCGGATTTAGAAGGCGATTGGGCCTTAGTTTGCATACCCATGAAATAGGATATCCCTATTTTCATTGGGGACGCGGGTGGTGCTGTGGTCTAAACCACAGAGCCTTGGGCTTGCTGATCGGCGGTTCGAATCCCTGTGATGGGGTGAGCTCCCGTTGCTCAGTCCCTGCTCCTGCCCACCTCGCAGTTTGAAAGCGTGTCAAAGTGCAAGTAGATAAATAGGTACCACTCCGGCGGGAAGGTGAATGGCATTTCCGTACACTGCTCTGGTTTGCCAGAAGCGGCTTAGTCATGCTGGCCACATGACCCAGAAGCTGTCTGCGGACAAACGCCAGCTCCCTCAGCCAGTAAAGCGAGATGAGTGCCGCAACCCCAGAGTCGTTCACGACTGGACCTAATGGTCAGGGGTACCTTTACCTACTTTCATTGGAGAGATGTTGGAGGGTATGTTGTAGCTCAGGGGTAGAGCACCTCATTTGCATTCAGGGGGTCCCACAATCGATAGCAGGCATCTCCACATAAGACTGTGAAACTTTGGAGAGCTGCTGTCCATCACTGTAGACAATACTGAGCTAGACGGAGCCATAAAGGAGTTCAACTTTCAGCTTTCTACACAGCGCTGTGATTATCGAAGCCCACAGCTCTTGCCGCGGTCTGTCTTGCCAAAGCTACTCTGCCCCCTTGTGGGGTAAAGGTGCGTGGCTCCACTTCTGATTTCTAGGCCTGGGTCAGGTTGCCAGTGTGACACAGCAAAAACTCCACGGGAGGCAGCGAAGGGAATCACAGTAAATGAGGTTATCTGGGGCAGGGCCTAAAGGAAAGGTTCCCCGGACTACTTTTAGAGGTAGAAGTGACTCAACAAAGTCCTCCATCCACAGCGATGATGCACTTAAATGTGTGCGACGCTATATTTATCTGTGTGACGCTCAAGGCAGATTCTTGCCACCTGCAAAGCTCATGAGCAAAAAATGGAAAGCGGAAACTTCATCGGAACCCAAATAGGTGCAATGTGCTCAGCATGGCTTAAGAAAGATGGTGAGACACAGCTTTAAAAAATGCCCAAGACCTGCTACTCTAGATAGAAGGATGCCACTTTTTTATGTCACACAGAATTACTGGTGGAGCTGGTGGAGTCTGGCTTTCTGTGTGTGGATAAATGATACGTTATGCACGATATAAATGTGATAAAGGATCTTCTTAGTTATCCTTTCGCTATTACTTCTTTCTCTTTTTCTTTTCTGTGCAGTTGTGGTTTGTCTTTTCTTATAAATGAGTTTGAATTTTACTGGTTAATGTAGTTTTAAAACTTACAATAAAATTGTTCTTAAAAAGAATAATTGTTTGTGGAGCAGTTCGCTGTCAGCTGGAAGTTACAAAGAATTCTTCATCCAGAATGCGGCAGCTAGACTGGTGACTGGCAGTGGCCGCCGAGACCACGTAACACCGATCTTCAAAGACCTACATTGGCTCCCAGTACGTTTCCGAGCACAATTCAAAGACTTGGTGCTGACCTTTAAAGCCCTAAACGGCCTCAGCCCAGTATATCTGAAGGAGAGTCTCCACCCCCATCGTTCAGCCCGGACACTGAAGTCCAGCTCCGAGGGCCTTCTGGCGGTTCCCTCCCTGTGAGAAGTGAGGTTACAGGGAACCAGGCAGAGGGCCTTCTTGGTAGTGGCGCCAACCCTGTGGAACGGCCTCCCATCAGATGCCAAAGAAATAAACAACTATCTGATGTTTAGAAGACATCTGTTTAGGGAATTTTTTAATGACTGATGTTTTAATGTATTTTTAATCTTTTGTTGGAAGGTGCCCAGAGTGGCTGGGGAAACCCAGCCAGATGGGCGAGGTATAAATGTTGTTGTTGTTGTTGTTGTTATTATTATTATTATTATTATTATTATTATTATTATTATTATTGTCATCGTCATCATCATCATCTAGCAGTTAAATCAGGTGGACAAACTGCAAAGGGCCTTTGGATTTGACCACGTAGTGTAATCACAGCCACCTGGGACTTGCAGTTCAATTACAAAGTGATATACGGCATGTGCACATATGAACCATGGCCCCAAACGTCATGCGGATTGACTATGCATCAGCATACAGTGGTACCTCAGGTTAAGTACTTAATTCGTTCTGGAGGTCCGTTCTTAACCTGAAACTGTTCTTAACCTGAAGCACCACTTTAGCTAATGGGGCCTCCTGCTGCTGCTGCGCCGCTGGAGCACGATTTCTGTTCTCATCCTGAAGCAAAGTTCTTAACCTGAAGCACTATTTCTGGGTTAGTGGAGTCTGTAACCTGAAGCGTATGTAACCCAAGGTACCACTGTACAGTCAAACCGGCTAAAATCTCTTCTTCAGCGCTGATAACACATGGGAAGCTAGCACAGCAGCTTTGAATGCGTCTCTTTGAATCGCCTCTGGTTTTGGAAAGATTGCCAGCTAGATAAGAATCATTGTGTCTGTTGTGTGTACTTGTTTTAGAAAGGCAGGATATAAACGTTTAAATAAAGAAATATATAAATAGCTATAAAAGTAGAAGACCCCACCCTCCCACCCAAACCATTCAAGAGAGTCAGTCCCTCTCACCAAGTACCCAAGAGGTGCCCAGCAGCAGAGATGAGGCTAACAGATAGGAACGAGAAAGAATTAGCACAATCTACCACTAGGCCTATTTTTGCGCAAGCCCTTCTGAAAGGAACAGGAGATTGCATCGACTCTGCATTCTGGAGCACCGGCTCATTCATTTCTATGGGGATTGCGCAAAAGAAAACCTGCACATGTGATAAAACAGCGCCCCCTGGTGCCGGAACAAAGAGGCTCGTGGTTTTCTTTTCCCAGTACGTACACAGCACACAGTACTGTAACTCCCAGAGGCTGAGATCCGGAGGAAAGAAAAGCACCAAAGACAGGTTGTGAGAGGTTAAGATATGTCGAACCTGTTTCAGACCGAGCCCCAGAAGATGGGCACCTTAAAATAACAACTACCAGTGCTTTAAAAAAAAAAATGTTAAAGGGTACTCTCGTTTTCCTACTCATATTGAAATTCTGATTCACAAAATGTTTAGGGGTATGCATACCCCTGCATGCCCCCAGAAAAAAGCAGTGACAACAACAGCAGCAAATATAGTAATAAATATTAATATTAACGTGGGACACAGGTGGCGCTGTGGGTAAAACCTCAGTGCCTAGGACTTGCCGATCGTATGGTCGGCGGTTCGAATCCCCGCGGCCGGGTGAGCTCCCGTCTTTCGGTCCCAGCTCCTGCCCACCTAGCAGTTCGAAAGCACCCCTAAGTGCAAGTAGATAAATAGGTACCGCTTTATAGCGGGAAGGTAAATGGCGTTTCCGTGTGCTGCGCTGGTGCCGGCTCGCCAGAGCAGCTTCGTCACGCTGGCCACGTGACCCGGAAGTGTCTCCGGACAGCGCTGGCCCCCGGCCTCTTAAGTGAGATGGGCGCACAACCCTAGAGTCGGACATGACTGGCCCATACGGGCAGGGGTACCTTTCCCTTTATTAATATTAACAACAACAACACTCCATTCAGATGGGCAGATAATCTGCCCATCTGACTGTGGTGTTTTTATTGAAATTACTGGTATGGTTTTAATAGACTATATATATAAGTTATCAGTGTTTAATTGTTTTTAAATGGTTGTTTCTTCTATATTTTTAGCAGTTCCTATTTTTAGCTGTAAACTACATTGATTCCTGTGAGGGGAAAAAGTGGTGTATAACTAATTAACTTTAACTATAATCCTTTTAAAAATATAATAATGCAGTTGTTCACTACAAAGAATTAGGGGTGATATTCAATCTTAGTCTTGTTCAGAGAGTAGAGTCCATTAATTTCAGTCCGCTGATTTCTGGGATGACTATAATTATCACGCATAACTCCTTGTGGTGAACAACTACACTTTTATCTGATTTGTCTATTGGTTTCAGTGGGTGTACTATTCTGAGTAGGACTTACGCTGCATATACAGCCCATTCTTTCCCTCAAAGAATTCTGGGCTCTGTAGTTTGTTAAGGGCTGCTGGGAATTGTAACTCTGTGAGGGGTAAACTACAAGGCCCATAATTCTTTGAGGGAAAGAAAGTGATTTGAATACGCTTTTACAGGTATTTTTTTACAGAGCTGAGATATCACCCTACGTAAACAATTAGGAAATGGTATGACACAGAAACATACAAATAAATAAATCCCATGCATCTCAGAACATCGTAAGTATTAAGATTAAAGAGGAAAGGGGGAGAGCTTAGGTAAATAAGGTTTGTGTGGTTGTGTGATCTATTGATTCAGCCAGCCCTTTCTCGGGTCTCTCTCCCAATTAACTCTGTCTTTCCCAGATATGTCTGCTTGCAATTTGGGACTGGGTCTGGTATTCTATTTGGTTCTCAAATGAGCTGCCAACTTCCTCCCTCCACAGCTGCTTTGCTTTCTCCCCACAACTATACTTTCTTAGTATGCAGCAAGGATTGGCTATTCAGTGGGTCTCTCTCACCCACCCCCTTCCCTGCTGTCCTCCCTGTCTGCACCCTTACCATGTGTCCAGATATTTATAGTTCTGTGGAGCAGACAAGCGTGGCTGACCCGTCCCTTACTGCTTCTTCTAGCCCTAGAAGAAAAGAAGACAGAGCATTCGGGGTAATAATGGCTGAAACGCAATGGGGGAGGAAAGCGGGTGGGCTTGAGAGAGACAAAGAGAAGGGGTATGTGTGTGAGAGAGAGACAGAATATTGACTGAGATGAATTTCTTTACCCACCTGTGCTGTGGTTTGTGGCCCTGCACTGCTGTGCGAGAAATGCACTTTGTACCTGCTCCAAGGCACACTTTGCTTTCTGATTACAGTGGTATCTCGGTTTAAGAACAGTCAGGTTTAAGAACGATTTGGTTTACAAACTCCGCAAAACTGGAAATAGTGTCCCAGTTTGAGAACTTTACCTCGGTCTAAGAACGGAATCCGAACGGTGGAAGGGCACTGGCGGCAGGAGGCCTCATTAGGAAAAGCGCACCTCAGTTTAAGAACGGTTTTGGTTTAAGAACAGACTTCCGGAATGGATTAAGTTCGTAAACTGAGGTACCACTATATTTCATATGTCCCAGCTTTGGGTGTCTCTGCTAAAAACAAGTGCAGGCTGTGTCTTGATTGATATGTTATATATGTCAGATTTTCTGCAAGAGGACAGAACTTTGGTTAAAACTGAGTAATGGTTAGAGTGACCAATGAGGACAGGTTCAAATCTTCAGTCTGCCACCACAAAGCTCACAGTCTGGCCTTGGGCCCATCGCCTTCTCTCAGCCTAAGCTACCTCACAGGATTGTTGTGAAGAGAAAAGAGTGGGAGAAGACAGAATAGAAATGTAATAATTAAACAAATGCTCTAACATATGGTGCCGACAAACAAGCTCCTAAATTCCTATTTGATCCTGCTCACAGATGTCTCTCCCTAACTTTTCAACAAAAACAATGTGGATTCCTGTTTCATTCAGATCCAATCTATCCCACCTGTATTTATGATGGCAGGGGGGATTTTTTAACATTATCCTTTTGTCCTGCATTAAAGGCTGTGGCAGGAGAGGCTCTGTGGGAGGTGCGCACACACATCATGCCCATAAAGGATAGCGCTGCTTCGTCACAGGGGCCCAGAGAGAGCAGAGGCGGCTGCAGTCTACAGAACTGTGCATTGCCGTGAATGTGGAATATAGAAAATGATCTTACCATAGGAGAAGTGTGTTATTAGAGAGAGGCCTGAAGAGGATGTTGGCATGTCGTAGTTGGGCAGCACATAGAATTGGGGGCTGCAGTGCGTACAGAGCACACACCACATTTAAAGTGCATGGCTTCCCCCCAAAAGAATCCTGGGAACTGTAGTTTATTAAGGGGGCTGGGGATTGTAGCTCTATGGGGGGCAAACTACAGTTCCCAGGATTCTTTGTCGGGGAGCCATGTGCTTTAAATGTGGTGTGTGCGCCTGCTGCCTGTGTTTGAGGCGTGTGGTGAGTGTCGAGGCCTTCTCACTGCATGTGGGTGAAAGTGCATAATCCAGTGGTGCAGAGATGGTGCCCAAAAGTGACACAGGGGTGTGAACAGCCAGGTATTAAAATGTGGAGATGACATGATCCTGTTTGTGGCAGCATTAAGCAGGTGCAGAAATACCCCTGTGTAGGAAAGTATTTATACTGTGGTCCAACAGGAATCTGGGCAAGGATGTTGCATACACAGATTTGTGTTTATATAAACAGCTTTACGACAGAGTTTATTCCTGTTTCTTTTGTAAACCTAAACTAGTTTCAAACTGATTTAACTAGAAAGATCAGTTATTTGGTGAGGGCACTGAGCATTTCCTCCCTTCTCGTCCTTATAGATTTATAACTACCAGGGTTATTATTTAAAGGGGAAATTCAGGACACTTTAGAGCATCTCGTCTAGGCATGTCTTCAGAAAACACTTGTCACTTGCCACAGACTTTATGGGAGGGGATGTTGTCTGTGAGAGAAGTTGTTAGTTGCCTTCCAAATGCACCCATCTCAAGGCAACATACAGGAGACAACTGAAACAGCTAAAAACACTTAAAAACAACACAGAAAATGGTAGATGTGTTTTTAAAAACAATACAAAATAAACACCAGCGGCAGAGATCTTTTCATCCAGCTGGAAAAGCCTGTTGGAGCAAGAATGTCTTCAATTGTTTCCAGAAAGTTCAGAGAGTGGGCGCTTGTCGTATCTTGACAGGAATGCTATTCCACAGAACAGGGGCAGCCCCACTGGAAGCCCTGCTCTGAGTAACTGTGGAGGAATAAATAAATGCAATTTTTAAAAAAGCATATGGAAGAAGGTGATCCTTAAGATCCCCAGATCCTAAAGCTCTTTAAGGATTAAGCCACATCCCAAGTTTTTCACACAATTGACCAACACAACCACAGCCTTCTGGCCTTGGAAGATAACAGCCACATGCCTTTCTGTGTGCATTTGCAGATATATACCAGCAGGAGGCAACATTGCAACCCACCTGAGCAGAGGACGCTGCCACCTAGTGGCCATCTTGGGGAACTGCACTTCCGCCACAACAGCTCTGTATTCAAATGCACCCCCTGCTTGGTCTGGTGCATCGCCATCCTTGGCTGGCGAATGTTGTTGCCTACGGCACACTGTTTTCAGCCGCAGATGCAGCCCAGCAGAGGTTGGCTAAGCCGAGCCAGGATCCCTGCAGACACGACGGGTTGGATCTGAAGCAGACGGCAAAAGTGGCGCTGGTCGGGTTCACATTCCACGCCAACTTCAATTACGCCTGGTTCCGGAGCCTGGAGCGCCTTCTTCCAGGAGTGAAGGTGACCACGGTGATAGCAAAGGTCGCTTGCGACCAGGTCATCGCTGCGCCAATCACCATTGGGGCTTTTTACACTGGTGAGAGACAACAGGAGGCTGGAGGGGGCTGGAGAGCTCTTTGGAGAGCTCCCTTTCTCTTTATTTTTTTATATTCAAAACAAGACATATTATCCAAAAACATATCATCCTTGTTTTCCCCCCCCATTTTTCCTCCCCCCCCCCAAACCCACCCGCCCCCCAACTTCCCTCAGTTCCAGTCTTTGGTTTCTCTGAGACTGCTGTTTTCTGCATGTTACAAAGTTGTATAGATCCTCAAACTATTTAGCTGATTATTATCAATAAAAAGTTTGTGAATGTTTATGCTTCCCTCCCTTTCTCAGGTCTCTCTCTCCTGGATGGTGAAAGCAACATATTTGGGAAGCTGCAGGAGAAGTTTTGGCCAACGTACAAGGTAATAACAGCTCTGTAGATTCTGTGCTAGGCTGTTACAGCAAAGAAACACGCAAACAGAAAAAAGAGGGCATTGTGGCACCATAAAGAATAGTTTTTCAGTATCCTGGGCAGGGCTGGGACCTGGAGGGTCACTGATTTCTACTCCGGCGGGGAGTTTCCCTTCAACAAAGTGTAGGATCACGGCAATGAAAATAATAAATAGAGTTTGGCAAACCGTGTTTAACACCTGATCCCACTGAGAATGATTCACTTTGAGAGCCATTGTTATCTGCAATTGTTGCTGTCATATCATCATGGAGGAGCTGAATAATGTTTACAAATTCATCTGGGCAGCCAATTTTCAGAAGGACAGTCCACAGGGCATTACGATTTACAGTGTCGAAAGCCTTAAAAGGTAAAGGGTAAAGGGACCCCTGACCATTAGGTCCAGTCACGGACGACTCTGGGGTTGCGGCACTCATCTCGCTTTATTGGCCCAGGGAGCCGGCGTACAGCTTCCGGGTCATGTGGCCAGCATGACTAAGCCGCTTCTGGCGAACCAGAGCAGCACACAGAAACGCCGTTTACCTTCCTGCCAGAGCGGTACCTATTTATCTACTTGCACTTTGAGGTGCTTTCGAACTGCTAGGTTGGCAGGAGCATGGACTGAACAACGGGAGCTCACCCCATCGCGGGGATTCGAACCGCCAACCTTCTGATCAGCAAGTCCTAGGCTCTGTGGTTTAACCCACAGCACCACCTGTGTTGAAAGCCTTATTCAGGTCAATAAACGCCATATACAGGGGTTGGTTTTGCTCTCTGCATTTTTCTTGAAGCTGTCGAGCGGTGAAAATCATGTCCACTGTCCCCCTAGAAGGCCGGAAACCATTTTGGGATTCAGGAAGGGTCACCTCGGATATTGTTAAGGACAGTTTACTAAGATCCTTGCAAGAATTTTGCCCGCCGCAGCTAATATAGAGATGCCTCGATAGTTTCCACAATCAGTTCTGTCACCTTTTTTAAAGAGATTGATAATTTTGGCATCCCTAAAGTCTGCTGGGATCTCTTCTCTTTCCCAGATTTTTTCGATAGTAGCAGGGGCCCACTATCTGAATTTCCCAGAAACAACTGAAGATATTTTTCCCCTCCTGTCAAGATTTCTCAACTGGTTAGACAGGTCTCTGTTGGGGTGTGTGTGTCCATTTTGTATCGTTCTTAAACCAATCTTCAGTTATTTTTGTGACTTTTCCGTTATATTTTGTGCCTTGCCTTGGGACAGATGTGGAAGCCGATTAATAAATAACTTTGGTGCACAGTCTGTCAGCCATTTTGTTACGGTAGCTTCTGATCCTTGGTGCCTCAGGAGTAGCTGCTGTGGACTCCACAGCAAAGTCCTGCAACTCCTTAGTGTGAAATCCAAGAACTATTGAGGAACTTCAACTTTAACCCTTATGTTAAATTTGCTATTTATTTATTTTCCCCCAATTTAGGCTGGTGTGCTGTGCTGGACCTTGTTCCAGGTACGTATTGTGGTCCGTGCTTTCCTTCCCTGAATGAGCTGAAAGCCTTGCCAGCTTCCCCACCCCCACCCCCAAACAAAGCTCCTGTGCCAATAGACAACAGCAAGAGAGACAAGCAGGTTTTCCCTGTCATAAAGGGATAAAGCATTAGGAAAAACATTCCCCTGCATCATTTCTTCTAGTCAGGCAGCTTCTGAAAAGCAAACCTAAAATATTTGAAATGCATCACTTCTTTCCCAGTTACCCTAGGAATACACTGGGTTTTCGGAAGCCTGCCAGGAATGTATTGAAATTGTTTATTTATTCCCACAATCTGTACACCGCTTAATCATAGCTGTCTCTCAGGAGACCCAAAACAATAAGATTACAAATGAATTCAAACTATAAAAACAGAATTCAGTTAGAAAGCCTGCTGGAGGGTGGTTTGGTTTGGGTTTGGGGGTTTGGGTTGTTTTGTTTTAGGCTTCAGAAAGTGCCAGAAGTTCAACAGAGTGGTTGATATTTTGGGACCTGCCCCAAATAGCCATCAGGAAAGCAGCCTTGTACCCAGTCATATCATTGGTCCCCCTAGCTCAGTATAGTCTATGCTGATCGGCAGGAGCTGTCCAGGGTTTCAGGCAAGGATCTCTCACAGCCCTGGGACCTTCTGAACGCAAAGCAGATGCTCTACCACTGAGCTACCGCCCATGGACTTTGAGAAGGATTGCCCTAAAAGAGATTGACTGGAGATCCGGGTGACCTCAAGGATGGCCTTCACCCTATGACCTTCATATATGCTAATATCTGCTTTGGAGGTCCTGCTCACACTCCCGTTGGTAAGGCCAGTTAGGCTAGCATACATGAGACAGGGACTTTTCCGTGGTGGCCCCACAGTTATGGAACTTCCTTGCGATTGGCTTATGCTTGACCGCTTCAGCACAGGCTTTTAAGAGGGCCTTGAACATCTCTCTCTCTTCATTGCTGCCTTTTCTTTAGACTGTTAATGACTTGTGTGACTCAGAGCAGTTTCCCCAAAATAATCGTACGCCTACTTTGTGTGCCTAGCGCATACAGGAGCACTCCTTTTATGTACTTCTTTTTCTGAGGGTTTGGCTGTAAAGAGCAGTTTATAAGATATTTGAAAGAACAACAAATAGGTATGTGATAGGCACGAGAGGTATCATCGCTAGTCTAAGAGGCACACACAGAGCTACCTTCCCCAAGACCAGGCACAGGCAAACTCTGGCCCTCCAGATGTTTGAGACTACAATTCCCATCACCCCTAGCTAACAGGACCAGTGGTCAGGGATGATGGGAATTGTAGTCCCAAACATCTGGAGGGCCAGAGTTTGCCTATGCCTGTCCAAGACCATGGGATGCTGATGACCCCTACCTCTCAGATGGTTCAGATGCATTCCTACAGTCATTAGGGATCGTTCACTTTCTTGAAGAAGCTAGTTTCATAAGGAAGCAAAGAGCCCAGAAACCTGGGTGATAAAGCTGACCATCCCCTTTACAGAATCGACTGCAGTCTTGTGGTTGCCACGTCAGACGAAGGTCAGGGAGCTCCAAATCCCCACAAATCTCCCTCGGTGACCACTTTCTCGCATCCTGGCCTACCCTACAGGGTTGTTGTTGTTGTTGGGATGAAATGGAAGTTGGGGGCTGGGGGGAACAACCACCACCTTGTACAGCACCCTGAGCTCCTTGGGCGGGGTATAAATAATAAATTATTATTATTATTATTATTATTAGTCAGTCAATAAAATAATGCCAGGATAATCAGAGCATGTGCTGCTGTCCAAGAACCATTGGCGGTTTATGTTCCTCCCTCCTCATCTCTCTCCCTCCACCAGGCAGTGAATTTTGCTCTTGTGCCACCCCTGCTGCGCACAGCCTACGTGGGGGCCTGCTCCTTCCTGTGGACGGCTTTTCTCTGCTACCTGCGCCAAACTGATGCCCACGACACCACCTCCCAGCTCTTCCAGGCGGTGCCAGGCTTGGCCGGGCTGTTTCCATCCAGGGCAGGAGAGAATCAAGTAAAGCTGCCATCTGAGAAGTGACCAAAGGGCCGTGCTGTGGTTTTCTCGGCACCCCATCTCCATTTCTAGTTCTTGGTCTCTGCAAACTTTGATGGGGGGCCATGGAGGAGATTTGTCTCCTCATATTAACCCCCTCACACCCACCTTCTTCAAAACACGGCCTGCTCCTCATGCTGCACTGGTATAGGAACATACAACTGCAGATGTGAGAAGCAGGGCCTTTACAGCGATGGCCCCAAGGCTAAGGGAATGCTCTTCCCCTTGAGGCCTGCATGCCTTCTGAAAGACATACCATGAGCCATCTTTTGGGGATGCTGTAAAGATTGCAGCGAGATTAAGAGGAAGAGGAATGCTTTGAACACTCTAAAACGCTTTATAAATTCTGGCTGCACCCTGGACAAACACTGGGCAGTTGAACAAAAGATCATTATTCCCCTATCTCTCTTTCCCCCCAAACACATAATATCTACGACGTCAACAGTGTCTCGTACCAAATATAAACAAACTGCGAAAAAGAATATATGAACTGAAAGTGGAGACGCTGTATGTATTTTCTTCCTTGTTTTGTTATGCAAGAAAATCTTCAATAAGAACAAATTTTAAACAACTGAATAAATAAATGCTGGCTGCATGCACACCACATATTTAAAGAAAATTTTTCCCTCCGAAAAATCCTGGGAACTGTAGTTTGTCAAGGGTGCTAGGAAATGTAGCTCTGTGAGGGTAAACTACAGCGGCCAGGATTCTAGATGTGGGGTTTGTGCTTTAAATGTATGATGGCCTCCACGGTTGGAGTCAGTATGCTTCTGAATATTATTTGACGGAAACCACAGGATGTGAGAGGGCTCTAACCTTGGGGAGGAAAAACCGCCCCCCACCCCGGACTGAGGTGTCCCCATCTGTCCTCTCCCTATGCAAACCTAACCCTTGTCAGATGCCCCTTCCATAACTCGCCCCCATTGTGATGTCACTTCCTGCGGAACCTTGAGGCGATCTCATTCCGCTTGGTTCCAGCATGCCTCCCCTAGGACCACTTTTGCGGCTTCTGCTTCTGGCCTGGTTTCCCATAAGCCTCCGGGGCTGCCTGCAGTGCGACCAAAAGTTCAAGGAGAATGTGGCCAAGCTCCGGACAGAGGTTGTCCCAAGCAAGATCCAGGACAGCCGCCTCAAGGAACGGGCCGAAGTGCTCCTCAGCGGTCTGGAGGGGAATTTCTTCCTGCACTATGCCACCAGCCAGTTTTCTGGCTTGGCAGGTATACAAGTTCCAGCTCAGCTTAGCTCAGGGTCCACACTAGACAATCAGGGGGCCTGAATTTCATGCTGATCATCTGACTGGGTGGTGACTGCATGGTTCTTACCCGGGCAGCATGAGTCATCCAAGGCTATGTTCGCTGCAGAGAAAATGTGATTTCTTTATCTAGTAGGAATGGAGGAGAGAGCAGCTGCCATTTGCACTGAATGCCAGCTGACCCAATTTCCACTTCCCAAAACAATGCGTGAACCAAATTGCAGCTTTCCATCAAAATTCACTCTTCTCCAAATGTTGTGATGCAGTTAAAAAAAAACACAACTGCACAAATGTGGGCAAACAGCATAAAAGTGCATATAATCCTAAAAGTAACCTTTTAAAAAATGCATTATGTTAGCAAGAATAATCTTAACGGGGACTTAAATAAAAATTATAATCTGACACAGAAACGTTGCAAAAATAAGAATCCAAAATGGTCGCAGCCGTGCATCCCTACCAGCTATAGCCGTTGGTGGATTGCAGTGTGAAATGTAGCTGTGCAAGGATGACAGACTGGCTACCGCCCATCACATTTCTGATAACGAGCAACGTCTTTCCTCCCTCACTGTGTCCACACCATTTAATGAACTTTTCAAAAAAGACTTTTTTTGTGCATTTTTGTTCACCTGCATCACCTGAGAACTCTCCCTCTCCTTGGTGCACAAGGAATGTGGAGCAATAGTGGGTTCTCATGCTGGCATTCACCAGGAAAAGATGGGTAAGGAGGTGGCAAGCTTTTTTGGGGGGAAGAGTTTGGGATTGGCAGCTGTTCCCCCAGGTCTGCTGGGTTGGTGGCAAGGTCAAAGGAGCTCCGGCAGGTGTGGTGCCAACCCAGAGTTCCCCCAGTGCCCTGGCTCCCAGCACCCATCTTTGCTGCCTCTTTGCTTCACCACATCCCCTTGGGCAGCAAAGGACAAGGACACAGAAATTAGAGGGAGCAGGAGACCTGAGAGTGGCAGAGCTGGGTTTTGTGCTTGAGAACAGGACCTGCTTCTTCAACCTGCCGTGTAACACTCTGGCTGTGCACACACTCCTGTTTCCCTCTACACCCAAAGTGCTCCCAGCGCTGGTCTGAGAAGCGGTGTACGCATAGCCACAACCCATATCTATCCTGTTGTTCAAAGTGTTTTTCCACCAGCCAGCTTTAATCCGAATTGGAGAAAAAGAATGACTTGGCTGCGTCTTAATCCGGTAATGTGTACACAGCCTGTATGGGTATTTAAACCCAAGTTGTTATCTGGAAAGATGCACAATGCAGCTCTGCCTGACCTTCCAGACTCTTAACAGCTGCCTGATATTCTTGAAATCCCTCTGCCCTTTTCCCCTCCCAATTGTTGCTCTCTGCATATTCAGGCTCCTACAGTCTACACAGCATGGGTAGACAAACTAAGGCCCGGGGGCCGGATCCGGCCCAATCGCCTTCTCAATCCGGCCCGCAGACAGTCCGTGAATCAGTGTGTTTTTACATGAGTAGAATGTGTGCTTCTGTTTAAAATGCATCTCTGGGTTATTTGTGGGGCATAGGAATTTGTTCATTTTCTTTTATCCTTCAAAATATAGTCCGGCCCCCCACGAGGTCTGAGGGACAGTGGACCAGCCCCCTGCTGAAAAAGTTTGCTGACCCCTGGTCTACAACCACCCTTTTACTCCCCTTTCCCCCCAGTTAAGAGCAAAGTTGACGCCCTGATCCACGAGGCGAGGTTCAGCACGGAAAGTCTGCTTCAAACCCACCTGACAGGTGAGGATCCGGACTCCTCTCTCCCTCAGGTGCCCTTTTGCTGGGATTGAAGCTCCCAGGGCCTCATTTGCCAGAAAAAGGCCTCTTGGTTATTTCCAGAAGGAATTTGTAGGGGGCTCCCAATGTTACACACATCCTATGTATCTCGATCTACCCCCAAGACCAGGCTCTGTTGGATGAATTGGTTGAATTCCGGAGGAAAACGACTATGAAGCTCAAGGAAGCTTTAAAGGAACACCAAATGAAAGGTAGCAAGTCTCCCCCAATTCCATGTATTATTTTATGTATTTTGTGTTTTTATGTTGTGATTTTATCCTGTGAGATGCCCTGAGACCTGCGGGTATATGGCGGTATGCAAATAAATAATAATAATAATAATAATAATAATAATAATAATAATAATAATAATCTATTATAGATTTGAACGCTGTGCCAGGAAAAACTCCCTGCTTTATTGCAAGGTTCTGTTGATTGTATCGACAGGAATATTTCTGCCCTGTGGTAACGCTTTGGATGTGGAAAGAAAGAAATCTGGGGATAATAGAATATTTGGGGCATGTACACTCATTCTCGGACTCTGCTTTTCTTCCCCTCACAGCTTGCGACAAATCTGCCTGTGGTGAGTTCATCTTGTTGCCTAGCTGGGTATTAAGAGGAGGGGAACCCGGCAATTGAAAGCAAATGAGAACTGTTGTGGTTCTGTGGCGGGGACACATAGCATGCGGCGTGGGAGCAGCTCAAGGAAGCCAGAGTCTCTCGCACGCACATGGGCCAGGGAGGCTGAGGAGGATTTCTCCAGTTCTGCCGTTAGCTGTGTTTGGGCCTCAGGAGAAGAGGAAAGGGAGAGAATAGAGGGAGGGTTTCTAGGAGGCCATCTATACAGCAGGAGCAGGGAACTTTGTGATCCCAGGGACCGCATTCCAAAGTGGGCGACCTTCCGGGGGCCACACACAATGTGATTCTCAACTTTGCTCAGCCGCACACAAACCAGAGGTCTCCACATGTACCTCTCCACATCCAGGGAAGCAAGAGGCGTTAGTGCAGTTTAAGGACACATTCGAGCAAAGTAAACAAAAAAGAATCCCTGGAAATGTTAGAGGAGGTGTGGAGCAGTCCAGTGATGGGTTTGGCCTTGGGAGATTTCTAAGGGTTAGACAGAGGCATGGATAGAGGGCTGCATTTGCCCCCTGGCACTGACATTGCCAACCCCTGCTGTAAAGACATTTATAAAAGCAATGGATATATTGTCAGGGCTGGATTTAGGAGAAAGACAACCAAAAGGACTGGCTTACAGGGAAGGATTAGGGGGCATTTGACTCGGGGGTGGGGGATATCTATCAGAGGCAATTGATTCAACTACCCACCCAGCAACTAAAAAAAATTAGTGCCAGCAGTTCATCTTCATCTGTAAAACAGCCCTAAGTTTTGCTAGTTTTGCATTAATTTTTGTGGGTGTTTTTAATTTGACAGAATAATAACCTAATCAGTGTCATGACTGAACAAAGAGATGCCCAAGATTCTCTTCACATTCACACCCTACATGGCTTCCCTCAAACAATTCTGGGAGCTGCAGTTTGTTAAGAGCCCCCTTACAGAGCTTAAATTCTCAAAGTGGTTTTCAAAAAAACAGTCTCTCTTCCCAAGGAGCTCTAGGAACTGTGGCTCTGTGAGGGGAACAGGGGAACAAATTGCCGCTCCCAGAATTCCTTGGGGAGGGAGGTCATGACTGTTTAAAATGCTATCCTTGTGCTTTAAACGTATGGTTTCAAAGCGGCCTGGGCCTAGACTGGCTTGGCTCCATATGTAGGGTTGCCATAAAAGAGAGGACAATATGACGACCATTCAAAGCAAATAAAGGCCATATGTCTTAATTTTTACCCCTGAAAAAGAGGAAGTGTCCTGGAAAATGAGGACACATGGCATCCCTATGCAGCCATGCACTGCCCAAGACACATAGAAAGATCCTGCCCCCATCTTGGGAATTTTGCAAATCCCTGGACTGCAGAGTGTTGGGATCGGATGTAGTGGGCCTTGCTAGAAGATTAACATCCTGGGTTCTGTAGGCGTACGTTGATACCATCCATATTACTCTCTGGCTGGTGTTTCTTCACACTTTCTCTTTCTCTTCCTCCGTTTCCCGGACTCCTGATACCTCAGGCTGGCTGAGCTATAAAGTGCTCAATTGCAAAGGATGCCAAGAGACCAGCGCCGTTTGCTTGTCGCTAAGCCAGTGCTTTGGTAGGTAGAAAGAGGAACGATTCGTTGGCCTGGGCAGTGTGTCCACGAAGGAGTTTGCGTGATATGTGGCAGAGAAAGTGGGGTCTGGGTTTGCGTGTGTGTCAGACCCACTGACGTGTTTCGGGCGGGGCCAGGATTAGGTCCCACCAACAGCAGGGTCCCAAGGCAGTCTGCACAAGCAGATCGCGACAGCCCAAGCAAAAGCAAGAACCCAAAAGGTTACTCACCAGGGGATCCAGCAGAGGAAATCCAAAGATAAGGTAGACAAGGCCCAGCGCTAATATGAAGACATCATTCCAGCAGCTCTCTCAGCCTGGAGTTAAGCAGGAGGGGCCAGAATCCCACCCACAATGTAGCTGTAGATTCATAGAACCAGGCAGAGGGCCTTCTCGGTAGTGGCGCCTGGCCTGTGGAATGCCTTCCCATCAGATGTCAAGGAAATAAACAACTACAGAAGACATCTGAAGGCAGCCCTGTTTAGGAAAGTTTTTAATGTTTGATGTTTTATTGTGCTTTTAATTCTGTAGGGAGCTGCCCAGAGTGGCTGGGGAAACCCAGTCAGATGGGCGAGGTATAAATAACAAATTGTTGTTGTTGTTGTTAAGTTTCTGGAAGAAGTCCTCCTTGGGAGGAGAGTCTTGCTCACAAGGAGTCCATTTCTGTAAACAGGCACTCCTTCTGAACGTGAGGATGCAGACCTGTCTCTTCAAGTGGCCAGCAGTCCTGGGGCTGGGGAGTCATTCTGCCTCTGAGGCAGAGCTCCCCTCCTGTGGGGTGGGACCCCTTACAGGCTCCTCTAAGAGGTCCAGGGTTCTACATGGCACTGGGCGGGGGGCTCCAGATCCTGATCTGAGGAGGAATCCTCTAGCAAGGCATGACACCCGCTTGGGGCCATCTTGGGGCGCAAGAAGGGGAAGGTGAGACATAAGATGAATTTGCCCCGTCATGTAGGAACAGCAGCAACGAACTCTTCCTGTTCAGCCCAATTCGGTTCAGATGGCCTGACACAGAAGTTGTAAGAAGCTGCCTTGATGGTCCAGTTTGTTTTGCTCTGCTTCCCTTCCTTGGTCAAAGTGAAGTGGTGGAAACACAAATCCCGACTCTAGGCCCAAATGCTGGCAGGAGCCCAGATTAGGATACAGGTTTCGCTTCTGGGAGAATTCATCGGAAAGGTGTTACTCTGGGTGGTGCCATGTGATACCATCTCCAGAAGAGGGCAGCACTTACTGGGTGGCCCATGGGCATTCCTGCACAAATATGAAGCAGGGAGTTTTTGCAGGCCTGACTGAAGAAAAGTCAGAACTGAAGGACAAAGGGCCTAATCTGAATTTGACATGGAAGGATGATGAAATCAGTATTTAAATGGGACACCTGTGGCCTTCTAGATGCTCCCCCCATAACCGCTGACCAGGGCTGATGGGAGTTGGAGTCCAATGACACCAGGAGGGCCAAAATTTTCCCATTCCTGACTTATAAGTGCTCCGCAATATATTGTCTCAGAAAACTTTACCACAGTCTTATAAGGTAGGCCGCTGTTCTTAGCCCATGTTGCAAGTGGTGGCCTGAGAGGCCTATAAACAATGGATTACGAATTCCCAGGTATCGAAAAAGGTTATTTATCTATGCTACTACTGCAGCTCGTGTTTTGTTAGCCCCAAAGTGAAAAAAAGCAAAGTCCCAGCTAAAGAAGACTGGCAACTTAAACTGATGGAATATGTGCAGCTTGTGGACCTAACATATAGACTAGGAGAACAAGAAGAACATACGTTTAAAGAAGACTGGAAAATGTTTATTGAATACATGGAGGAAAATTGTGTCCACTTGAAAATGTTGGTAGCACTGTTGATAAATTCAACAGTGTAAATCAGTTTTGAGGGATGTAATAGTGGAATACTGACTGGTTTAGTTTATATAAAACATGCAGGTATTTATGTTGTGCAAAATGAACCATGGAAAGAGGGGAAGGGAAGTCATTGATATTTTGAGGTTGTCTAAGTGAATATTCTAAAATGTAAAACAGAAATTTAATAAAAATTATTTAAACACCCCCCCCAAACCCCACAATGGATTACATTAAGGCTGCCTAACAAATGCATGGCAGATTTTATTTTTTTTAATTATAGGCCTCCTTATCTACAACCCAGTGTCTTATATATCATTATATATATTTTTCTGTGTTGGGACTAAGCACGAACTGCATTCTTTTATGGAGGTCTCCCTTCTGTTTCGAGACTCATGACTGTGTATGGGAAGAAAGAGATACATTTAAAGCATATCAAAAACACACACAGACCCCAAATCCTGGGAACTGCAGTTTCCCCCCCCCAAACCCCCACCACCACCATTCCTGCCTCCTAAACCATCTACAGTTCCCAGGTTTCTTGGTGTATGTGTGTGTGATGTACTTTTTTCAGTGTGCTTCGAATGTATGGTGTGTGCTCAGCCTAAAACACTGAATCTGGGGTCTCTGCATGCAGTGGATGCCCAGGAACGCCTCTCCCTTCGCTTTGGAAAGCCCATAAAGGACCCCGATATTGCCAAAAATGGAGTCGCCGTTGTCCTGTGTATGGGTGGACTGCTCTTCGTGGTGATGATAGGCGTGTGAGTATAAGCAATAGACCTTCGTGTAGCTCAGAGTCAGCTGCACTGCTCTCCCTCTCCCAGAAAGGGACCTTGAGGCGGGTTGGGGGAGCCCCAGAGGCAACTCACTCAGCGCTCCTCAAAGGGTTAGGGAGGGTTTTGGGGGGGCTCTAACTCTCTCTTTTCCCCAGGATTATCAGGTACTGGAAAAACCGGCTCTTCTTGTACATTTAGCAGAGATCTGCCCCTTTTCTCACCCGTAAGGAAAAGGTCCTATCGAGCTTCCCAGTTGTGAAGTCTGAAATGTGGTCTGCATACCTTCATTGTAACAACCTCCAGAAATCCTTTTTTTGCCTCCAAAATTAGTGTTTTTTTTCTGGTTTACACCTCTTGCCCTCCTATCCTCTTCTTATCCCTCATATTCACAAAATAAATACGCACAGACACACCCTGATAGTTGTCTGTTTCTGTCCTCTCTTTTTGGACTGCAAAGATCTGGCTTTAATAAAGTCTTCCTCATTCCCTCCAGCCCACAGACCAAGGTGTTTAGTAGGCATGAAGGTGGAATTCCATTTTGTTTGCATTTTAATGAGAAGCTACCCAGTTAATACTTCCTGAACCAATACGTGAACTGGAACAGACACCTGCCCTTTGAAATTTGAACTTCACCAAATTTGCAGCCAAACGATATGTAAAAAAAATACATTATATTAAGGGGAAATGTTAGTGGAAACAAACAAACAAACACAAATGCATCATATGCTTTTGATGCTTACAAAAATATGTGCATTAGTCAAAACTGCATACAAGAAAGTTTTTACCAGGGGAAATTTAAACTAAGACGCTGATGAATTTTCAAGGGTTTTGGTTTTTTTTTTTTGTTAAGTTGCAAATTGCCGTGGAAATACGGAGAACTGAATTTAAGACTGGAGAAGTGAGAAGCTTGATTGATGCATCCTTACTGTCTAGACCAGAGCTTTCCAAACTGTATTATGATGCGTTAATGTGTCGACTGCAGTGCGTAAGTGTGTCGTGCAAATGCTACCCGTGCTCTTCATGGGGCTGGAAGGGGGTTCGTTTAACCTCCACTTTCCTAGTAAAACTGAATTACCATATTTTGTTCATGTATAAGACGGTGCTTTTTGCTAAAAAAAAAAAAGGCAAAAATTGGGTGTTGTCTTATACATGGATAGTGAATGTAGAGGGGGGATGTGTGATTAATGGCAGTGGCAAGCAGGAGATTGGCGGCAGCGATTGGGCAGGTGATTGGTGGCTGCTGCAAGGCCTGCTGGTGATTGGCTGTGGGTGTGGCAATTGGACAGGCAATTGGCAGTTGTGGCGAGGTGGGCAGGTGATTGGTGGCTGTGGCAAGTGGGCGGGTGGGTTGGTGGTGGCATCGAGCGGGCAGACAACTGGCGGCTGCAGCGAGGTGTGCGATCAGCAGTGGCTGTGGCAAGCGATTGGCAGTGGCAGGCAGGCAGGTGAGCGACTGGTGGAAGCGACCTCTCCCACCCCCCACCCCCAAAAAGCTAAACAACTTAATTTATTAAATTTGGGTTAAAAAAAAATAGGGATCATCTTATACATGAGGGCATCTTATACACTGAAAAATACGGTATTGTGTTGCAAAATGATGCATGTCTAAAAAGTGTGTCAGCAACATGAAAAATTTGGAAAGCTCTGGTCTAGAGAGTCTGCCTGCCCTCCCAGATCTTCCTAAAATCCACCACAGGGGCTCTCAACTCTCTCTTCTCTGTTCCCTGTGCAGAGGAAGGTGACTGAGATGATCAAGGGCCTGGAAACCAAGCCTTATGAGAAACAGTTGAGGGAGCTGGGTATCTTTAGCCTGGAAAAGAGGAGACTGAGAGGAGATATTGTAGCCATCTTCAAATATCTAAAGAGCTGTCACTCACATGGAAGATGGAGCAAACTTGTTTCTTCCTGCACTGGGGGCTAGGGCCCAAACCAGTGGATTCAAGTTACAAGAAAGGAAATTTCAACTAAACATCAGGAAGAATTTTCTGACAGTAAGAGCTGGAACAGACTCTCACGAAAGGTGGCGGACTCTTCTTCCTTGGAGGTTTTTAAGCAGAGGTTGGACGGCCATCTGTCATGGATGCTTTAGCTGAGAAAATCCTGCATTGCAGGGGGTTTGACTAGATGACCCTCGGGGTCCCTTCCAACTCTATGAAATAAGAAGCAAAGATGTTCTTTTATTCCAAGTGTAAATATTTGTATTTGGTCTAACCAGCAGAAGCTCACAGATGAGGGGGTCCTGGAAGGGTCCAGCGGCCTCTAACGCCCTAAAGGCGCAGTGCTTTTCGCAGCATCTGCTTCTTGTGCTTGACGCACACCCAGTACCTGGAAGTGTGGGAAGTGTGGTTAGTGAAGGCGGAGAAACTCCTGGGTCTTCTGGGTCCAGAATGGGGCCTGGTCTACACATGGAGGCAGAATGCTGAGATGGTGGAGCAAACTATATCACTTCAGGCTGCAGGTGGGAGATGCCATTTTTCTTTTTGAGGCTGTGCACATTTAAAGCTCGTGACTTCTTCCCACCGCCCCCCCCCCAAAATATCCAACAAAGTGTAGGTTCAGGATGCTGGGAATTGTAGTTCTGCGCAGGGTAAGCTACACTTCTCAATATATTTTTTTTGGGGGGGGGAGTCAAGTGCTTTAAATGCATGGTGTGTTCACAGCCTTAAATGCTCCTCTGCATTTGAACTCCCTGCAACACAAATCAGAGAGAAAGGCTCAAGACTTGCCCCCCCCTTTTTTTGCTGCTTCTTGCTACAATCTCAACATTCTCCAATCTCACACGGCTGCATATGGAGCGACTGGTCAGCATTTCTCAAACATTTTGAGAACTGCCCCCTCCTCCATCTCCGGACTTGAATTTAAACCCAGGTCTACCTTCTGGAATCCTCTGTATATGCAAATCCCTGCACACATGGGGGGGGGACCCCAGTCAACTAACTTTCCGTAATAAACAGAAAGCAGAAATTAAGCATGTATTAACTCTGCTTGGATTTGAATATCCTGTGTCCATCAATCAAGTTTTCAAAATCTTTTGGAATTCTGGTGGCAAGAAAGGAGAAGTACAGTGGTACTTCTAGATACGAACGGGATCTGTTCCGGAGCCCTGTTCGCATCTAGAGGTAAATGTATCTAGCGACGGCACGTCTGCGCACATGTACGTCGCTTTTCGTCGCTTCTGCACATGCTCATGACGTCATTTTGAGCGTCTGCGTGTGCGCAAGTGGCGAAACCCAGAAGTAACACACTCCGTTACTTCCAGGTGTCCGCGGAGCGCAACTCGAACGCGCTCAACTCGAAGCGTATTTAACCCGAGGTATGACTGTAATAGAAATAGGTAGGAGATTTACTCTGGAACCTTGAGGTCCAGAAACGAGATTTCTGAAAAAAAGGCAGCCAATGTTCTCAGAAATCTAAATTCCACACCACATTCTATGCTTGCACTCCTTTGAAGGGCCACAGTTCAGTAGTAGAGAAGCTCTATGGGTTGCAGGCAGTCCCAGCTTCAATCGACAGAGTCGACAGAGGTGGGTCAAGTGAATGGGAGCAGCTGGCAGCAAGAACTCCTGGGTTCCTTAGGATGGGAGAATGATGGTCTTGTGTACCACAATAGGGTTGGTGCCCAGTGGCTTCTTTGGGAAGGAAGGCAAATGCCGGTCAGGAAACCTGAAAGTTTGGGCTCTCGGATTCTATGGGAAAGGGAGCGAACTCTGCAGAGCCATTTACTCACACAAGAACAACTGAGGTCACCAACACAGACTCGCAAACAAAGAAGAGGTAAAGAACAACTTCATTATATTCTGCAAGGCGTCTGTCTTCCACTAGGGGGCAACAGAAACATCCTTTTAGCCTCTTGCGTTTGGCCGGGATGAGCAACCCTCTCTTACCTTGCTCCCTGGTCCAGCCACCCAAATGGTGGCTTTCAAATGGGAACAGGAAGCGAGAGTTACAACACGTGTTGGGAGCCAATTCTTAACAGCCAAGAGTGGAGGTACCAATGGCCACTTTGTGCACAAGTTTGGGAACAGAAGGCAGAAGCTGGAAGCCCCCTACCCACCTCGGTCTTACCTCCACAGAGCTCTCCATCAAAGCATTGGGTGGCAATACGTAGGCAAGTCCAGCAGTCCAGGACAGGGCCCTCAGTCACTGCTGCAGAGGGAGGAACAAGGCAGGGATCTGGGGGGCCTCGCTGGTGCATCCGGTTCCAGTCCAGGAGGCTGTGTGGGCAACTTGGGGGGCGGAGGAAGGGCTCTGATGGGGGAGGGAGTCTGATACTTACTGCAATCCTCAGAACAAGCTGAAGGGTGAGGGTGGAAGAAAAGAGAGAGGCCTGGTTTAGAGACCTAAAACCCAGACAGAGGGAGTCTCACTTAGCTGGTACGCAATTTACAATTATGTTGTAATAAACAGAAATCTGCCGTTGTTCCCTTATGGGGGACACAAGAGCCCTTATAGAGTTCTCTGCCGGTTCTCCGTTGTAGAAAATAACAGAGGCCAACCAGAGAATATTGAGAAGCAAAGCAGTTAGTAAGCCTGATCTTTACTGAACTGTTGCAACAGGGTGCCCCCCCTTCACACGCAGGAGAAGGAGGACCCTGAACAAAGGTGTGCCCTCCCTTATATAGACATTTTTAATTGCGAGCCCTGGAGTCCCAGACCACCCCCAGATACATCATACCTACATCACAGAAAGGGGTGTAGCTCAAGACCATGCCCCAGACACATCATACCTACATCACAGAAAGGGCGGTCTACAACAGAAATCTGAATGCGTTGTTTACCTCCTGTCTGGCAGGTTACCTGTTAATGCTTACTTGATTGGATACCATGGGGAGCCTGGCCAGTCTTTTGTAATGATAAATACTTAGTTCCTGAGCCAGGTCACAGGATCACCCTATTCATACACAGACATACCCTTAAGACAGGATTTGTGAATGAAAAGACAATGGGGAGGCTTTTCCATTTTCCTTGACCTTGCAGAGAAATCATTTGGTCAGTTTGGGAGTCAAAATGGTTTCAGGGCTGTTTTCTTGTGCTGCTTCAGACATGTGGTTTAAATATTTATGTACATGTTTGCTTGGTACATTTATGAACATTTATTGTATATATAAGACCTTAATTTTTTTATTTCAATGTGCAAGGAATCAACTCAAAGTTTGGCACATCATAACCCACCTCTGCCTACAGCAATTCAGTTCCCCCTTTTATAACGAAGTTCTTCCTCCAAGTGAGCACGTTCTGCCCAAAATACAAATATGTATATTTTAAATCTACGTCTGGCGCAGCAAGTCACCTGCTCTTTTCTTGCTCCCCCTCACTGAACTGATGATGTTTAATACAGGAAGTTGTTACATGGTCATTATTCTTGTGTTTGTTATTGTTCTGTATTTAGCCGTATATTTTTATTCGTAGGTTTTATTCCTGGCCATATCTCCAGGGTCATCGGTGTGTGCCCACCCTCTCCCAGGCACTTTGCATGGTGCCTGAAGGGCCCCATCTCTCAGCTGAATTCCTTCAAATGAATTTGGCCTTGAAAGAAGTTTTCTGTTGTAGTCAACAGAACAGGCTGCAGTGTGGGCTTTATGGTAGTGATTGTGTGTGTGTGTGTGTGTGTGTGTGTGTGTGTGGTGCCAACAAATGTTACACTTATCTCTCTCACCCTGACCTAGCCACTGTGATCCATGCGACGGTCACCTCCAGACTGGATTATTGTAACTCGCTCTATGTGGGGCTGCCCTTGAGACTGACCCAGAAACTCCAGCAGGTGCAGAATGCCACGGCGAGACTCCTTATGGGGTCTTCGCTGCGAGACCACATTCATCCGGTACTATACCAGCTGCACTGGCTCCCGGTGGAGTACAGGATCAGGTTTAAGGTGCTGGTTTTAACCTTTAAAGCCCTATACGGCCTAGGACCCTCGTACCTACGGGACCGTCTCTCCTGGTATGCCCCACAGAGAAACCTACGGTCTGCAAATAAAAACATCCTGAAGGTCCCAGGCCTCAGAGAGGTTAGGCTGGCCTCAACTAGAGCCAGGGCCTTCTCAGCTGCGGCTCCAATCTGGTGGAACGCTCTGTCACAAGAGACTAGGGCCCTGCGGGACCTGACATCTTTCCGCAGGGCCTGCAAGACAGAGTTGTTCCACCAGGCCTTTGGTCAGGGCGCAGCCTGACTCCCTCCTCTGGCAACCTGCACAGAATTTTGCTTAATGGTTGCCATCAACTTGATTTTAATTAATTTTTATAATGAAATATTTTTGGAACGTTGGATTATTTGATTGTTTGATTATTTGATTGTTGTTAGCCGCCCTGAGCCCGGCTTCGGCTGGGGAGGGCGGGATATAAATAAAATTTATTATTATTATTATTATTATTATTATTATTATTATTATTATTCTGCAAATGTGCCCGTGGTCCTGAAAGGATTGACAGTCCCTATCCTCTACCTATTTTGGAAAGTTGTTTTTCTGTTTGCTATATCCATTTGGGCACCTCTCAAGATAATGTATAACTAAATTTTGCATGATGGCTCCTGAGATCAAGGAGCAGGTTTTTTGTCTAAGTTTGGATATACAGTGGTACCTCGGGTTACATACGCTTCAGGTTACAGACTCCACTAACCCAGAAATAGTGCTTCAGGTTAAGAACTTTGCTTCAGGATAAGAACAGAAATCGTGCTCCGGCGGCGCGGTGGCAGCAGGAGGCCCCATTAGCTAAAGTGGTGCTTCAGGTTAAGAACAGTTTCAGGTTAAGAACGGACCTCCGGAACGAATTAAGTACTTAACCTGAGGTACCACTGTAATTGCATGTCATCCTTAATCAGGATTGCGGACTGAATCTTTGAAAACTGCATCAAATTTAACCACTGATTTCAAAAGTGCACCGATTTTGACCGCTGATTTTGAAAGCACACTGATTCTGTTTCTCATTGTTCCTGAGCAATGCTGGCTACAAGACTGCCAGTAGCGGTATTTTATACATAGGGAGAGGGCACCCCTGGCCCACCCTGAGCCCCAACCCTGACCCCAGGATTCCCGGATAAAGGGGGAAGTGAAGGTCAGGGCAGTGGGTTAGAATAAGAGGTGCTGGTGCCTTTAAGTGCCCTGCTTTCCCTTCCCGACTGGTACCGAGGTCGGCGAATTTCTCCAGCGACTGCTGCAGGCGCCTTCGCAGAGATACCCGGAGCTGATACAGGGAGAGTTGCCACAGGAAGACGCCTGAGGAAGGAAACAGAGCTTAAGGTTTGTTAAAGGGAGATAATTCCTAAGATGCTGGGTTAGAATTTTAGCTTGGCAAAGCTGCGCAGCACATAAAAAACCTGACCTCTCAAGTTATATTTAGGATTAGGGTTAGTGTTATGTACTGAGTTGAATAGGATCCAAACTGTAGCAGTCTGATTGGTCCTAGAACAATAGGATTCAGAATGCAGCGGTCTGATTGGTCCTAGAACAATGCAGCAGTATGATTGGTCGGCAGGAGCCACCCAATCCAGCTCCAGATAGAAGTGAATCCACAACCTGATTGGCCTACAGGAGAATTCCGGAATTAGCCAATCACGTGCAGCCCATTGTGTAAATAATGTATATAAAGCAGATACTTTGAGGGGACTTTCATTCCCTCCTCACCACTATGAGCTGAATAAAGAGCATGAGTATGTTTCAGTTAGGAATATACTTGGAATTAATTCTGTCACTAAAATATCAATCCTGGCTTTGTAGACTTCCATCAGTGGCTTATCTGGGTTTCAGGCAAGAGTCTCTCCCCCCCCCAAGCCCTTCCTGGAGAAGCGGGGGACTGAGCCCGGGATCTTTCACCTGCAAAAATGGATCTCTGCCATTGAGCTGCAGACCTGCTTTAGGTCTGGGATCAAATCAGGGGTCCCCAACCTTTTTGGACCCATTTCCTTTGGAAATGGAAGAAACAGTTGGGGCACCAAAAATACCCATTTCACACACAAAAACTCGCAATGCTCAGAATCCCCTCGCCCACAAAACATGTACGCCCTAAACAGCAATAAATAAATAAAATTAGGGGGGCAGGGGCCTTAGCAAACACAAAGAAGAGCCTTATGAGGACCCATAGTGCCAGGCTGGGGAGTTGGGTTAGGTCGTGAGCACAGGAGATCAGAACTTCAAATCTTAGGAGAACCACCTAAATATTTGGGTGATCTCCCCACTGTTGTGACGTGGGTTTTGTGGTTTCAGCTCTCTTGACATAATATGCTGGAGACAGTTCTGTAGTCACACTTCTTTATTAAAGCAAACTAGACTGAGAACTGAGGAGGGGAGAGCTACATTTATAGGGACAGGGAACTAGCTAGAAAGGATACATTTTGGAGGGAACAATCTCAGGCAATCACAATCCTGCCTTTTGGAGGAAACCAATAAGACAGAGGATCCAAATACAGCAGCTTAAATGAACCAATAGTAGCTGTACCCTCTGGAACCAAAAGGCAGTTACTTTACCCTAATGCAAATACAGACAATAATCATACAGATATAAAATCCTTTGACTCAATACACAACACCCACCCCACTCCCTATGCTGATTGAATAGCTTTATGAGATTCAGCGTTTAAGTAGGACTGGGGAAATTTGTCCATTTTAGTTTCTCTCAGTTTCTCATTTTTCCACATTTCCATATCAGTTTGCTTTTTTTTTTAAGTCCTCCAGAAAATTTCTCAGCATTTTAGTGTGATTCCCACCCCCATCCCCCAGCATACACCCATTTTTGTGTGCTATTTTGCCTCACATAAACATTTTGGCAAAGCAATTTCCCCATATAGAATGCATTTCGGTATGCTATTTTCACTAATATATGCATTCACGCGGAACGCCCTCCCATCAGATGTCAAGGAAATAAACAACTATCTGACTTTTAGAAGACATTTGAAGGCAGCTCTGTTTAGGAAAGTTTTTAATGTTTGATGTTTTATTGTGCTTTTAATTTTCTGTTGGGAGCCGCCCAGAGTGGCTGGGGAACCCAGCCAGATGGGGGGGGGTATAAATTTTATTATTATTATTATTATTATTATTATTATTATTATTATTACTATTATTAGGCAAAATTAACCCTAGCCTATGTGTCTTCCCACAGATGATTTGGCTGGCGAGCTGCATTTCAAGATTTGGAGAAGTGAGTGCGAATTTCGGGAGACGGATGTTTTCGTAGGTGTAAAATAGGTTAAGTACACATTTCAGCACAAACTGCATCAAATTTCTCCCAAATGCAATCCCATCCCCCCAGCTCCTTCTCTCCTTCCCCCCAGCTCACCTTTCCAGGTTTTGCTGCTCTTGATGTCCCTCAACTGACTAATAACATCTGATTTGATAGACATCACTCCTCGGACATCTGCAAAAGAGACATTTGTGGCTGTAACCTCAACCCTTCTCCACCCCGCCCCAGATGTTACAGCCCTGCCAACGCTTCTCTGCTCAGTTCGCACCCAGCACTCGCTCGTGCATCTTTCGGAGGAAGGTGCCGTGCAGGTCAGCAAAGGCCTGGATGTGCCGTTGTACGAGGGCGTCTCGGTCAGGAAGGTCTGCTGGGAGCATTTCCAGCAGCAAGGTTGCCACAGAATCCAAGAAGCGGCGGTCACACTGAAGGCAACCAGCCACCGCCTGGAGGGAGAAGAGCCAAAGGGGGAACACCAGCAGGAACTGGGGTGCCATTGCCTCTTCCCCTTATTGCAGCTGGTGAAAACTCTTCCATGAAGTCAGGAACCACTGGAAAGGCAACCACCTCCATGACACACGGAAACGTTGCCAAGGAGAGAGAGAGTAAATAGATGGTGTGTTTGGCGCTAGTCTCTGTGATGCTACAACAGGAAGTGATGTAAGAAGCAGGTGAGGAGCTTGGCTCAGAACAAGCACTACCCTGAGCAGGAAGCGGCTCCTTTGTCCTGGTTCCTATGGCCAGGATATCTCTGCTCGGCTGGCT
Source organism: Podarcis filfolensis (assembly GCF_964270895.1). Classification (NCBI taxonomy): domain Eukaryota; kingdom Metazoa; phylum Chordata; class Lepidosauria; order Squamata; family Lacertidae; genus Podarcis; species Podarcis filfolensis. The sequence goes on along the minus strand of NC_139615.1, from coordinate 16,580,485 downwards.
GGCCTGGTCCCTGCCTGTGCAGCTGGCAGCCACATGCCTCCGTTGCTGGCCAGATGCCATCGTCTACTTTGGCTACGACTCCTATTTGCTGCTTGGGCAGGACTCAGAGGCCACCAAAAACTTGGGGAAGCTTTTCATAGGCAGCGCTGAAGACCTCGCCGCCTATGGCAGACACTATTTGGGTACAGAATTAAGAGAAGGCGCAAGCAATGTCCATTGGATACTAGGGAGGAGCTTCTCCACGGGGATGCAAAAGGTCCCCATTTCTGAACCTCCAAACGGCACATTATCCAGCTCCCCATTTTATTTTATTTTACAGTCTGAGTGGGTGGAAAGCCTGGAACTTACTTATTTAATTACAGTACAGTGGTACCTCGGGTTACATATGCTTCAGGTTACATACGCTTCAGGTTACAGACTCCGCTAACCCAGAAATAGTACCTCAGGTTAAGAACTTTGCTTCAGGATGAGAACAGAAATCGTGCGGTGGCAGCGTGGCAGCAGCAGCAGGCCCCATTAGCTAAAGTGGTGCTTCAGGTTAAGAACAGTTTCAGGTTAAGAACGGACCTCCGGAACGAATTAAGTACGTAACCAGAGGTACCACTGTATTGCATTTATTTTCTCCAAGGAACTCAAGGTGGAGTACATGGTTCTCTCGCTCCGTGTTTAACCCCCTACAACTCCCCCGGCGAAGTAGGCTAGGCTTCTGACCAGTCAGAAATCCAAGACAAAGGCCATTCTGGGTCTGAAGAAGCACAGCTGCGATAGGATAATACCGGGAAAAGTACAAAGCTGTTGCTGATTTTGCTAATGACTCAAATGGCTGAAGAGAACAGGTGTCACCCCTGCTTGCCATGGGGAATCTATGGCCCTCTAGATGTTATTGGGCTCCAACCAACTCGCATCATCATCCCCAGCCTGTGTTGCCAATGGTTATGATTGCTGGGAGTTGTAGCCCATCAGTGTTGTGGGGGAGGGGCCACAGGTCTCCCCCTCCCTGGTCCAAGGAACCAAAGAGCCCATGGTCTTGTTGAGCACAATGATAATATGCAACTCTGCTCTGATTAAATTCACCCACATAGATTTCTCGGTTGTCACTGGCTGCAGTGAGCAGGAGGAGTTGGGCAGCAGAATATCATCTGGCGAGGGGAGAGGAGGCTGAAGTTATAGCAGTGGGCGGAATGGATTATGAAGACAAGTTGAAGCCATCTGCTCCATTTTGTAAAGCGTCCCTACACAACACCCTGTGTGCAGCAATCTATTTCATTATTTTCATTTGGGTAATTTATACACGGCTTAACATTTTTGACAGTACCTAGAAGTGGCTTACGAAATGCCATCAGATGCTACAAATCAAAATACAGTAAGAGCCATTATTAAAGCCCATCCTTTAAAACAGCACAGTCCAACAGGATTTTCTTATTGGAAGCACTTTTGTGGTTGGAGTTTCAGGGATGCAAACTTCCATATGGAACCCATACATCATAGCAGACTTGGCACCCACTTTCCCTCCCACAAGCTGTGAGAATGCGCATGGGCCTCCTGCGTGCAGCAACTCCACGTGGTGTCATTTACAGCACATGAAAACAGTGTCCTTAAGAACTGTCGGGGTTGCTCAGGGGCTTCCCCAGGGCTCCTCAACAAGATTGGGAACGGCAGATGAGCTACCATTGCCGCTTTCCCATTGGAACCTGCACCCTTGGGGAAATATTTTAACATATTCCAGGGTGCCGTCTCAGCAGGAGGCAAAGCCAACATCTGCCTGGCCTGGTGGCTTCCCTGATTAGACTGGGAGTGCCACAGAAGTAGCCCCAAAATATTCAGGGATGCTCAGGGATCCCAGGCGCACACACAGGTCCTTAGCAGACAGCAGGCATGTGGAAAGGGTTCTTGCAGTTAGGGGTGTGTTTCTTCCTCAACTGCCTCACCTGCACACCCGGTTGCCCTCACCCTTTCTCAGTCCTAAAGGCCAGGATGGCTGAAGCCTTCAAAGCACACCAACTTAGGTTCCACCGTGTGGGAGGGTGTGTTCAAAATGGAGAATTAGGAAAGATTCAGGCATCGTTGTTTTGGTTTGTTTCCTCTGCAGAACGGGAACATATGGAGCGTGAGGCTGGGACTCTCTTTCTCCACCTTGAGCAGATTATCAAGAGGAGTGGGAAAGGTAGTTGTTGTTAGCTTGTCCTCCTCTTCCTTCCAGACTTGCCTGCAGCACGACTATGTCAGGGAGCCATTGATTGCCATTGCAGTAGCTCCACACACGTGCACACACAAAAAATACCCCCAAACCCTCCTTCTCTCATTCCACCCCTTGGTGGCCCCAATTAACCAGGCAATTGATCAGGCACTATCCCTTCTGCTGCACTCAAAAGCCTTGGCTTCGATCGACCCATTTCTCTTTCCCTACAGATCATGGCAGCCTTATGAGGGAGGCAGAGGAGGAAAAGAAGAATTTTGTCAAGCGATTGGAAGAGGCATCTAAGGCCTTTGTGAAGGAAGGTAAGTGCTTGAGGGCAGAACCTCTGGTCGGAGGCATACAGCTGAGGGAGAACGTGGCCCACACATCATGGAGGTGACAGGGTTTTGGGGTGACCTGTTGGGTAGGGCAATATAGGGCCATGGAGTCCTGTGAGTGGGGAGGGATCGCCTTTCTCTAGTGCTCATGCCTTTGTTTTTCTCTTTTATATCCACAGTCTGCAGCCTTTCCTGTGGTGAGTCCGTCTGTCCAAACTAGAGGGGCATCTGTCTGGCCATATGGTGTCTGCTGCTTTTTTTTTTAAGTGTCCATTATATCTGTCTGTGTGTGTGTGTTTGTGTGTGATGCCAGTTATAAATGGTGGATATCCATTCCTCGCAGCCCCAGGAAAAAGAAGGCAGTAACCAGATCAGGAATAAATGAAAATCTCATCCAAGGATTGTGTGTGTAAATGCAGGTTGGCACTCTTACCTGCGTTAGTGCTTGTGAAGTCAAAGAGGAGACTTTACTGGTTATTTAAATTCATTGCCAGTTTTGTGCCCTTGAGTTGGTTCAGGCATATCACCAAACCATGATTTTCACTAACCACACACTTAGATTTGAAACTACCATGTCCACACGTGCAGGGAAAGAAAGAAAGAAAGAAAGAAAGAAAGAAAGAAAGAAAGAAAGAAAGAAAGAAAATAATTATTTTATACCCCGCCCATCTGGTTGGGTTTCCCCAGCCACTCTGGGCAGCTTCCAACACAATATTAAAACACAGTAATGCCTCAAACATGAAAAGCTTCCCTAAACAGGGCTGCCTTCAGATGTCGTCTAAAAGTCTGGTAGTAGTTGTTCTCTTTGACCTCCTTTGGGAGGGTGTTCCACAGGGTGGGTGCCACTACCGAGAAGGCCCTCTGCCTGGAATAATTCCAAATAATGGAAACCATTATTTGGGTAGTTTCTTGCTGTCCCCTGAAGAACACCTAGGCGCTATCTGAGGTAGCAGCTTCCAGGACTGGATCAACATTCCAAACCATGGTTTGTTGGTTCATATGTGACACCAAACCTTAGGTTTCATACGTTTCAGCTCCTGGTTTGATGGTCATTCTCAAATCATAATCTGCTGACTTGATTTGGTCCAGACATCACAACAAACCATAGCTTGGCATGACATCTGAATCAACAAGAGATTGGCACAATGTTCAGAAAATGTTATTGTCCAATGGAATCCCCTTTTCCCTGATATTTCCACAGCTAAGTCCCGGTTCCGACCCTACGAAGTGGCACAGTGTTCAAACTGCCAGCTTATCAAAGTTTCCTGCCTTGACCCCTTTGTATGTGCAGGTAACTTGTCTTTCTATACCTCTATCCCTTAACGTCTCCCTCCAGTCACAGTATCTCTCACTACTCTCTGTACATGTCAGTACAAAAGGAGAGCCAACGGGGCCTGGGGCGCTTCAGCTGGAGCCTTGAACACCCTAATTGGGGCCCATCTCCTTTACTCTTTTGCCTAATTTGCTCTGTAGCTATCATGTAGACATCGGGGTATGTATCAATATTAATAATCCTTAAAGGGTAGAGGGACCCCTGACCATTAGGTCCAGTCGTGGCCGACTCTGGGGTTGCGGCGCTCATCTTGCTTTATTGGCCGAGGGAGCCGGCGTACAGCTTCCGGATCATGTGGCCAGCATGACTAAGCCGCTTCTGGTGAACCAGAGCAGCGCACAGAAACGCCGTTTACCTTCTTGCCGGAGCGGTACCTATTTATCTACTTGCACTTTGACATGCTTTCGAACTGCTAGGTTAGCAGGAGCAGGGACCGAGCAACGGGAGCTCACCCCGTCACGGGGATTCAAACCGCCAACCTTCTGATCAGCAAGTCCTAGGCTCTGTGGTTTAACCCACAGTGCCACCCGCGTCCCTTCATGCAATAATCCTTACCTTCATGCAAAAACGGTACTTGCCGGTTTTCTGGTGGTTTTCTTTGTCCAAGCGCAGTCAGTGAACCTGCTTTTGGCTACAAATGCCCTTAGGATGCTGTTGATGCAGAGCTTCACCATGGTCCCACCATGGTCTCTCAAGACTTCTGCCTTCTCAAAAATGTTATCCTGTTCCTTTTGTACAGGGCCCAATGTTATTGCAGCAGTGCTGGTGCCACTTCTGCTCTTGCTTGGTATAGGAGCAGCATGGTGGTAAGTCCATGAATATTTAGTCTTTGTGGATACGTATAATTTATTCATTTTTTTATTTTTATTTTTGCAAAACCGTAGCTCAACTCCAGGGCAGGGAGAACTGGGCTACACTGCAGAGTCTTAGCATAGCATCAAAAGTATGGATGGGTAAATGTGGTCCTCCAAATATTTTGGATCTTGGTTACTCCCATCAGCTGCATCCAGCATCACTGAGAGCCCAGAGGAATGTTGGGAATTGTTGTCCATGGGTTCTCCACCCCTGGCTTAGGGGGAATGAGCCAAGGACTCAAAATAGCCCTCGTTCAAACCTATTCCATACCATGAAGGTCACATCCATGCCGTTCCTTTCAAGCACATGGCTTCCCCCAAAGGGTTCTGGGAACTTTGGTTTACCCCTCACACAGCTCGTTGCCAGGATTCTCTGGGGGAAGCCATGTGCTTGAAATGTGTGGGATGGATCAAGCTGAAGTCACCTGGCAAGACAGCTTGAGCCTCAGTCCTCTTTCTGCAGGGGATAATGTATGCAAAACCCTTTGAACGTTGAAAGCACTTATCAATTAAAATTAATATTATTATTATTCCATCAGCTTTCACTGGCTGCCTGGGAATGAGCAGCAAAATTAAAACAGATGTCTTGCTATGCTCTTAAGGGAGTTCCTCTCTTTAACCGCAGGTATCGCCGTCGCAAACAGGAGGAGCAAGGAAAAGATAAGTCTTCAGGAGATGAGGACAGCTCAGAGAGTTCTGAGTGGAGCTCTGATAGTTCAGAGAAGGCGGATGCCAATCCAATATATGCAGAAGTTCCAAGCACCCCCATATATGCTAATGTCCCAGCACATGCTGATGTCCCAGCATATGCTAACGTTCCAAACCCTCCAGAATTCACCATCCCAAGCCCTCCACCCTTTGATTAAATAGTTTCCAATGGTGATTTTCCATCAGGTCTGTGCTTGCAACATCACTTCCTCTTAGGGCATGAAGCGACGACTGCAGCACCAAAGACAGCCATGCATGTGCAAATGAGGGATAAACAGAACCACCAGTCAAGACATATCTTCCAATGTCCACCCCAGATTTCAATGGGGACAGCTCACACAGTCATCCAGCTACCGAGGAGCAATCCAGCAAGGTACACGAATGTGTGAACCGTGAACCAAACCTTAAATCGCATGTGTTCACTTGGCCCAAAGCAAACCCCACATATCCTGTCTAGTCTTGAGGCCCCACCTCCAAGGTCTTTCCATCAAGAAGTGGGGGCTGGTTGGATACCTAAGGTTGATTATTCAAGGCTATCAACCATCTTTGGGGCAGTACTGATATAGCCCGTTTTTTCCTAAACCAACCCAACCCAAACTGATCGCAAACTTAGCTTGCTTATACATTCATTGGGTTAAGTCAAAAGGCAGAAGTGGAAACAGGCAAGTTATGGCACAATGAGTGGATGGAGGAGTGTGCAGAGTTGCTCTCTGGTGGGTGGAAGCCATGGTTATAGATACAAGATACACAATGACCTGTGAATGATTCAGGGTTCCAAGCACTGGGTGTAGCTTGAGTGATGTGGACTTCCTCTTCCTGCAGCCAGCAAGTTTATATCAGAGAACTGTTGTAAAGTAGCTGTTTAGGATTTGTGAGCCATAAGGTTGCAAGTTCATACCTCAAAATCCACCAGCCCCTCTGCGACTCAGATGGGCTAATAATATGCGGTCCGACCTTATTAAAGGTAAAGGGACCCCTGAACGTTTGGTCCAGTCGCGGATGACTCTGGGGTTGCGGCGCTCATCTTGCTTTACTGGCTGAGGGAGCCTGCATACAGCTTCTGAGTCATGTGGCCAGCATGACTAAGCCGCTTCTGGCGAACCACAGCAGCACATGGAAACGCTGTTTGCCTTCCCGCAGGAGCGGTACCTCTTTATCTACTTGCACTTTGTGCCTTTGAACTGCTAGGTTGGCAGGAGCAGGGACCGAGCAACAGGAGCTCACCCCGTCGCGGGGATTCGAACTGCCGACCTTCTGATCGACAAACCCTGGGCTCTGTGGTTTAACCCACAGCGCCACCTGCATCCCTTGTAACCTGACCTTATTAGGTTGCTGCAAATACTTAGGGTAGGAGTGGGTAACCTGGGGCCCTTCAAGGTGTTACCAGACTCGTTCCCATGAGCCCCAACTAGCAAGGCCACGTTTCAGGGATGATGAGAGCTGTAGTCCAACAATATCTGGAAGGCATGAGTTTGGGGCAAGTGTCACTGTATTGTATCCTCTTTGTATTGCAAAGGAGTGGCTAAGGGGCAAATCCAGGCTATGAGAAAGAACAAACTTGAGAGAGGAACCAGCAGCTTGGCGCCCTTGATCTTGAGGCCTTATTTACATAGAGGACAGAATGAGGTAGCGGAATGGGTTGTACCACTTCGAATTACAGGTATGCGGGACGGAGGTTGTTAGAAAAAAATATATATTCCCACATGTAAACAGAATACAACACTAGCAAGTAGGAATGGCTAGACGCTCTCCAGCTAGCTTGATTTGCAGGGACCTTCATGGATTTTAAACAAGGGGGGAGATATAAAAATACCACCCACCTGACATAGAGTATGAGTTGGTTAAGCCCAGGCTACCACTTCAGTTTGGTTTCATAGGTAGGCCAAGGCCCTTCTCCTAACAGACAGCAAATGAGCACGGCTGAAACATCTATATGGCAGCCGAGGAAGGCATCCTGCATCACTCCCGGGTTGAGAATCCTAGCCAGGCTGCCAATTGTGGTGAGGGGAAAAGGTGTGGAAAGGGAATAGCCTTTCCTCTAGTTGGGTCCAAAGGGACTTGCTGCCCACACCCAAGGCATCATCCCTTCCCTGAATGGTTGCGTAAGACATGCTTGCAGGTTATTTCAAGCCATTGCCCCTTTAAGGTGCCAATATGAATTGCTCCCACATCACAGGGTGCATAATCATTCAGCCCCCAAGCCCACCTTGCGCCTTAGCATATGCAGAGGAACCTGATCTGCTAACAGAACCAGCCTGCAGCACAGACAGGGCCATAAATCACTCACGGAGCAATCCAATGGCCCATTTTGCCTACAACAACCAGTGCTATTTGAACCCAAAGCACCCTCTCAAGGTCCCAAGAAATACTGGGAGGAAATAGCAAACCCTTGTAAGTCTGCGAGCAAGCACATCCAATCTCAAGTCTTTTGTCTGTATACACTTCCAATGCACACTGGACAAAATTAAATCAGATTTTTCCGGGGTGTGTGTGTGGGTAGAGTGGGGTTGGAGTCTTGAAGGAGCTTGCCCACTCAGATCTCCGACACCTGGGGAGCCCCACATTTGTTACCCCCATCTTAGCCAGTCCTAAGAGTTATTGTCGGAAGTCACTGTTCTGCTGTCTAGGTATGACTTACTGGTGTGGGTGGTGGAGGAGGGTGACTTCATGTTCTCATATTTCTGTGGTTCCAATCCTAACTTACCTCGACATTTCCACCTTCAAAGCCCTCCAGCCTCTGATTTTGTACAAGGGGAGCTCAAAACAAAGGGGTTTGTCATCTCAGGAGAGGCTCGGTCTTGTAGGAATTCACTGCATAGGAAAATGATGGCCTAAGTCAGGGATGGAGACCTTGCCGCCCTCCAGATTTTCTAAGGTGCCATTTCCAGTCGCTCTGAGGCAGCATGGCCAGTAGTGAGAGATGTCGGGAGTTGTAGCCCAGCAACAATCGCGGGGCAGGGCAGCACACAGGCTCCACATTCAAGGTTGAAATGATGAACATTGCCCTCATCTTCCTCCCACCCGAGCCCAGCTCTGCCCTTCTCCCTCAAAAGCAAACCCAGGGGCCAAAGCCTTTGGGTGCCATAGAAGAATTTCCATTTATTTCATTTCATTAATAGCATTTTTCTGATGCATACCAGGGTAGGCTTGGGGGTCGGGGTGGGGAAGATAACGGAAGGGGTGGGGTAGAGCCAAGAGGGGGAGGGTCACATACAGCCACTCTTCCCCACCCCAACCCCTTGACCAATGACACAATGATTCTGCAAATATACTGACTGGTGTCGGGAGAAAATTATCCCCTGGCATGATTGGGGGGGGGGTTGGGGGGGTGCGGGTGGCGGCAGCACCAGGGAGATGTAGGATGTCCCACCCACTTCAGAAACACAATTGCAAGAGATTTGGGGTGGCAGAGGGTGGGGGAAGAATGAGGGATTTAGCAGATTGTCCTGGGTGCTAATGAGTAAGCGCCCCCACCCCCCGTAGCATAAAATAAGAATCGACAATCACTTACAGCAGCAACACATATACACATACACGCACGCACGCACACAAACACGCACACGCAGCCTCGGACCCTCCCTTTCCCCACAAGCTGTTGGCTCCCAAAGGGCCAGAATCAGCCCACCTACCCATCTCCCCCCTCCCTCCCTCCCTCCTTCAACGAGTCTTGAAGAATGGTGGGGGCTTCTTCACTGTGCTGTTGGAACGGACGGAGGACTCCGCTGTTTTACAAGTCAAAGATGGCATGTCCTCTTTGGGGTCTCGAGTGGGTCAGCAGTGGGAGCAACACCCCCACCCCCCAAAACCCCCCACATGCACACAAAGGAGGAGGTTGCAGCAGGAGAGGGAGAAAAGCAGGTCACGTGTGGAGAGTGGACGGCTCAGACTGCATTTGATCACCCCCTGTGCGAAGAGTGCTGCAAAGTGGGGTCCCTGGGTTGTGGGTGTGGCTGCGTGTCCTCTCCTCTCCTCTCCCCCCGCCCCCCCCGGCTCCCTTTTCAAGCAATGTGCACTGTTGGCATAAGAGAAAGAGAGGGAGAGGGAGAATTTCCTCCTCCGCAGGGACGTTGTTGCTTTGTCCACACTCATCATCCGAGTCCTCACCCTGGCCTGCTGCAGTCCAGAAACGGAGAAGGGCGGCTGGGCTTTACAGATCCCCTGCCGTTCCACATCTGGCAGGGGGCCTTTGGCTGTTTCTGGGCTTCCACAAAGCAGGCCAAGAGAGAGGGAGAGACTCAAATTCTGCAATAGTCCCCCCCCTCCCTCCCCGGACACGTTGCTGTTGGAAAACTTTTTCTTTTTTTAAGGTTCTCAAGAGTATCGATCCTCCGATGGCTTCCAGGTTCCTTCTTCACAGCAGGCTGTGTTGGCTGCTTCAAGTCCCCGCCCCCAGAGGTGTGATGCGCCAATAGGGCTCCACGATCCTTGCAAAACGAAACAAAAATGGTGGCTCCCTTCGGCCCGGGAGTCTGCAGAGGGCAGGCGGCAAAGTGTAGCGGTGGCCTCGTCGCCCTGTGAGGAATGATGGTCCAGCCCCCCTTTCCAGATCCAGCTTTTGGTCTCTGACCGCAGATTAGTGGTATCCCGCCTGGCCCCGGAGACGGAAGAGACAAGTATTCCCAGTGTCTCAACCGTTCCCAGGTGTAGTGAAGGGGATTCACTGACGTCACCCCCTTAGTGGAAAAAAAAAGAAGAGGCAGAGAAGGGCTGGTCCCGGCACAGGGGTGGGGCAGGAGGGGATGGAGATGTAACCAAACATCTGGAAGGGAAGTGGGGGAGTGCCTACCAAAATAAAATCATAATTTAAAAGGACAGTGTCCATCTGTCTCTCCCCACCCCACCCCACTACCCATAAGGAAACTTTGTTTGGAAGGGCCTGGGAGGGAGGTAGAGGCACATGGCCACTTCTCTTCCTCCATCCCTTCTGCAAAAGGGAAGAGAGAGAGAAAGAGAGACTTATGAAGGAAGGTGTGGGAGGAGTTGACCAAAATATGATAATCCCCCCTCACCTTTCAACATGGGAAGGGTTTCTGTGGCCAACAGGGGAGAGGGCACAAAGAACAGCAACAACCACCACCTGCCTTTGGAGAAGACCCACACACACACCCCTCAACGCCCCCCACAACTCTAGATCTGTTGTTGGTTCGTAGTTCCCTCCCCTCAAATGTGACGCTGAAACCTCAACTTGAGTTAGAGAAGGGAGCTGCCCCTGCTGCCGACAGAGGACAGCAGAAATGGGGTCTCCCAGCTGCCCTGAAGAGCAGCGGGGGGAGGGGGGAAGGAGGAGCTCTTCAATTAAGCCCCCAAACCAAAACCAAAAAGAGAAAAAAATAAGTCCACCCTACCCCCAACATGGGGGTGGAGGAGCTCGCAATAAGGACTTAAGTCTCTTCCCTTCCTTCTCTCTCCCCCCGCCTTCCCGGCTGCCCCGTTTTGTGGGTGGAAACTAAGGCCCCCCCCCTTTGCAAACTGGGAATGTGGGGGGTGACAAGGGGGTGTCCTCCCCACAGGGCTAACAGATCCCCCTGATTATAGCAAGAAGGGGTTGGTGCTGCCCATGGAGGCGGCTGAGGTGCTGCTGGGGACGACGCCAGTGGGCGGCAGGCTCTGAGGGGGCAGGCCCATGGCAGGGAGCCCCATAGTCGGGACAGCGCCCAAAGGCTGCACCCCCACCATGGGGGAAACGGAGGCCAGGGGCATCCCGGGGGCCATGGGGGAGACAGAGACCATAGGAGCTGCGGCAGGGAAGGCAGGGGGCGCCGGCTGAGACAAAGGGAGGACCGGACTGACGCGGAGCTGGTTGAGCGAAAGCGGGGCAGCGGCCGTCGCCTGGAAGGGGTTTGTAGTTGAGGCAGACGCGGCTGGGGCTGGGGCTGAACCTGCAGCGGATGATAGAGGAGAGAGAGAGAAAGGAGGAAGAAAAACAAGTTAAAAGGAACCCAGAAGTCCTGGGTCGATGCCTCCCACCCTCAACTCTCAGGAGCCTTGGCTTCCTCTGTAGCCCCATAAAACATTATCAAGCTCTGCAGGATCAGGCTAGTAGCCCATCTAGTCCAGCATCCTGTTCTCACAGTGGCCTGAGATTCCCAGAAGCCACTGTGGCTAGCAGCCATTGATAGCCTTGTCTTCCATGAATATCTCTAATCCTCTTTTAAAACCATCCCAGTTGGCGGCCATCACTGCCTTCTGTGGGAGCAGTGTTTAACTACGTCCTGAATCTTCCTGCTCAAGCCCATCGTGGAAGTTACTGCGTATCAACCCTGCTCTGCTTTCACCCACCAGACTCAAGCTCAAGGAAGGCCTGGCTTAAAGCAAAGAGGACTTGTCTCATTTGCACCTTATAAACAAGGCCGGCAATACTGAACTGACCTGTGGCTCCTACATCCAAATCTACTGCATGAGCCTCCAAGGAGCCAGAAGTTGTGTTTCCCAACCTCCCCGCTCCAAGCTCAAACCTCAGGCTGGGAGCAGGACAAGGTGGTATGGAGTAGTAGAGGAGGTTTGCGCATGCTTGTGAAGCAAGTTTCTAGGCCTCATGGCTGTGATGTTATGCATGAAGGTGCTGGGCAGAAGATTTCTGGTGGGTAACAATGAGACTCAATGTGGCGACATTACACAAAATAAGCCGCACAAACCAACTTCATCTGCATATTTCTCTCTGGTTTACCCTGGAAGAGATTTTTAAGCCCGTCAAGAGGTCTGCTTTTAATCCTGCTTTAACAGCAAGCCCCATAAATAAGGGGCCAGACAAGAGAGTCCTGGCAAGAGTTTCCTGCCCAACAAGAGTCATGCAGATATAAGAAGACGTGGTTCTTTCCCTCCACGTTCTGACTTGTATGACTCAACTAAACAGAACTAAGGAGATATCCTTCTCTCTGCCCTGCTTGAACCCCCAGAGTGCCCTGGCCCCAGAGCACTTACCAGGGGCTAAGAAGGGGTTGGAGGCCTTTGCAATGCTAGAGGCAGTAGAAGGCTTGCTGACCAGGGAGTCCAGGTCGACGAGGGCAGCGTTGGGGCCCAGAAATGACTCTGGGGTCTTCCGCGTTGGCTTGGAGATCTCGGGCAGCGACCCGCCCATGGAGGCCATGTCAAAAGTGTTGGGGCTGTCAGTGCCACTGCCAGGTCGGCAAATAGGCACCTCCCCGGCTAAGAGGGACAGCTCACCTAAAGAGAGAGGGAGAGAGAGAGAGATTGGCGGGGGCAGACAGGAAAGAGTGGTGAGAGAAGGGAATGGAAGATGCAGAAGAGCACAGGGAACGTGGAGGGAAAAGACAAAGGCCAGCAGAGATACACCCTTCGGTTTTTGCAAGTCATAGGCACACGCTCCCAATTCGAATCATGCAAGGGTCAGACAAGCCTCGGGATAAAGTAGCTGGAAAGAAGGGGGGGTGAGAAGCGGAGAAAGAATGAAAGAAAGAGACCCCTCTTCAAAGTACATGCAGGAACAAAACTGGTCCGTGGGGTGTCACTTCTGAGCTGAGTTTGGCTGACCCAAGAGAGGGCAGAGGGCAATGCCAGGAACCGCTGCCACCCAGTCCCGGGGGTCGAGAGTAAGGAAAGTGGCAGGCAAGAGACAGGGACATGCAGGGCGAAGTGGAGGTGCAGAGGTGAGAAGGCGGAGCCATGCAGGGAGCAGGGCTCACCTGTGCTGCTCCCGGATTTGGGCAGTGCCGGGCGCAGGCTGTCGAAATCAGAGAACTCGTCCCCATCCCCGGGGCTGCCAAACTGCTCAAAGCCTCCGCCAGCTGGAGGGGAGGGACAAGGCAGAAGGGGGAAGGGGGTGGGCCAGCAGGGTTAACGGGAGAGCAAGGGCGGAAGGGACCCGTTCCCCGCAGACTCACACAATCCTGCGCTGGGGGTCCGTTCCCTGCATCTCGTTCATGGAGATAAGGCACCCAGGAGCCCCAGTTCCCAGCCGGTCTGACCCAAGCCTCCCTCCGCCAGGCCGAGGGGCTCAGGAGCCCTCGCTGTCGCTCACCTGCTGTGCCGTTTGTGCTGGGCTTGGAAGGGGAGCCGCCCCAGGGATCAGAAAACGTGGATGCCGGAGCCCAAGGATCGGGCGCTGGTTTCCCTTGGGACGTGGGAGCTGGTCCAGATGACCATGGATCTGTGGGTGGCGCTGCCGTGGTCCCAGAGGAACCTCCACCTGGGGAAACATCAAGTGGGTCAAACTTTATCAACGTCTGGGGAAACAGCCTGTCTGCTGTGCATCAGGATGGACGTTTATGCGTTTGTGTTACACCTAGGAGTCCCAGGTTGACGCAGACAGAACGGTAATTTAGTTCTCTGTGGCCAGTGGGCAGCCTGCCTGAGATGGTAAGAAAGCTCTGCGACAAGAGATCGCTGCATCTTTGCCAGGTTTGAACACACACAGGGAGCTGCTGCCTTATACCGAATCGGACTGCTGGTCTTTCTAGGCCAATGATGTCTGGCAGCAGGCAGCAGGCAGCAGTTGTGTTCCCATTGACTGATAGTTTTAGCTGGGGTGGGGGGTGGCCCAAGGAAGGAACCTGGATCCCTCTAAGCACAAAGCAAATGTTCTTACCATGGAGCCACAGCTCTTCTCTGGCAAATAAAATACCACCACCCATCAAACAGGGTCAAATGAATTGCCTACTAGTAAAAAAAAGGAAGGGAAGGGAGAGTCTTGAAAGGAAAATTGCAGCAGAGCCGAAGCACAAGAGTTAATATTTAAATGTATACCCTGCCTGTCTTCCACCACACAGCGCAAGGGGGTAGACAGAGAGCTAGTTGAAGTGGTGTCTCCCACCTTGGAAGGCAGAGAAACCCATAAATGCCCCATAAAATGTATCTTTTTTTCCTGGTAGGGGACAGGAGAGAAATGAGCAAGTGAGGAAGGTCACCTAAGCCCTTTCTTCAGTTAACCTGATTTTAAGCAAAAGGCTTAAATGCTGAATCATGTTTATCATATCCTGATCTGTTCCGTCACTTCTCGCTCTTACCTTCAGGTTTCCATGGGTCACTGCTTGCAGCCGGGGCACCTCCCCATGGGTCTGGGGGGGCTGCAGGAGGCACCGCAGAGGCCCCCCACGGGTCTCCTGTAGGGGCTGCTCCGGTAGCAGATGGTCCCCATGGGTCAGTGGGAGCTGCGGATACAACTGGGGCAGAGCCACCCCAGGGGTCAGCGGGAGCAGGAGGGCCGCCCCAGGGGTCCGCAGTGGGAGGGGCGGTGAAGACCTCCGCAAGATCCATGAGGGATGACTGCATGTGGGGCAGGTGGGGAAGGAATGTGGGAGACAGGCAGAGAAACGGGTCAGGGAATTAATCACGTCTCTATTGTCCCATTTGGAAAACAGTGACAACCTCCCCAATACCGCTACGCCCTCCGCTTTATAATACCCCAAGAGCAAGAATGGCATCGTGGTTGGAGTATCAGCCTCGTCTACCTCATAGATTACTATGGGTGAGTAAACACTGTACCCCCATTTTGAGCTCATTGAAAGGAAAGGTGGGGTATATCTCCATCTCAAAGGAATAAATAGTGCAGGTCAGTGGTTAGAGTGCCAGATTAGGCCCGGGGAGGTCAAGGTTCAAATCTCCACTCAGTCCCTGGGTGGTCCTGGACTAGTCTCTCTCTCTCTCAGCCTAGCAAAAAGGGGTAGGGAAATCTACGTACATGGGAGGAGAAAATGGACAACTGTCACATGGTTACTACCCAGAGCACCTCCTTGGCAGGAAAAAATAAAAATAAAAGTTTCAGATGGACGTTAAAGTGCTGCCTTGCAGGATTGAACCAAGGCCTGTGTACCTGGCAATTCTGCCTCCAACAATGGCCCCCTCCTTACTATTCTCCCCTCCCCTCCCTGCCCCATCCAGAGCCACCTGCCCGGACCCTGCCTGCTCCACCCTCACCTCCTCCTTGGCAGGCACCGTCTCCTTTTTGCTCTCCTCAATGGCCATCTGGAGTCGTAGGTCATCCCCACGCCGGATCCGCTCTTCCTGCAAGGGGATTGTGGGAGGGACAAGAGGGCATCAACAGCGATCGTGGGCCAGGGCAAAGCTGTTCACTCACCTTCAGGAGAGGCAGGCAGTGCGGAGGTTTCATGGCCCAGCCTTCGCCCAGCTTGGCGCCCGCCTGGCACTTAGCGCCAAAGCCGCCCTCCCTAGCTAGGAAGGGTTGTGTTGGCTGGGGCTGGTGGTTTTGGTGCAGGGCAACAGGCAGGGCGAGGGCCTGCTGCAGGCCGTGTGCCAGGTGATGCTTCAAGCAGCCGCCACTATGATTCTGTCCAACTCAAGAGGGCAATCCGGAGAGCCGAGGAAGGAGCCAAGGGCTGCCCAGCTCCTCCCACCCCCACCCCTTCATGGGAGCCCTGATTCGTTCCCCCCTGCAACCCCCCTTGAAAATGCAGGTGCCCAAGCGAACAGCACCTCATCTACATTTGCCTCCCTTCTTGGCTTTCTGGCTCCAAGACCACCCGCCCCCCCAATGCTGAAGTGGCTTGGCCAGCCTTGGCCTTTCTGTTCTGGTGTTTCCCCTTAACTTCTCCCTTCCTCCACGCTGCTGGCTGAAGCTAGTAAGCTCCACTCGCAAAGGGAGAAAGCAGAAGTCTTCCTCTCTCCTTACCCTCAAGCTCTAACCAGGCCTTTGCCAACCTGGTGTTTTGGACTACAACTCCCATCTGCCCTGGCCGGCCCGGTTGGGGCTGATGGGAGTTGTAGTCTGAAACATCTCAGGGCTCCAGCTTGGCAAAGCTGCTCCAATCTGTTAACTACCACCTTCCTCATCCTCCGCTAAATATCCACCCACCCCAAAACTCCCTTACTCCAAGGGATGGCCTCCCCTTTCCAGCCAGCACTCCTGGCCCCCATTTCCTCATGGCTCAGGAAGCTCCTCCTCCTCCTGTCCATTGCCTCCGTTCTGCAGAAGACGCACGCAAGACCCGCCTCAGCAGGCGCCAGCGACCCATCGCCTCTCGAAGCAGCAGGACACGCGGACTGACCTGTCCTACCTTCCGGGCCTCCCTCGGAAGGGGAAAGGCACCTCGGGAAATCTTGACTCTACACAGCGGGACAATTAAAGAGGTCTAAAAGTGAAAAATGGAGACACGGCACCCCTGTTGCCATCGCTCTGCTTCGGGACGTGGAGAGAGAGAGAGAACGCTGAGTTAGTGGGGAAAGTGTGAGGCTGGGGCCTGCTCTGGGGCCGGGGGCGGAAAGTGGTTTAGTTGATTATTTCGAGAGGAGGAGCTGCTGCGGGTGGGGGGCAGGAGGTGTGCGTCTAACCTTGTCGTGTTCCTCTTTGCTCAAGCTAAGGGCTAGCTGGAGCTGTAGGTCCTCGTCGGCCACTGCAGGGGGCTGGGGGGGAAGAAACACAACGTAAGAGGCATGGAATGGAGCTCGACACAGCGGAGGGAGGGAGGGAGGGAGGGAGGGAGGGAGGGAGGGGCGGAAGGAAGGAGAAGGTGGGCAGACTGCAGGCACCTCCATTGCACACAACCCAATATTGCCACGTTCTGCGGCAAATGCCCATTCGATTAGTGGTCCCCTTACCACCCGGATTCTCAGCTCTCTCCATCCATTGTGCTTCCCCTCTGCTCGGCTAAAGTATTCTTCAGTGTGATTGGGGGAACTACCTTCCCTCCCAGGGACACTTGTGCTATTCGGGGGAGCCCTTGAACCACAGCCCCTTACACACTCCAATTCCCCCGAGTTGTCTACGCAAGCTGCGTTCACATGAACAAAAGCAAGCTGCTTGAGGGGTGTGATCTAGAAGCGATTCAAGGAGGAGCAAGCTTCACGAGATTGTAAAGAGGCCAATCCCAGAATCTTTCTCCCCGATCGCACTTTAATAAATCCCCGGCAAGACGTAGCGAGCTAATACGGTTTAGCAGCTACAGGGCAAAGCTTCAACTTGAGAATCTGGGTTCAAATCCCACAGAAGCCTTGGTGCCGTCTGTTTAGCCTTCCTTACAGGGGTGCTGTCAGGGTAAAGGTGGCACCGGGGATCCCTGGAACAGCAGGATACAGAGGTAACAATGAGCCCCACTCTTCCCGCACGCTAGAGAAGCAGACATCCTCTATGGCAGAAAGAAAGGCACTTCCTTCTGGATTTACAAGTGGATAACCTGTGACTCCAGATGTTGGACTATCCCATCAGCTCTGACCAGCAGCCATGCAGCCTGGGGGCTGATGGGAACTGGAGTCCAGCAACACATATAGAGGGTCGCAGGTTCAGTGCCCCTGTCACATAGGAAGCTGCCTCCTACAGAGTCAAACCACTGGTCTACCTAGCTGTGCATTTTCTACACTGACTGGCAGCATCTCTCCGGGGCTTCAGGCAGGAGTTTTGCCTCGTCCTACCTGGAGATGCCAGGGATTGAACCTGGAACCTTCTGCATGCAAAGCAGGTGCTCTGCCACTGAGCTTCAGCCCTTCATGCTGAAGGACATGCGACTCCCCAAACTATTTCAGACAGAAAGGGGGGGGAGGAAAGGAAGAGTCGTTTGTGCCAAGGCTGGACATCTCTGGTGTAGAAACAGGCACCTCCCCCCACCCCTCAAAATAAATAAATATTTCTAGCTCAGTTCCCTGGATAGTAAAGTTAAATTGTTGTGGGTCTTTCTGTCTCTCCCCCCCCTCCCTTTCGGCCTTCTGTTTTGAAAACAACAAGGGTAAAGTGGAAGGAAATGCGGCATGAAGGAGGAGGAGGAAGAGGAGGGAAGTGGAAGTAAGGTGGCAAAAATAAGGAGCCAAAATTAAACGGACAGGGGTTGGGATGGGGGAAGCAAACACAATCACCCCACTTGGGAGGAGCCACAGAAAAGGAAAGGAGGCGACAAAAAAAAAGCAGGACTTAGGGTCTGATTGGCCGTGGCGTGTGTTGAGTGGCAGGTCTGGGCACAGCCAATGGGAGCCGCACGCCTTATATCCAACCTAGTGGCCCCCCTCCAGAGGCTCTGGACTACAGTTCCCATCAGCCCCTGGAGGGCGACAGGTTGGGACAAAGGGCTGCCAGAATCACAGAAGTTCTGTGGGCAGGGAACTGGTGGGTGTCTGGATGGGAGACAGCTCCCTCCTCCATCCTCTCACTCAAAGGAAGAGCAGGCCCAAGTAGCATTAATAATAATTATTATACTGGATAGAGTGTGGGGCTAAAGAAAGAACCTCAAGCGCCAAGACTGATGGCTCAAGAGCAATTTGTGTTGTTCCGCTGAGAAAGACTGGCAGGCAAACCTGAACAAGGCGGCAGCCCACACGATCCTGGGTGGTTGGGGGGGGGCAGCGCTGCTAAGGAGTCTGGTGCTGCGGGAGAGGTTAACATACAACAGAAAAAAGGTAGGCAAAACCTGGTGTCTTTGAGGGGGCAGGATCAATTCGTGTGGACCCTGTGCGACAGAGAACGGAAGCATTCCCGATCTCCCCCAGCCAGGAGGGAGAGCTCGTCACCGCAGGGGGGGCTCTGTGCGAAAATCTGGATGAAAAATCTCAATCAAAAAGCCATTTCCTGCCGGGGAACGTCGGTTCAAACACATCTGTGCCTCGCTTTTGTCTCTTCCCCCCATTCCTCTCAAACCACAAGTAGTACTGAGGAAAACAAACAAATGAATAAACAGACCCACAGCTACCCTGAAACCTTTTAACATTTCTACCCAGGATGCACTGCGGCGCAAGATGGCAGCTAGCAGACCGGCCCGCTACCCATCAGCCTCTGCTCCCAACGTGGGCCAGTGGAGCGTGGGGCCAGCAACTCTAGGGTTCCGTTCCCCCAACGGGGACTGACTTCATTACCAAAATGCTTACGGAAAAGCTCAGCCGCCCACAAGGCTCTGCTAGCAGCGTCTGCCCAGAGGGGGTCACACACTAGAAACAAAGCTGGACAAGTCAATCTGTTCATTGAGTCAGCATAAATCTCATGTCCTCCCTTCCCCCACCTTCCTGGTCAGCAGTTATTGTTTTTTTTAAAAAAAACACCAAACAAACAGGGGGCATATTTTTTAAATTGAGCAAGAGCTAGAAGGTCCAGAAGGGCTGACATTGGCCAATAGCTGAATCAGCTCTGCCCACCAATTTACAACTCCACCAAAAAATATTCATTTACGGAGGAGGCATGAACTTCATGCCCTTCTGGGCCGAAATTTTAAGCATTTGATGGGGGGGGGAATTGTGCAGTTTCAGCAGTCTTATTTGGTAAAACCAATTTATGCAACTACTACAAAAGTAACCATCTTTTAACTATTGGGGTGGCTGGTCAGGAGGGTCTGGGCCTGCTGGGCTGAAATGGATCTTTGCCCCAGGACTAATGGGATGTATTTCTATGAATTCTATACATTTTACATGGTGCTCCAAATCTCCCTGCCGCTTTCTAATTAGTGAACCTTTTTTGGTGCAGGGTGGTAAGCCATGGTGAATCTTGCAACGTGTGAGTTTTAAGTTACCAGGATCCTCCTTTTGGACTTTGTTCACTCTCTCATCAGCCAAGGCAAAGGCAAAATCTTCTTTAGCCCTCTCACTGAGTGCATCATTTTATCTGAAGATTTTTTTTTAAGGCTGCTGCTCAATAAAAATATTTTCAGGCCAGTATACATAGAAAAGACAAACATTAATACCAAGCAGAATAGATAACAAAACAATGAGGCTTCCTTTTTAATGGCCAATAAAAGCACTACTATGAGGCACTTGGTAGGTAAGCACCCCTGGTGTCAACACTGTCTATAAATGAGGCCATCCCTGAAAAGGCCCCGTCTCACTTTAAATCATGGCAGACCCCAGGAGAGGATCTCCAAAGGTGATCTTGGTAGATGGACTGGGGAACATTCAGGCTCCTAGGCCTCTGGCTTTCTGAACTGTCTTACAAGCTCCTCCCAGTAAGGTCAGTAATCAGGAACAATGGGAATATCTGAAGGGCCTCCAGTTGGCCTCACTTGCCACTGAGGCTGAGAAAGAGGCGGCGAAAGAATCCTTTGCTTCTGTCTCAGCTTGGGAGAAAGCATACAAGGTGCAGAATAGTGTGGAGGGGAGCCTTTGGGATCATGCTATCTGGTATGGAGGTCAAATCCACCTCCCGCCTCCTTATCATTATCCTGTGCAAATATAGTTGGTATCACCACTAAGTGTGTCAAAGGGGGGAGGGGATAAAAACCTGAGATGATCCACTTCCTTTCCTCTCACGGGCACCACAGATTGGCTCTTCCCTCCCTTCAACATGATTACCATGTTTGTTCCCCAAATTGCAGGGCGGTGAGGGGGGCTGCAGAAATATCAATGGGTAAGTGTGAGAGAGGTCAACAGGCTTGCCCCTGTTATTCCCATTGGTAATCATGGTGGGAGGGGAGAGCTGAATAAGGCTCCATTTCTGAATACAAGGGACATGCTCAGGAAGCAGATTAGCAGGCCAGCACCTCCATGGACTGCCCGCTTCTGAGCCAGAACCAGCTGGATCTGAGGGAAAGGCTTTTCCTCCAGGAAAGTGCCAAATTAAAAGAGCTTGTAGCTCTGCTTTCCTAGTCAGCTTTTATTATTTGCCTGCAGGAGAAGCCTTGAGAACACAACAGTAGATCCCCTCATCTGGGGGAGCAGGGCGTACCCACATCTCTCTCCAAACGTCCACAACCCCCACCATCCCTTCCCTCCCCGCCCATCCAAAGAGTCGCCAGTGACAGATTTACCTTGGCGCTTACCTGCTCCGCTTCCTCTTTGCTCATGGCCAGCGCCAGCTGTAACTGCAGCTCCTCTTCCCCGCTGCTCTGGGGCCAAGCCTGCTCCGCTTCCACTGGGGCATTTGCCAAAGATGAGGAAGCTGAAGAAGCTGAGAAACAAGAAAGCGGGTGGGAAAGGAAAGGGTTAATACCACCAAGGTGGACAAGGTGTCCAAGGTGGACACAGCAGGCAGAAGAGTGCTATGGGGAGGTAGCATCACTGGAGAGAGCAAAAAGCAAACCATGGTGTAGTGGTTTTCAGAGGTTTTATTTACAATAAAGCAGTATATAATTTTTGTTAATACCTGTAAAAAAATAAAAACAGCAGAAGGGCAGGCAAACTGGAATCTACCTTATAGATCTCTGGGTTATTTGCAGTAGATCAGCATGGGTTCAGACTTTCAAGAGTTAAACAATAGCAATGTAAAAAACACACACAACTGAATACCTTTTCCCATGGCTGCCCTTGTGCTAAATGCTTCTCTTTCAGCCTCAGTGTAAAACAGGACTATCAAGACTATGCTTTTCTGCAAATCAGTGTTAAACTTTTGTGTTCCTGCTCTATGGTAACTCAGGTGTAGCTCTGTATTTGTAACACACACAGGTTACCCCAGTATGGGGTTTAGTGGGTAACTGACTCCATCCCCTCCCAACCCACCACTCTGAATTTGGCTCCAGCTGCAAAGCACACAATGAATCCCACAAGTTTGCCCTCCCCTACACAGCAGTGGACTAGGACTTGACTAGACCCAGCTGCCAATCTCTGCTCAGCCAGAGAAGGTACAAATGGACAAGCCATAGCTTGGACAAGGGCACCCAATTAAAACAGTGAGAAGGGTTTCCACACTGTTCAGCTCTAACACCAGGGAAGCCTTGAAGTCACGGCTGAAGCATTTCCAAATCCCAGGAAGCTGCCACATCATAGGACGGACTGAAATCCTATACGAAATCCTTAGCTGCTCAGGGGCCTGAAATTTTACTAATTCTCCACGGCAAAAAGTGACCCACTACAGAAAAAGTGGGTGTGCAGTTAACTGGCGGCAGGTTATGTTTCTCTGCCCCACAATCTCTCCAGGCCCCTTGTATTCTGGGCTCTGATGGTTCTGTGAGCTCAGTGGATTTCTGAGCAGCTAGCACTAACTTTGGCCTACTTAGAGTATGAACATATTTTATTTTTCCAGTTTTTCCAGGCTGGGAGCTGTGCCTTGCAACTTTGTCAAACACCATGCAGAGTGTAATAATAAAAAAGCAATCCTTTTTAACTTTATCATCTGCTCTGAGCCAACGGGATAAACCGCGATCAGTTTTAGAAATTTGCAGAAATTGTGGGGAAGCAGGTGGACATTTCCCCTAACCACTAGCAGGAGGCACACCTGACTGCAGCATGAGGTTCACATTTGATACATGTCAGCAATTAGCATGCGCAGGAGAGGGGTGGGGAAATAAGGACCCTGGTTCAGCTAATAGCACATGGATGGAACAGCCGTCACACCGTGGAAGATCCAGCCCCAGTCTCTGGCCAAACCTTGGCAGAGATGGCTGGGGGTGGTGACAGAGCAGAGAGAGGAGAATGGCCCAGCCGCTGTGCCATGACCTGAATAGAAGTCTACCCCACCCCCTAGACAGCCTGGCACCAACTGCCATCCCTCATTAGCGCAGGGATGCAGGTGACCGCACAAAGCAGTGTCATGGAGGTGGGATTCCGGCCATGGCTGAGACGGAGTTGGCCGAGGGAGGAAAGGGAGAGCAGTGGCTTTCCCTGCTATAGTCAAGGTCATTACAGTTTTCCTCCATTATCGCCACCGCCACCACCACTTTCTCCTCAAGGGAACAAGTTCTGCCAGCCTGGTACATGGATCTACCCTCAAAAGAGGAACTTGCCTGCCAGATGATTCACTAATCTTTCTCTGTGGGCATGTTTTCCCTGTCAGAGGGAAACCCGGCAGGGAACTGTTGAGTCTCTCTCTCTCTCTCTCTCTCTCTCTCTCTCTCTCTCTCTCTCTCTCTCTCACAAGCCCGGCCGAAATACATACGACAGCACTAGACCAAATTCCTCTCGCAAACGGGAGGCTGCAAGCTTTTGAGCTCTGTGTCAGCTAATGGGAAAGTTATTTTGCCCACCGGGAAAAGGTTTTGTGTAACCAACGCTTGCGTGCTCTTCAGATAACGCAAATCTGTCAAAATGTACAGGGCATATTTGGAGAGCTTGGTGTCTCCCAAATCTCATCCTTGACAAGAAAGAAAGAAAGAAAGAAAGAAAGAAAGAAAGAAAGAAAGAAAGAAAGAAAGAAAGAAGGAGGTGGATTGGAATGGAAAGGAGCAAAAATGTAATTATCTCCGATGAACTAAGGGGAGTCATTGGCATATTTTAGTCTTGCTCAGGAACAAGTCCCGTCTGTTCAGTGGAGAAATGAGATACTTATTCCCAAACTTGACTGAGCTGCCACTTACTGGCTTTCTGGAGCCACACTGAGCAGTTTTGTGGGCCTGGGGAAGGGCTTAGTAAACACCAAAGATGTGGCTTCCTAGGCCTCTAAGCAGACTCATACAGGCCCCGCAGTTGCCTAGCAACCACAGAATGTTCACCATCTATGTTGGGCCCATCAAAATGGCAGACTGGGGATGAGGGTGCAATTGAGGGGGGAAGAACAGTATATAAAGGGATGGGAAACAATGTGTTAATTTGGGAAACGGAAAAGGGTGGTAAAAGAGCAGAAGTTGGGCTGTCGAGGTGCGGACCTTTAGGGATTCCCTCAACCTGGAACTATCCAGAGTGCTTATGTGCCCTTTTGGAACCTGTCTGGCTATTCCAATTAACAACTTAAGGGGGGGGGGGAATCACTGTGGCTTTATTATATGAGCCTAAAGAAAGAGATGGTAGGCTAGAGAGTCAGTTCTCCGCAAGACCAAAGGAGCACACTTCTTGTAGGGCTGGGCTTAAAACTCAACTGATATGACACACCCAGCATGAAAGCAGGTTCTGAATCAAGAGTTAGGATAACTAAAATCAAAGGCAAAGAGCTCAATTAATTTGCAGTTGTTTCTTAATGTCTTCCAAGCCACGTGGAAGGCTCCAGCAACTACCCTTTTGAGAAACAGTTTTTGGCTCCATCCAAGCTTCAGTCCACACCCTTTGTCCTCCGAAGAGAGGCCAGCTAATGCGGAAGCCTCAGGCCTAAACCAACAATGCTGCCAGTACTAGGGACAGGCTGGGGTGGGAAGAAGAGGAAGAGAAAAATGGAACTTCTAATCTGCAACAGCAGCAGAATTCAGAACAAGCCAGATCAAGGAATCAAGAAGCCGCCTTAGAACAGATCAGGCTATTTGTCCATCTAGACCACAGTATTGTCTACTTCAGGTGTTGGGAACCCATGGCCTTCCAGCTGTGGCTGAACGCTGACTCCCATCAGGCTTGGCCATTGGCCAGGCTTGCTGGGGCTGATGGGATTTATCATTTAGCCACAACTGGAGGGCCAAAAGTTCCCCCATACCTATTCTACTCTGACTGGCAGTAGCTCCCGAGCATCTCAGGCAGAACGAGGTCCCTCTCAGCACCTGATATACAACTCGTTTAAGTAAGGTATGCCAGGAGTTGAACCCAAGACTTTCTGTATACAAAGCACACGCTTGACCACTGAGATATGGCCTCTTCTCTTACTCCAAAATCAGAACTTGGGGTCACCCAATATACCTGACTGAAGTGGTGGTGGGAGCTATTTTTAAATAAAAAGTGCTCTCTACTATCTCTTCTAGTTAGGCTCTGCCCACTCTCTGCTTTTCTCATCAGGATAACCTGCCTTGTTCCAGGTCCTCCTGTCCTATCCCAGCCCAAAATCACCGCAGGAATCCTGCTACATCCAAGAGTGAGAGGCCAATGCTCAGGACTGCCGTAGGCTGAGTGGAACTGCTGCTGCTGCTTTTTATTTATCTGCAGTTGTGATTTTATAGTTTTAAAGTCTATAGTCCACTTTAGAAGCGACTGTATTCAGGAATTTATTGTATTGTATTTCAATCAATGGGCTTAGGAATGAGATCAGGTGGTCTGTGTGATTGAAGCATTGGACTTTGGGTGTTCACCAGAAGAATAAATAGCAGCAGACTGGCTCTCTGCACGTCGAGGGTGGGGGTGTTTTTAAGTGGGAATACGGATAAGGGGTAAATGATAAGCTCATTCAGTATGGGCTGTAGCCCTTTTAGCAGACTGGAAGACAGAAATTCCCCCTGCCTCTTGCTTATTACATGCCTCTAATGTTTAACCAATTCCTCATAATTCTGCTGAGCAGTTTAGAATAGGAAGCAAAAGCTACTCCCATTTCCTTATCTCATTCTGCCCTGCCAGGCACTTTGCAAACAACAGAGTTGGAATTTGATCTGGGGGTTATCAAAATGGAAAGGGGGCACTGACAGATCACAGAGGCCTGTAACTTAGCCTCTGAGCCTGGCGACCCGCCAAGTTCAAGAGGGAGGGGAACGTGGTTCTGCAGAGCCAGAGCCACATTTTATCAGGGATGAGCGGCTGTCTCTGACATTTCAGCAGGTAACATTTCAGGAGAACCAACAGGGAAGAACATAGGGATGGGCCCCAAAGATCTTCCCAGGACAACTGCAAGGAACAACCCAAGAAAGGAACATGTGGTTTTTCTTCTATCCCGTATCCTCACAGAAGGGTCTTTTGTGCACCATCTGCTAATCTCTCCAGCCTCCTTCCCCAACCTGCTGCTCTCCAGACGGTTTTGGGCTGAGGTTGCCGTCCGTCCTAGCCAGCAAAGCTGTGAGCACAAGGTTGGGGAAGGCTACTCCATGGGAACAACCCACTATTTTGCTAAGGGAGGCTATATTTTCCACCATAAGTGGTCTGGTGGCCAGAAGAATCCAGCTTCCTGTTCCTGTCCAGACTGTCAAGCTCTGCAATAAAAATATTATATCCACATCACACTTTCCTCCCATGAGGAAAGTCCAGTGGCATGCCTAAAACTCCCAGACAATTACTGACCAGGCCTGAACCTGCTTAGCTTTACAGCTGCGTCATATGGCTCAGATGATGTCCTGGTCTGGTATGACCTAGCACTAAAGAGTTTTCCAGCTACAGAAAGCACCAACACCAGACATCCCCAAACTTGGCCCTCCAGATGTTTTTGGGACTACAATTCCCATCATCCCTGACCACTGGTCCTTTTAGCTAGGGATGATGGGAGTTGTAGTCCCAAAATATCTGGAGGGCCGAGTTTGGGGGTGTCTGACCTACACAGAAGGTGAGAAGTTATTTCAGTACAGAGGAAGAAGGCCTGGGGAACTATCATTCTTCATTAGAACATAAGAAATGCTCTGCTGGATCAGACCAATGGCCCATCTAGTCCAGCATCCTGTTCTCACAGTGGCCAATTCAGATCCCTGTGGGAAGCATGCAAGCAGGACCTGAGCATAACGGCAACTCTCCCTGCCTGCAGTTTCCTGCAACTGGTATTCAGAGGCATAGCAATACCTTCCTCAAGGACTCACCTCAAGGTGCTAACTAGAAGTGGACCTTTGGTCTTCCCAGCCTGAGCAGGTGGTGGCAAGAGAACAGCGCAAGCACAAACCCACACATTCCGTTGCTGCTTTTCCTTACAAACAGAATGATGCACACTTTTGCCTAACTGCACCTTGTTTAACACTCCTCACCTCAGTTTGTTTTGCAGGTGGATCTGGCTCATGGGCTGCCTATAGCCATTCCTGCTATAGGAGACCAGGATAAGAGACCACCTTGGAACAGGCCTTTCAAGCCTGAAGAATCTACTTTGAGTGCTTGGGGTTGTTTTTTACTAGAACCCCCAAGATCCACTAACTGGAGCCTAGTGCAAAAGGTGGACATTGGGCATTAAACCCATGCTGAACACTGGGATTAGTTCTGAAAAGCAGAAGAAAAGTGAGCTCCTTCTCCTTCCTAACAAACATTCACTCCTGGTTATAGCCACTGCCCCCAAGCATTCCTCATGCCAGTGGTATAATTTGGAAGGGGAGCGTTTTATTGTTGCCACTGTTAAACGATTGGGAATCAGAAATCTTTATCTACCTCAATTCAGTGATGATATATCAACAGGTTCCAATTCACCTTCTGCCTACCCCTGCCTTAGAACCCAAACAATCCACTCTTAACTCAATTGGGAGGGGGTCAAGGGAGAGCTCACACCTCCCCTTCTAACTGCTTGTGCTCGCTACAAACAACATTTGAAAAATTATTTCTATATAAAAATGTTTATCCCATCCCCCTTGAGTTGGGTTTTATGTAGTGTGCCTTGCAGTTTGGTTGTGCACGGGGGAGTTGAGCGTATCCTAACTGTATTATTCACACAGCAACCCTGCACAATAACTTAGGCTGTGGTAGCAGATGTGTTGCCCTCCAGGTGTTGTCTGACTCCAACTCCCATCAGCCCCAGCCCGCATGCCTAAGGGTTAGGAATGATGGGAGCTGTCGTCCATCAGCGTCTGGAGGGCACCACACTGGCCATTCCTGAGCTTAGAGAAACAGCAACTGTCCTGAAGTTGCACAGTTAATTTCACAGCTATGTAGTGATCTGAACCTGCTTATACTCCATCCCAGCCAACGTGGTGCCCTCCAGATGTTTTGGACTACAACTCCCATCAGCCACCTGGGCAAGCTGGCTGGGGTCTGAAGTCTCAAACATCTGGAGGGCAGCAGGTTGGCAATGGCTGCTCCTAACAGCCACACCATACAGGCTCCACAACCCATCTAAACAGTTTAGGCAACGCTTGCCAGCCTGACTGAGGCCACCCGGCTGGGAATGAGCACTCACCGGTCGCAGTCTGGGCCAGCTTCTCCTTGGTTTTGAGGGCATGGGCCCGCTCCTCCTTGAGACGCTCGTCGTCTTTGAGGAGGGCCACTAGCTGCTTGGCCTTCTCCCGCACATTGACTCCCTGGTCCTTGCCATCGCGGTCAACGTACTGGAAGTCTTTTAGCGTCTGGATGGCGTAGATGTTCTCCTTGCATTGCTGCGCCACCCGCTCTGAGCCCGTTTTGATCAGGTATTCCATCAGCGTCATGGCCTGGAAGAAGAAGGAGAAAAACGGGGTTCCAGCTTCCAGCACACCTGATCCCTGGCATTGCTGGCTGAATGCCAACCAAACATACAGAAGGTGCCAGGATGAGGAAGGTCATTCAAGTATTACGAGAGAGGGAGAAAAGATTGTGCGTAATTCTTCACAGAAGTAGAGTGGTGGAAGAGGCCCAAAGCACTAGCCAGAGGGGCTTCTAAAAACGAGATCTAACATTTGTCCGATACCAAATCAGAACAAATGTTCCAATAAGGCCAGAACAGTTAACTCCCCAACTGGCAGAGACTCTAGTCCAAGGTCCCTGGAGGGACCGCCTTCTCAGCCTTGTGCCAGCCAAGATCCTTCAGTACTTCTCTTCAAAACTTTCACTTGTCACTCTGCAACCACGAGGCTTGAATTTGGAGAACCATTGGAAAGTAGCAACGTCGTCAGTTTCACCAGATATAAGAAAGCTCACACCAAGGAGAAGCAAGCACAGGCAAGGCGCTGGGGGAGCTCAAGGTTTTATATTTCCTTATGCAATGGAAAAGCAATTGCAAAGTGGTACTCATGGCGGTTTCCCTGCAGCTGAGATACCGTCTCTGTGCCTTTCTGATCTGGCCTTGCTGCCCCATCTGGTAGTAAACCGCCCCCCCCCCCAAATCATGTGGTCCCCTATGGGTCACCAAAACCCAAACCCGGCCCTTGTCTGGGAAAATACTGCCTATCGCTGCTTCACCCCAAGTTACCTGGGCCTGAAACTGAGGCCTTAAACAGGCAAAGGGCACGTGCTACAACTGAGCTAAGTAACCTCCCTCGATTTGGCAGAGCCGCCTTTCATGACCAGGGGAAACTGAATCCACCACCGCCAAGCTCGTTACCTTATAGACATGACGCCAGTTTTTGCCGTGGTCGTTGAGACGCTTCCAGATCATGCTCATGATTTCGGAGAAGGCCACCACGTTGTAAGTGAGGTCTGCGATTTCAGACATGAGGGAGCTGGACGGGCCCCAGGGGTCGTTGGACGTGGCCTCCCGCACCTTGATCTCCGCCTCAGAGTAGTTGTGCACGATGTTCTTCATCTGGCGGCGCAGCGAGGAGGTCGACATGGCGGCGGCTGTCAGAGTGGGCGGCGGGGAGGGCGGCCTCCCCTTTACCCAAGCTTCCCGTTGACGGCTTTGAGACGGGCCCGGCTCACGCCAGGAGAGGTGGCCTCCCGGGTCCTGGCTGGCTTCCCGAGGGGCGAGGCCACCGCAGCCGCCCTGGTGCTGCTTGGCTGAGGGTCCCTAGTGTGCCGCGGGCACCCTCC
Source organism: Podarcis filfolensis (assembly GCF_964270895.1). Taxonomy (NCBI): domain Eukaryota; kingdom Metazoa; phylum Chordata; class Lepidosauria; order Squamata; family Lacertidae; genus Podarcis; species Podarcis filfolensis. Next base: position 16,551,079 of record NC_139615.1, on the reverse strand, counting down.
GAAGCCATCCAGGCATGGCAGCCATTCCAAGACGCGCCTGGCAAGAGAAGGAGAGCAACTTTTTAGTCTGTGGTAAGAGAAACGGTCCCCTTCTCCGAGGCTTTGCTGCTTCAATCTGTATCTCTCATTCTGATAACTCGTAAAGGATTCAGAAGGAGCCACCCTCTCCCTCAGACCAAAGGAAGTCCTCTTCCGCCCCTTCCTCTTTTCTAAGAACTCTCCCTATCTTTCCACATTATATCAAGCTTCTCTGTACATTCTTGAGGGCTAGACACTTTAGAAGCAAACAAAACCAGGAGAGGGGGGATTCAGAACTTCTGCTGTTCAATAGCCGGGTAAGAATTTCCTGTTCTGGATTGGAAGCAAAAAGTCTCCAGTCCAGCACTTCAAACAGAGGCGAACAACGCCCACCTCCCCGGGCAGCCTTCCCCCAGTCTTGGTTCTCCAGAGTTTGGTGGACTACAACCCCCATTGTTCCCAAGCAGCAATGTCAGGGATGATGGGATTTGCAGTCTAACAATTTTTGGAGATCCAACCTGTTGGGATGTGAAAGGCAGCCCAAAGAGTGTCACACCCAACCCTGTTTAGGGACGGGGTGGGGAGAAGATGGGGAAAGAAGAATGATGCATGCCATACCCTCCCTCTGATCAAAGGAGCATCAGGCTCCAGGATCCAGATCCACTATTCAGAACATTTATTTCACATTTTTATTCCATGCTTCCTCCCAAAAGCTGAGGGTGACTTAAATAGTCCCCTCCTTTTATCCTTACAACTGCCTTGTAGAATAGGTCAGGCCAACATACAGCAGCCAGCCCTAGGCCATTCTGGTAAGCTATATAATCCAGCAAGGAGTTGAACCTCAGTCTTCCTCCCCTCCCCAATTACCATATTTTTTGCTCTATAAGACTCACTTTTTCCTTCCTAAAAAGTAAGGGGAAATGTGTGTGCATCTTATGGAGCGAATGCAGGCTGCGCAGCTATCCCAGAAGCCAAAACACCAAGAGGGATTGCTGCTTTCACTGCGCAGCGATCCCTCTTGCTGTTCTGGCTTCTGAGATTCAGAATATTTTTTTTTCTTGTTTTCCTCCTCCAAAAACTGGGTGCGTCTTATAGAGTGAAAAATATGGTATTTCATAACGTAACAGGGAAAAAACACCCAAATAACTAATAAACCACAACACCCATTGCAAGATGACGTTAGCAATAAGAATATTCCACCAGTCTCGATTTAAACATATTAATTAACATAGGCAGGCCAAATGAAATTGGTGATGATAAGCCATGCTTTCAAACATAGAAAGGGCAGCGCGGTATTCTATCCACTGGGTGATAGATGGTAGATGTTTGTGTGATTGCCCTAGTCTTAAGTCTAGCACTCCAGCAACTACACATACATGCACACATACACAATATACACTTTCCTCAAGCCTCCTATCATCACGTACTGGATTCAACAATCTCTCTCCGCACCTGTGGACTAGGCAAAGCTCTCGGGGTCTCTAGGAAGGGACAAGCTGCTGGGAGCCGAGAGGAGCAAAGGCTGGAAGAAGTTCAACTCGCTGCATTTGTCCCAAACCCATCTGCTGCTTCCTGGAGCCCCTGGCCCTGCCTGACCCCCAAACATTCTTAAACGTCAAAAGGAAGGAAGTCCACATAGCTGAGGAATGAGTCACTGTGGCCAGATTCTGGAAACTTCCACCTTCCACCCCTTTCCGGTTTTTCTCTACGCTGCTTCCAAGCCGTAGAATTCCAAAACAGGCACACTGGAGGCGGCTGAAGAAGATCCAGTGGGAGAGGGAGGGGGCACACAGCCATCGTCTGAGACCACCACATCATGGCATGCATGCAACACTCAGCTGAATGGAGCTTAGCTTAGTGGCGCTCCTGGCTTAGGAACCAGCGGTTATAAATCATTGCACCAATGTGGCTCCCCATCCACCACCTACTCGTGCTAGTTGGATCAGACTATACAGTGGTACCTCGGGTTACATACGCTTCAGGTTACATACGCTTCAGGTTACAGACTCCGCTAACCCAGAAATAGTGCTTCAGGTTAAGAACTTTGCTTCAGGATGAGAACAGAAATTGTGCTTTGGCGGCACGGCAGCAGTGGGAGGCCCCATTAGCTAAAGTGGTGCTTCAGGTTGTTCTTAACCTGAAGCACTATTTCAGGTTAAGTACGGGCCTCCGGAACGAATTAAGTACTTAACCCAAGGTACCACTGTATTCTCTAAGATCTCAGTAAAAGGGGGCTTTTTCAGGGATACCAGGGGGGACTTTGTTAAAGATAGCTTACAATTTTGTAAAGAAAAGTTATTACTCTTCAACCTGTACAAGGAGATGGAATAATCCCTGTTATATAATAAACCACCAAAACGACAACATCCAGAGAGCCACATATTCCACATCCCCGATGTAGAAAGATTTATTCAACATCAACTTTAGCCAAGCACTGATTTCTTAACTGTTAAAAGGAAAGCCACTGAGAAAGTACGGTTCAGTGGTTCAGACATTTACCGTATTTTTCGCCCTATAGGATGTACTTTTTCCCCTCCAAAAATGAAGGGGAAATGTGTGTGCGTCCTATGCAGAGGGCCTTCTCGGTAGTGGCGCCTGCCCTGTGGAACGCCCTCCCATCAGATGTCAAAGCGATAAATAACTACCTGACATTCAGAAGACATCTTAAGGCAGCCCTGTTCAGGGAAGTTTTTAATCTGTGATATTTTAGTGTATTTTTGGTTTCTATGGAAGCCGCCCAGAGTGGCTGGGGAAACCCAGCCAGATGGGCGGGGTACAAATAATAAATAATTATTATTATTATTATTATATGCGGCGAATGCAGGCTTTCGCTGAAGCCTGGAGAGCGAGAGGCGTCGGTGCGCACCGACCCCTCTCGCTCTCCACGCTTCAGGAAGCTATCCGCAAGCCTTGCGCGCCCGGCGGGAGTTCCCGCGGGCTCGCAAGGCTTGCGGGCGGGAGCCTGCAGCCCGAAGCACGGGGCGCCCTCCGGAGGAGGTGTTTCGGGCAGGTGTCCGCAAGCCTTGCGCGCCCGGCGGGAGGTCCCGCCAGGTGCGCGAGGCTTGGGGCGGCAGCCTGTTCTGTGAGCAACTCCAAATAACCTCTCAATGAACACATCTTTGGCAAAGGCCCTCCCTCCTTCACAGTTTCCAAGGACAGCTACTTTTGCTAAGAGAAATGGACTGAAAGCCTCTGCTTACGGGCACTCATTTCCCCGCCATCATTTTTTAAAATCTCCCTTCTGCCCTCCCTTCCTCCTCCTGCATCCCAGTCTGGCAAGAGGACGGAATGATTACTTGGACTACTAAACAAAGCCTCTGGGATAAGAGATTCCACCCCTGCCCGTGTCTCGCATTTGATGAAAACTCTTAAACAATGAAAAACATGGTATTGCAAATCCAAGCGATGTTTGCAGATAACTGGAGAGAGATAAAATAGTTGACGAAACGAGGAAAATAACTGGTTGGATGTGTGTGGGGGGGGGTGGTACTCATGAATTCATTGTGGGAGTTTAGATGAAACAGTGCCACTAAATCACTGTATTCTTACTGTAGACAGCAGGGATTACAATCCAATTAGACTCCAGATTTTTCAAGTTAACCAGCAAACTGACTGCAACGATGCTTCCCTCTCTGACAAAGGCATCTGTCTGAGCCCTGCCTCCTGTCTGTTTTCACTCCAGCCTGACACCATGGAAAACTGCTGCTGCCATCTGCGTTAGACAGACCAGTGGTCTAACTTCATAGGAAAGCATGTGTAGAATCTTGCATCCAACACAGAATGCGGTGATCCACGGAGGTCCTAGAAAGAATGTCAGGGTTTTTTTATTAGCAAGTTGCTAGACCTCATGAATTAAGAGAAAGGCTGCTTCTACGAGTTTATTATCAGTCAGCTTCTTAGTCCACCTAAAATTCTTTTTGCCTTCTTTCTCTCTGGAGGCGAACCCTGACAGTATGACCGACTGCCTCTGCCACACCTCAACATAACCCTTTTAATTGTGATCTGCCTTGTAAGCCAATCTAGACTTGAAATTTACAGCATGTACCACCTTAAGAGAGAACATAATGAAAATGATGTATCGTTGGTATTTGACACCTGTTAAATTGGCGAGAATGTATAGGATGAGTAGTAAGACATGTTGGAAATGTAAAGATAAAGATGGAGATTTTTACCACATGTGGTGGACATGTGAGAAAACGAAACAGTTTTGGGAACTGATTTATAACGAATTGAAAAAGATATTCAAATACACTTTCCCAAAAAAGCCAGAAGCTTTTTTGCTAGGCTTGATGGGAGAGGAAATAGAAAAAGCAGATCAAAGGTTATTTATGCATGCTACGACTGCTGCCAGAACTTTGTTAGCCCAAAAATGGAAAGTACCAGATTTACCAACAATAGAGGAGTGGCAGACGAAGATGGTGGATTATGCGGAACTAGCAAAACTGACCTGCAAGATCCGAAATCAGGAGGAAACAAAATTCCAAAGAGATTGGAGTAAATTTATGGACTATATAAATAATAACTGCAGAAATTTGAAGACTCTGGCAGGACTGAAATAAATCTTATGACGTAGACTGACTGGATATAAGAAGAAACTGGGGTAAGGTGACTGAAACAAGAAAACCTGTTGAAGGGAGGGAGGGAAGTCAGTGCTCGGCAGACTGTTGGGGAAGAATGTGGGTAAATGGCCGTTGAATATTATTGTAATTTGTTTGTTGGTATTAAATGAAAAACCAATAAAAAGCATTTTTTAAAAAAAGAGAAGTTTCTGCGCTTTGTACTGCTTTAGTCTCTGCTATTATTTGTCTCTCCAGGCTCTTCAGTTGCACATCACTGACCCACATAATTGCTCTTCCCCTAGTGTCGTGCCACTCATGAATTATCTTCAACAGCAAGAAGATAAAAGTCCACCAAGCTTTGTGAGAGCTGCGCTGGGAATGAAGTGCCTTCTGAACAGCTTTACACAGAGCAAGGACTTTTCCACATGGAAGCTGGGGTAGTTTGTTCTACACACAGAATTTGATTTTCTTTCTGGCAGAACTTATTTCCCTTGCGCTTTGAAGTGCACTAACCAGGCACAGATGTGTGCATTCTGTAACTGCGAGGGGAGGAATTTGTACTGGATGTAGAACCCCATGTCCTCATAATTTTCTTTAAAGTTTCTAGTCCCTAAGGGAGAGACGAAAATATGTGGACAGTGCCTAATAAAAGAAGACCAGTGCACGTGGATGGATTTCCTGCCTTGTTCTCAATCTGGCCATTATCAGAAACAGAATGATACAAAACCAGCACAATCACTAAACTGTTGGGTCTGTATGTGAGAAATGCAAGTTATGCCCTAGTTTGGCCATGAAGAAGCTTCAACCCTACCCCACCTCTCTGCGCATCTCAGAGGAAGGGCAGGATACAAATAATGTCACAGAGAAGCATACGCAAACAAAAAAAAAACCACAATAATTCTCTTGAGACCTACCAAAATTTGCTCCTTAGTGAAGCTTACATCCTCTCTCTAGTTCTGGTGACTGATATACCTGTGTTCTTCAGTAAGAAAGGAGGAGACAGATCGGAACAGGTCCAGGGGAGGGGAAGGAAGATGGGAATGGGATGGTAAACAAACCCTGTGAGGAAAGGTGAAAGGAAGTGGGCATATTTCGTCTTGATATCACTCTTCGAGTATGGACGGAGGCAAAGACTTGTTTCTCTGCTGCTTTAGAGGTCCAGACTAGATCTGGTGGGTTTGAGTTACAGGAGGGCAATTTCACTCAAGCTTTAGCCGAAATGGTAAGAGCCACTTGACTAATAATAATAATAATACCTTTTACATACCGCTCAAAATATAAAAATATCTCTAAGTGGTGTACAGTGGAACCTCGGTTTACGTACCATTCTCCTTACGAATGCTTCGGGTAACAAGCTCCGCTAACCCGGAAGTAGATGATCCTGGTTGCGAACTTTGCCCCAGGATGCGAGCGGAAGTCACACGCCGGCGGCAGCGGGAGGCCCCATTAGCAAAAGTGCGCCTCATGTTAAGAACAGTTTCGGGTTAAGAACGGACCTCTGGAACGAATTAAGTTCATAACCGGAGGTACCACTGTACAAGAATCAGTAATCAAACTCTTGGATTATCCAGGGCAGACAAAGGAAATACCTCTCTCTGCATACAATGCACACCTAAGTCACAGAGTTCAGTGCCACAACTTGCCTTTAAAAGGGTGTGAGGACAGGCAGAAGGAGGGGAGCTTCATCTAACTGAGCCGTCATTGGCATGACATGTGGGCAAACGCTATTGCCTCCATGACCTGCCTGTGGGCTTCTTGGAAGCATCTTAGTCACTTGGGCCTGATCCCACAGGGCTCTTAAGTTACAATAACCTAACAAGTAAAGCAACTAATTTACAACTAAAGAGTGCATTTACACTGTCTGGCAGGGTAGAATTCTTTCGGGAGTTGCTTTTTTCTGTTTCACTTCTCCTTTGCCTACATTGCTCAACTCGCCTGCCTGACCACACTGCTACCCTTGCCCTAGAAATGTAAATGTAGTTAACAACCCAGAAGTGGTCTGCAAGCTGCTTGCAGGCCATGCACCTCTGCCTGTTTAGAGATAACAAGGTGCCCAGAACCAAGTGCTGGTACTAAGTTACTAGGCAGAGCAGTTTGTATTTGCTTCTTATTTGTTTAGAGTAAATATTCATAAAGTGAGTAAACTGCAGGTTTACAAAGTGTGAAAACAGTACACACAATCAACCAGGTGGGCACAAGTGGGTGGTCTCTCAGCAAAACCCACGATGGCGTTCCTGGAGGCATCTCAGAGCCAGCAATAACTTACTGGCCTCTGACATCCAGTCATAGCAACATCATAATATATCGTTACTGGCCACTCCAATCTCTGCCGAGTGATACATGAGATGCCAGGGGTCTTGGTGTTAACCAGGGTTTTTATTTCTTTGGAGTGAGGCACGGCAGAGACTGTAGTGTCGTTCAGAAGTATGGTTTATTTACACATATTTACACTTGGGTTTTGATGGAGGAAGTGCAGAACATTACACCCCAAGAGTGTCTCTCGTTTATTGGGAACCGGGCAGAGGGCCTTCTCGGTAGTGGCGCCCGCCCTGTGGAATGCCCTCCTGTCAGATGTCAAAGAAATAATTACACAACCTTCCATAGACATCTGAAGGCAGCTCTGTTTTGGGAAGATTTCAATGTCTGGTGTGTCTTGTGTTCTTTTATATTCTGTTGGAAGTTGCCCACAGTGGCTGGGGCAACCCAGTCAGGTGTGCAGGGTACAAGTAATAAATTGTTGTTGTAGATGCTCCCCTCATAACTTCAGCAAGCTTGGGTCAAAATCAGACAGCCTCTCCCGGCCAGCCTCACATGGAGTTCTCCTCCTGCCCTCTCGCCTTTTCAAACCTTGTTTTTAAAATGCCACGTTTTCCCCCTCCAGCCTATGACACCACCCACTGCCCACAACCCTTCCCAGCTTACATCATCAAATACCGAAATTCTGAACCTGGCGTTTGTTTCTGCTCACCACCCACCCCCTCATGGGAGGAGGAGCTCACACTCCTCTGCTGCCTGGCACAGCGTAACTGTGCCAATTGCCCATTACCTTCCTTTGTACTACATGATGGTTCTTCTCCCAGGTGGTTCCTGGCCAGGAAACTGAGTCAGCCTGCAGTATTACACTGATAAGCTGTCTCGCACCCAGGTGAAGGCTTCAAGCATTTAGTGATCTACATTTACTAACTGCAGAAATTATTGGGGGGTAGGGGAGGAATCTGGTATCCAAGTCTTTTAGGGGAATCTGCCCCGTCACTCACAACCATAAGACCCATGATGTCACAATTTATCATGCTGGAACCCAGAAAATTATTTGTTCGTGGCTCCTTATTTACACAGAAAAACGGTCCTCGGACTCAACAGCTGCATTCAGACAATCCTCCAAACTACAGTGGTGCCTCGCAAGACGAAATTAATTCGTTCTGCGAGTCTTTTCGTCTTGCGATGTTTTTCGTCTTGCAAAGCACGGTCCGTCGCAACTGCGCCTCTTCAAGCGGCTTTAGAAAAAAGGGAACAAACTCGCAAGATGTTTTCGTCTTGCGAAGCAAGCCCATAGGGAAAATCGTCTTGCGAAGCGACGCAAAAACCGAAAAACCCTTTCGTCTTGCGCGTTTTTCGTTTTGCGAGGCATTCGTCTTGCGGGGCACCACTGTATTCTCCTGTCTGAAACCCTAGAAAGGAGCAGCAGCAGGAGCAAAACATTATTATTATTTATTAAATTTGTACACTGCTCTTCATCCAAAGATCACAGGGTGGTTCACAACATAAAAAAACAAAAAGAGAACATAAAATACATAAAAGCAAAGCAGTTAGGAATGACCCTAAAATAGTTCAAAGTCAAACAGCTGGAAGATCAATTCTGGTCTTACAGTTCTGTACCTTTGCCCGCCCCAAGACATGCATCTTTCCCAATGACCATTAAATCTCTTCTGTCTCACCTGTCCAATCCCAAGGCGCCTGCCCTACTTTCATGCCTCCTCTAATTTTAAACAAGGCCTTACCACTGCAAGATAGGACATAATAATAAAAAGAGGAACTTGGCATATGCACAGAGTACCTTTGCTTTGCTATAAGTACCCACAACAAAACCGCAGGGGTGGCGTCTAGGCCCTAGGCCTGGAGGAGTGAGGCAGAAAGCAGGAACAAGCCACGCTCCAATTTCTCTTCCTCCTACTCCTCACCTTGAAAACTCAAGCACCAGAACAACAAGCTCTGTGGCAAAGCCAGCACTGATAGGCAAAGGGTCCCACTCCTGCATCCAGGATGAGAACCAAGCTAGAAAGTAAAGAAGTAAAAAAAGAAAGGAAATCCAGGTGTTTATACAGGCAGAGGAGCTTGTCTGGATGAAAGAGCAAGTGGCCAAAGTATAGCCTCCCCCGCCCCACCCAAAATTGCTTCAGAAGCAAAGATTTCACAAGGAACAAGCTTAAGCTTCCTGTAGCTCTGACAAGCTGAAAAATCACACAATATTCCCTTTGCTGGAGCCTACCATTCCATCTCCAACAATAGTCAGCCATGTGTCCCAGGACAAGTGTTCCCTGTTGCTCATCCACAGCATCTAGTTAACAAAAGGTATGTTATCTCTGCCAAGGGAGGTTCCATCATCATTACTGGCAATAATCGCTGACAGGTTTTTCAGTGAATGTAGGAAGAACTCTAAAGGATCAAACCACAGGCCTACCTAGCTCAGCATCCTCTCTCTCTCTCACCATGGCCACTCGCAGGCCTATGGGAAGCCCAAAGCAGGACACAGGTATCTTTTCACTCTCCTGCTTGCGTTCCCCAGCACCTGGCATTCAGAGGCATACAAATTCTGATCCTGAAGCCAGTACAGCCACCCTTTGACAGCTTTATTCTTTCTTCAAGCTGCCTGGCTCACTGGCCACATCTTCTGGAAACAAATTCTGTCGTTTGCATTCTGCAGAAGAACTGTTAGAAACTCAAATATATAAGTTAGGTACCAAATGGCACCTTAAACCTCGCATACTCGGACTGTCTATTTGCCGGGGGTTGGACTAGATGACCCTCAGGCTCCCTTCCAATGCTACACTTCTATGACCTCAACTACACTGCTTGACTGTAGCTTGCTCTTACAACAACTCACTTGGCCCAGTATGCAAGAAAGAGAAACACACAAAGTGGAAATGGAAATGGTATTAACTATGGACCAATGCAGAGGTTTTAAACTGTGGTCGCCAACCTGGCCCCCAGAAATCTCCACGTAGTCGCAGTTGGATCCGTCCCAGTAGCAAAACGTGCCTGGGAAATTTTGAACACTGTGCTAAAGCCACCAAAAAGCAGACCACCAGCACATTTTGTAATGAACATATATCAGAAAACAGCATTTCTTTGCTGCTCTCAACCAACTCCCAATCAATTTCTGTCAATTACTTTTCTAGTATTTCAGAGAAAAGAGTATAATTTATCTTTCTTCTCTCTCAACACCATTCATAATTTTCTAACCTCTAACAGGTGCTCCCCCCAGCAACCCTGGAATTCATTAATATTCTGTATTCTTTTTAAAATGTGTTGGGGGGTGTCATTGGGTTGTTGTTTTTATTTTGATTATATATTTTGTGGTTTTATATTTTGATTTTGTTCTGTGAACCGCCCTGAGACCTCCAGGTATTGGGCAGTATATAAATTCAATAAACAAAGATAAAAATAATAAAGCCCCACTATCAATTTGCTGGAAGTCGGAGGGGGTGCTAATCCTTCTATTTTAACCAAGAACCACTGAATCAATTCCTTCCCAACAACTTGGCAGCAACATAACTCATCTTGCATTCACCGGGCAGGCCTCACTCCAGAGATGCCAGAGAGCGCTTCCTCTCCCACTCACTCTTGCAGGACACGCCTGTCCCGTGAGCTGATCTTGGGTGGTTTGAAATGAAAGGGCAGAAATGAAATCTAACAGCCCGGAAAGAGGAAAGGGCATATGGGTTGCTGCCACACAGCCTCCTGGCTGGCCTCCACCACCTCCCAGCCATGTTCGCCTACAGACAAGCAGCCACTCACCTGGGCACAACGATATCTCGGTGTCCCTTCTTCCGCAGATCTTCCGGGCAACTTTCTCTTGGTCACACTTTTATGAGCCCCAGGTGAGTGGAGGCTCTAGGCGGGCGAAGGAGTCAGCAGCAATATCACCCCCAAGAGCCTCAGGGTCCAGAGAAGGTGCTTCCGCCTCCCCACTTCCCCCAGCCAGGGGGCATCGCCAGGGGTCTCTTTTGGAAAACGGGGGGATCTTGACAAGTTGCGGGGTTGCAAGGGCCGCCGGTGGAGGGAGCTTGCCAGACCACCGGGGGGGGGGGCGATTCAGGAGTGGGGCTTTCCCGGGGAACGAGGCCAAGAAGGGTTTCCAACTGCGATCGTGAGGCGGGGGGCACTTGGATCGGGTAGGGGGCTGGGTTCAAAGGTCACGCAGGCAGGAAGGTCAGAGATCACTCCGGGGCCGGCGGGTCAGAGTTCAGAGCAGCTTCCTTGGGCAAAGGCTACCTGGGGTGAGGCGTCACGCTGGATTCCGGGTTCAGGCGGGCAGCGGGGACGGAGGGAGCGGGGAGAGACGACGGCTCCGTCCCTTTGGAGAAACCTCGGCCTGGCCCAGCCTGAGGGAGGACTCCGCCCCGGACAACCTCGTCTCCCTGGCAATGCCCAGAGATCAAGGGGGAGGGGGACCGCTCTACCCCAGCCCCTCTCTATGGCCCTCGCGGGGGCTCCGGGCCTCTCCCGGCGGACAGGGTAGAAGCGGCAGCAGTGGCAGTGGCGGCGGCGGCGCCGGGAGGACTCTCCGCAAAACGGAAGCGGAAGCTCACCTCCCGCAACTTCCGCCTCCAGCGCTCGCCCACTTCCGCCCGCACCCTTCTTCTGCTACCGCTTCTATGACCGCTACTTCCGGCATCATAGAGATAATCGAGATGGAACTCATGGGAGACCAAGGGTGGTATATGGGAGGGGTGTCGAGACGCACGGAGGCCGCCGAGATAGGGAAAGTGGGCGTTTCACGCAGCCTTGACTTCCGGTTTTTTTCGCTGGCGGCTTGGCGGGGTGTATCATAGGAAAGTACGCGGGTCTCTCCGGCGCGCCTTCACGCTGGCGTTGCTTTTCGTCTCGCACGTTCACTCGCTCCCCTGAAGTGATTTTTAAAATGTGAGAGAGCTTGTGCAGCCATGTCAGAGATTGACCATAGATATTTTGGGAATCGGGAATTGGAAATTGCAGAGTGCTGCCTATGCAGAACCAACACACAAGACCAGCCCAAAAGTTTAGACGTAACACCCTATTTCTTTCCTTATGTTTATTGTCGCATATAATAGGCACACTTAAACAATATTTAACACATGAAATAAGATCCCAGTTAGAACGAGCAAGAACTCCCGTCTTGACCGCTGCCTCACTTCTGCCCAGTATGAACTCTTCTAAAATCTAGAATATCTTCATTACTTTGTACGGGCAGCTCTCAGTTTCGTCCCAGGAGTGAAAAACAGAAATTAAATCAATGAGCTGATGGCAGGGCACCAGGTTGGCGAAGGGGCGCCTCCCCCGAAGCAAGACTTGCTGAATTCGACGGACTTAACTCCCAGGTGTGTATAGGATCGGCCCCTATGCTGTGCATTGGAAAGCAAAAGGGAAAACTCTATTGTGTTAGGCTGCAGTCCTCTACACACTGACCTGAAAGCAAGCTCCGTTGGACTCAGTAACATTGATTGCGCTGTTAGGGAATGTCACGAACAGCGGCGGCGTTGGTGGCTCTTCACTTTGTCTAGTTCTATAACGCCGACATCCCTTTGCGGGCGCACCCTCGGGATTCGACCAATCGGAGCTGGCATAGATGTGCAGAGAAAGAACGGTGCTAACTGGGAGCGCAGTCCCTTTTCTTTTGCAGAGGTTTACGCGGCCACAGAGGCTGAGCAGTGGACCCGCTTAGAGTTACACCCGTCGCTTGCATACTTTACACTGAAATAATTGGCGCTTAAAAGTTCTAGATGCTACCTTTAGCAACGTGTAAAAGAATACAATGAAATCAGAATGCTTCCTCTGTTCTGCAGATGCTTTTTGGGAGTATAGGCAGTCTTTACGGTTTGCTTTCTGAATAGGAGGCCGCCACCCCACCGCTCCAAACACGTCATAGAATCTTAAGAGCTGGAAAGGACCGCGAGAGTCATCTAGTCAAACCCCCTGCGATGCAGGAATCCTGCCCACGGCCATCCCTGGGTGGTCTTGAACCACCAACCTTCGGGTTAACAGCCAGACACACTTTCTTTTATTTAATAGCCCTCTCCTCCCAGAATTGTGGGAACTGGAATTCAATCAGGTGCTGTTAGCTAGAGAAAGCAGGGACAATGGTCCTTGTTCTGTCTGAAATTCTCAACAGAAGTTCAGTTTCTGTGTTTCTCTAGAGAAATAGAATGAAGGCTACAGCATCTTAAATCTGCACAGCAACTGTGCCCCCCCAACAAATCAACACAACAACATCCTCCATAGCAATAGGGCCAACCAAAATGTCACAAAAGTCAGAAGTGGATCGTTGCAATTGGTTTGGTTTGGAAACTGCCACAAAGCTGTTAAAGAGGTGCCCTGCCAACAGCAAATAACACCTGTATTGAAAAATCTGCAGCGGGTGCCAATAAGCTGCCAGACAAATTTAAGGTGTTGCTGTTGACATACAAAGCTTATAGCCAAGTTATACAAGCTATGAGCACCTTACCTTGTATACTCCCACCTGGTGACTTTGATTGCTAGAAGAAACAGTGCTGGATGCTCCTGAGATTGGTCTTATGTCTACTAAGACCAGAGGCTTTAGCACAGCAGCACCTGTCCTTTAGAATGTGCTTCCAATTAACATCAGGCAGGCACAGATAATACTGGCATTTAGGAACCTGCCACTCACCTGTTCGCACAGGCCCTACCTAAAGGTAGATTCAGCTGTGCTGATGCATCAGATCTACTGATTTGTGATAAATTTTACATCTGTTTATAGTTGATTTTGTGTTTTTAAACATTACTTTTTCTCTTGATGTTGGTGTTGTAATTTGTCTTGCAAACAAATAAGAACCTGTCATTAATAACAAGTCTTTGAAATGCAGGAGTTATGTAGAAACAATGACATTAGCCTCACTACAGGCAAAACAGATTGCAGGATTCACACATGCTTTATACGTCAAAAAAGCAATCACCAGTTTATAGAATGAATAAATAATTGAAAATGTAAACTCCAGTACAAGTAGTTACTTCTCCCTAACCAGGACACCCAGGTCCTTGCAACAGAAGAGAAACATACAAAGAAATAATGTTAGGTGGTGCACTAGATAAGGCCCCACCTTCAAATGGCAGGCTGACAGCCCCTCATGCTTTTGCATAGACAAGACCACAAACCATCCTGCCCGTGCTTGGTTACCAATGTGGTATGAGTTACCTTAGTGTCATCCCAAAAGTTGTACATGTTCTCCGACACTCTCAGAGCACTCTGAAACAGGAATCAGAGCAGCCCTGAAACACCTGAACTTAAAGCTTGCTTTTATTGGTACTAATATATACAGGCATCCTCCCACTAACATGGCATCTGACTTGCGTGCAAATGCATATACCCTAGGTGCCAGGAAATAAATCGATTCAAACCTAGAAATGAGAGAGCTGGAGAGTACTTGTGACTCACAAGGAGCCTGAAGAGAACATCAGTGGGGATGCAGGAAGCCCCAGAGAGACTGGAGGTGCAGAGGAGCTGTTTATGCTGCTCAACCTTCCCGCCTAACAACTGATGTTCAGGGTAACACAGCCGCCACTTCAGCCTCCTGCTGGCTTTAGTTCTAGCTGTGGGTATTTTTGGATACAGTATTTTTTGTATGGATTGAAGAGAATGTAGCAGAGGGTGCTTAAAGCGTTTTCCTCACTTTACAGAATTTCAGAAATGTGTGTGGGAGCCCAGAATATAACTCTTGTCTAAGTGGGAGGTGTGGCACACACCTGTATTTCTCCAGACTGCTAGTGTTGAATTTTTTGGTTGTTTTTTTTTTAATCTGTAAATGTTGAGAAAGTGTCCAACATCTCAGCATCTCTCAAAAACAATTTTTTTAATCAACAGGTTGCTAATATATTTTCCATTAACCACTTTCCCTTTGGATTTTCTTGTGACAGAATAGATAACAGCTACCAGGCTACTTCCTATTTGACTAACTTTCAAGACTTTAGCTGCAGTTCTGCACCCACCTGACACCAAGCTCCATTGATCAAAATACAATTTAATTCCAAGTGAGCATGTGCAGGATTGGGCTAGAAGTGAAATCCCTCTAAGCTCATTAACTTTATTTTTATTGATATAAAGCTGCATATCCCACCTCTATAACACAATGTTTTATCAAGGTGCCTTACATCACTTAAACTAGATGTTCTTTTAACCAAGGTGGTTTTGTAATCATAGCCTTCTCGATAATATATATGGGCAGGACTGCAGGCGCTTTGCTAAAGGAATCAAAATTCAGCAGTGATGGAACCCCAAATTCTGCAGCAAGAGAAGCTGTGCTCTGTAACCAGTATAAATTATGTGTG